>NC_058082.1:23235297-23555976 GCF_014858855.1 Bufo gargarizans
TCACATGTCATTTGTTGAATTATTCTACCCATAAGACAGAGATCACCTATGTTCTGTTACCCACCTGTGACCCACTTTCCTTGAATTTCATTAAGGACTTAAATTTATCACAATACAATTGACAGACTGCAATTCACATCAGAACCACTCTGTGGCCACATATAGACACATACAGCATAAACAACTCCAGGAAGAGTACCATGTTTTGTTTTGTTTTACTGATTATCTCATGCCATCGGGGGTGGACTGCGGATCCAGGAGCCCACCAGACTAACCAATAAAGTTGAATGGGCTTTAAATAACTGAAAAAGACCCTAGTGGGAAGTGACTGGCTTCAAAAGCAGTCAAATAGCTTTTTCCTCTGCATCTTTGGGGCCCATTGTGATATTAGAGCCTGGACCCTCTGGAAGATCCTCTCTTTGGTACTCTGGTGGGCCAATCCGACACTGCATGCCGCACATCTCAGGATATGTTTAGCCAAGAGGAAAGATAAGGAAGGGCACATCTCTATGCTTACTTAGATAGATACACAAAGGGATGGCTTGTGATACCTATCAAACATCTGAGACGCAAACACGTTGCACAAAGATGGCAAAATTTGGATAGACATGAAGTTTAACTAAAACTTTTAGGGGGTCATTTACAGGGGCATAGCTATAGGGGAAGCTGCAGCTTTGGGGCCCTGACCCAGTAGAGGCCCACCAAGAGGAGGAGGACTAAAGGATTTGGTCAGGGCCACCTCAACAGTATTACACAATGAAATTATATACAATGACAGTATAGACAGTGTAGAAAACGGATGGAACAGCTGCCGGGCCTGGTGTGAGAGAACGATCTTTACTAGCCAAAGGAATGGGGGCGGCATGAAAGGAAGTGGTCGCTAAAAAATTACTGTGGGATGGAGCCCCATTCATAAATTTGCTGTGGGGCCCAATCAAGCTACGAGACTGGTCATTTATTAAGACCGGTGCTTTAGACCCCTATAGCTGGCGGTGGATAGAAATTCTGAAGAGACGTGCAGATTCTACATAACTTCGGCGCATCCAGCGCCAGTTCTAAATGTAAGACAGCTTCCGAGCTGTCTTACATTTAGACCATTTTCTACACCTATAACAGAAAATGATGACATAGAAAATAATGAATAAGACGGGCCTTCTGGCCTGTTCCCTTCCCCACCCATGCCACTCCTACTTTTTTAGACCTGGCAGGAACATCTAAATAACCTGGGCGCCACAATCTGCGCCAGAAATACGCCTAATATACTAGGATTTCTGGATAGTAAATGACCCCCTTAGTTTTCATCTTCAGTCTTTCAGCTCACCTTGAAGTCCACCTGTATAGGAAAAGTCGGACAAGTTTGTGGAAATGGATTATAAGACCACAAGGTAGATTGATTGTAAATGGAGCATAATTTGTGTTGTGTAACTTAATTGAGCCCATTGCCCTTAATTATATTTCCTATTTAAACCTGTTCCACGCGCATTTGCTGCAGAACGTTATCCCTTTCACCCTTCAATAGACTTAGCAAGGTAATTTAGAGTACAAGAGAATTTAAGTGTCTGCCTTAGTCAATAGCTAGCATTCTCCATCTGAATATCCTTTGTGACTCTCCATTTTCATTTGCCACTTCAGTAACATAAAGCCATTTACAGACCAGCAGTGTTTGTCTAAGCACAATCACTTCACACTAGAGAACAATCCGCTCCCGACTTAAAGGAAAAGAATTATATCACTTGTGCTTTTATGCAAAGCTTCACGCAATAATCTTTAGATTGTCAAGCCATGGTATTGAGAATTCCTCAAAATTATATCTTTCATTAAATGAAGAGAAAAACTTCAAGAGTGTTTATAATTTTGCATTAAAGATAGATCATGGTGGTGTTAATACAGCAATTTTAGTGTAGGTGTCACTTTGGATCCTTTGTAAAAGGTCTCTGACGTGACAGCAGGGGAAGTTGCTGGACTTGGGAGATATACATTTTCTTAGACTTCATTCAGTATTTTCATGTAAGCTGTCTAAAAGCTAAATGCTAAAAACTCACAGAAAAAAGTGGCCTAAATGGGTGGAAATGCTCCAAACCCAGACGATGTAGCAGGTCTATAACCGGGTGAGCAATTCCTCCGCATGCTGTCCGCAGACAGCGGCAATCCCCAGCAAAAAATGCGTACAATGGAGGATGCCGGCGTGGACCACATGCACCACAAGGACATCTTACAAAAATGATACATTGTGCAGGTCAAAAATTAACATACACAATTCACTGCAAAAAATGCACCAAAATGATACCACTATGGAGGCATGTGAGAATCTGGCTGTGAGTTAATTGCACTGTTCAGACCCTGTTCACACACCATGGGCAGGTTAGTGGTAGGACCCCATGCGTGCTGAGACACCGTGACGTGGTGAATGAGGGGCTCCGATATGTTCCTGACTGGAAGATATTGGCAAAGTTCTCAGCTTTTAACATCGGACTGAGGAATTAGCTAGTATTGTCAGTTGCGTATCATTTTGGTGCATTTTTTGCAGTAAATTGTAAAAGCTAAATGCTGCCAGGACTGATAGAAACGATATGTGAGTCCTATTTCTCCCACCTACTCATAGAGAAAGCCTGTGAGTCCTGCTTCCCTCATCCTCTTATAGAGAAAGCCTGTGAGTCCTGCTTCTCCCACCTACTCATAGAAAAAAAGCCTGTGAGTCCTGCTTTCCTCATCTACTCATAGAAAAAGCCTGTGAGTCCTGCTTCCCCCACCTACTTATAGAAAAACCTGCGAGTCCTGCTTCCCCTATCTACTCATAGAAAAAGCCTGTGAGTCCTGCTTATCCCTCCCACTTATAGACAAAGCCTGTGAGTCTTGTTTCCTTCACCCACTTATAGAGAAAGCTTATGAGTAACATCTATCAATCACTGTGTCGGGATAAAATAAGTCACGCCTTTATGAGTGACCATAGAAGTAGGACTCACAAGCTTTCTATATAATTGGGCAGGAGAAGCCTAATTCACAGACTTTCTATATAAGTGTAGTAGGGAAGCCGGACTCATAGGCTTTCTCTATAAATAGGATCTCCAAGACTTATTTTAAGAGTAGTCTGAGGAAGCAGGACTTTAGAACTTTTTCTCTATGAGTAATTGGGGACTCACAGGCTTTCTATATAAGAGGGTGAGGCCAGCTAGGCTCACAAACTTTAAATAAATGTAGGTGGAAAAAGCAGGGCGCACAGGATTCCTCTGTGAGTGGGTGGGGGAGCAGGACGGGCAAGCTTTCTCTATGAGTAGACTGGAAAACCAGATCTCATAGACTTTCTTTAAAGGGGTTGTCTTATTTCAGCAAATAGCATTTATTTTTAGAGGGAGGTAATACAAGGGACTAATGTATTGTGATTGTTCATATTGCCTCCTTTCCTGGCTTGATTCATTTTTTCCATCACATTATACACTGCTTGTATACATGGTTACGACCACCCTGCAATCCAGTGGTGGCCCTGCTTGTACACTATAGGAAAAAGCACCACCCTATGTGAGCCCCCGTGGTCCCGGCCACCAGAGAGGCCGGCGCTTTTTTCTAAAGTGTGCAAGCACGTCCACCACTGATGGATTGCAAAGTGGGCATAACCATGGAAATGAGCAGTGTATAATGTGATGGAAAAATGAATCAAGCCAGCAAAGGAGGCAATATGACTAATCACAATACATTAGTCCATTGTATTAACTCCCTCTAAAAATAAATGCTATTTGCTGAAGTGAGACAACCCCTGTGAGTCCTGCTATGGAAGCAGGACTCTAGGACTCTCTATGAGTAGGTTGGGAAGAAGGACTCTCAAGCTTTCTGTATGTTTGGGTGGAGAATGTAGGACTCACAGGCTTTCTCTATGCGAGGCTGGGGGAAGCAGGACTCATAGACTTACTCTGAGAGTGGCCAGGGGGAACAGGCTATCTCTATGAGCAGGTGGAGGTAGCAGGACTCATAGGCTTTTTCTATCAGCAGCTGGAAGAAGAATGACTCACATGCTTACTCAATTAGTCCAGGTAGCAGTTAAACAACTTTTCACATGAAAATACCAAATCAAATCATAGAAACCTTTCCTTGAGCTCAGCATTTCCAACTCTTATACGCTGCTCTCATATAGAAACCTGACAGATCCACCTCAAGTAACTACTATAGATGAGCAAATCAAATCTCACGAAGTGGAGTTCGATTCAAATTTCAGGCTAAATTCAATTCGCCTCAAAGCTGAATTTCCCTGTGCTTCGAGTTAGCGAATCTGAAAATAGTGTAAAAAAAAACCCAAATATTCATACTTATCTCCTCTATTTTCTCACGACGGGCCGTCAGCCACCATCTTGATTGAAGATCTCGACCGAAATCCCGCGTGTGGTGACGTAATCTCGCACCGTGCAAGATTTTGCTCCAGATCTTCAAGCAAGATGGCGGCGGCTAGCCCGTAGCGAGCAAATGGACACGTTAGTATGAATACATTTTTTTTAAATGTTCACTTCACACTCAGGTGCCTCGATCATGTATGAACGTGGCATCTAAGGGGTACAATGATGGGGGTGGCGCTATCGCAGCTACCTGTCATTGCACCCGCTATTTACAAAAAAATGTGCTTTGTGACGAAGTAATTTGTCACAAAGCAATTTATTTTGTAAAATTTGGCGAATCAGCCAAATCGGACTTTTCATATTTGCTCATCTCTAGTAACTACCTAACATATTATGAAACCTGCATTATCCTACCCTCTGTACATGACAATCATACATTCCAGATGCTCAAGCCTCTCGCATCCAAGGCGTGAATCAATTCTCACTCACACATTCTCGAAACTCCAATTTGAAAACACATCTGCTGATTGTAATGAATAAAAATATATTTATGCTATTAATCTACTCTACTATAGTGTCATTGTACTTTTGCACACATATTCTGCTTGCCACTTCCATCAGAACCTATTTTCACGGTCCTCCGCGTATATCCGGCTCCTCGGTGTCTGCACAGGTTCCTCGTTGCTTAATATTGTATAAAAACTGATTTTATTGCCTATTTCCTAAGATATGACAAACTGACGTTTTCTTTAATTACCAGCTCTGATGTGTTTAATAGTATAAAATTGGCCTCTGAACTGACAGCTATCCCTTTTAAAATCAATGGTTAGACTCTGGGGCACCAGTTGGTCATCTGATCAATATTAGAAAAAATATAGCCTGTCAGGACCTTTCAGCCTCTCATTGATTCTAATAGGGAACAGCTTGCAGCGTGAGTAATGATATCAGGGCTCAGATCCAACAGAGCCGGACTTCTCATTGATTTCACCATAGGTAGATGAAAGTTTGATGAATAGCAGCAGAATAATACAAACATCTAAAACTAACAAGCTTTCACTGGCAAATTACTGAGAAAGCCTGCTTTATTCCTTTAACTTCATGCACAAGAAATTCTCACCAGGGATCTGTTTCATGGGAAATTGTCTTCTATCTTCTCTGTCCATTTGTGAAATGAGATTTACTGGTAACAAACGGGAGACAATTCTACATTGATTGATTGCAGGCCAAATCTCATTGCTTCTCTGACTTCATAGACCAGTGCTCTCCAACCTGTTGCTCTCCAGCAGTTGCAAAACTATAACTCCCAGCATGCTCTAGGTGAGGCAACCAGTCTTGTCCAACTTGTACGTCTCCACCTTTTGCGAATTTAATCATGAATCAGGTGAGGGAAACCAGTTTTCTCAGTGATGCTCAATGACTTTATAGACCACTGGTCTACAACTTGTTCAGTAGCTCAAGAGTTTTTGCAAAACTACCTCTCCCAACATTCTTCAGGTGACCGCAACCATTTTTCTCAATGCTGCTCTATGATGTTATGCACCAGTGGTCTTCAGCCTGTACTACAGTAGCTCTATAGCTATTCTGAAACTAGGATACCCAGCATGTCCTGACAGCCTTCAGAGAGCCGCAGGTTGGACAATACTGTTATAGACCATAGATTTTTAAGAGCTGTGGAAATAGATACAGTTGTGTCCTTCCTCACCGTTCCTCTAGGCTCTGCATGCCCTGAGATGAGCAGTGGGAGTTGACCAGCTTTGACAAAAGAATGATATTGTAAAGCTCTGTCTGAGGTTTTTATACTACACTATACGTGTCAGTATGTGACCTCCTAGTGGTTTGGATGTGAACTTGTCCTTGTTCTCCACCCATTCTCCAAGTGTTTTATCTCTTCCAGATCTGTTGGAATTTGCTCATGCTATATGATAATCTCCTAATAGTTTCCCTTGTTCTTGTTCCTTGTTCTCCACCAATTCTCCAAGTGTTTTATCTCTTCCAGATCTGTTGGAATTTACTCATGCTATATGATAATATCCTAATAGTTTCCCTTGTTCTTGTTCCTTGTTCTCTACCAATTCTCCAAGTGTCTTAACTCTTCTGGCTGTATCGGAAATTGATTATGCTATATGAGTCCATGTATGGCCTCCTAGTGGCTTTGATGTAAACCTGTCCCTGTCCCTTGTTCTTACCCATTCCCCCAGTGTTTTAAGTCTTCCTAATTTCGATTTTTCTTCAGATTCTTAATATCTGATAAATTCTATCCAAGGAATATTCATATTTTACTGGTTATGTAATTAAATCTGTCTATGATTGCTGGTCATTATTCAAGAGTCCCAATAATGCAAGATGGAAAATCTGAAAGAAATAATAGAGAGATATTCTACTTTATACACCACAAATGCATGGAGGCATCTTTTATTTACCTCCATCAGAGATTCAGAGCCACAGTTGCAA
Organism: Bufo gargarizans; assembly: GCF_014858855.1. Classification (NCBI taxonomy): domain Eukaryota; kingdom Metazoa; phylum Chordata; class Amphibia; order Anura; family Bufonidae; genus Bufo; species Bufo gargarizans. The sequence continues at coordinate 23,242,071 of NC_058082.1, forward strand.
ACACTGTATATTCTGACTTCAGATCATGTCAAAAATAATTATATCTCTCTGCTTCAAATAAGTACATTCCTGACAGCATATTTCCTCCCATAAAGCTGCCTGTTACCTTTCCTGCTCATGGTGGTGTCAATAAAATACAAGAAGTGAGTTCTCATAGCTTGACATCCTCCATTCTGTGTTGTGTTTTTATATAGTTACTATTGACTTTTCACTACATCATCTTGTAGAGCATACAGATGTCTCCTTTCTTACCTTTCCTCTTGGCTTGACATATCTTGAGATGTGTGGCATGAGATGACCAGCTTTAAAGAAAAACCTATGGTTTCAACTACGATTGCCTGGCCTACAATACTCCACGCACATACTATGCATACTAGATGCTCTCCACAATGAGAAAAGAGTACTCCACTGACAACACAAATATATTGCTGAGAAACCCAGAGTTGGATTCTTGCCCCTTTCTCTCATAAAATCAATTTAGCACCAAACCGGATTTTTTCTTTTTTTTTTAAAGTAGGCAACTGGAAAAAAAACAACAACAACAACAACACAAGGATACAGCAGGTATAAATATACATACTGGAGATGAGCAAGTCAATTCTCTCAATATGGCACTCATCCTGGAAATCTCCCCCCCGCCGCCCCCCCCCGCCCCCCCCCCCCCCCCCATTATGCATTCCATCATAGAATTGCGTTATGGTCCGTGGTAACGGAATCCATAATGAAATTCACCTTTTACGAACAAACGAAGTGTGAACGAATTTCATAGGCGGAACTTCGCTCATCTCTAATTATTATGATAACAATGGTTATTATTAGGGATTGTTCACAGGTGGAAATGAAAATATAGATTAAAACATGGACGCACAACACAATTTTTTTTACAATTTCTTCTGCTTCTGGTTCCGTATTATGTTCAGAATTGATCATTTTCATCCATATTTATTAGTTTTTTGTATAAAAAAAATTAAATACATTTTTGTTAAAATATACCGTAATACAGATGATAAAAAAATGGAACAAATACAGACTTATGAACTATGCAAATATGGAGCATGCAATTTTAAATTCAACCCTTTGACTCCTGTGGGCTGAAATTGGTACCCATCTGCTGCTTATTGTAGAAAGAACTTGCATAATAAAGGAAAAACGGAAGTACAGATGTAGTGCCATCTATACAGATGGAGTGCTACTCTATTAACACATCAAGCTATAGAGCAGCACGCTATCTGCGTAGCACTCATTCGGATTCCCTCAGCATCAGTGAATATCATTATTACTGTTACACACGTCAATGGAATTTGAAATGTCTGCAAATAATTAACATTCTGATGTCAAACCCTGATAATTGTGGTGCTGAAAGAGGTTACTTTACAGGGGACCTGTCACCTGGAAATGCTGTGTAGGACTAGCTCAGCTGAATGTAATGATACCTTTCAACTTTCCCCCTTTCACAGAGATCCGTTGCTTCATTCTGGATAAAAAAAGTACTTTTAATTAATATGCAAATGAGCACTTTAAGTGCACTGAGGGTGGACCCAAGCCACCCTGTGCACCCTTGCTCCTCCTGCTTCCTCTGCCAGCCACTTCCTCTTCTTCTTCATTGACAGGAGCAGGTCCTGCAGAGTCATTTTGCATGTTCCTGTTAATCAAGAAGGAGAAGAAGCAAAAGGAATATGGGTGCACATTGGTCCACCCTCAGTGCACTTAACTGCTCATTTGCATATGGATTCAAAACACTTCTTTTTGTGTAAGGTATCATTACATTCAGCTGAGCTAGCCCTGCCTGGTGTAAAGGTGGATTTCCTGGTAAGAGGCTGTCGTTATGAATCTCAAAGTCATCTTGGAGACTTGTTCTATATACGTAAATGTACTCCGCCTGCGACCTTGTGCGCCAACACAGCCATGGATCTCATCAGTGACTTCTAATACCATTACCAAAGGGGTGCATTATCGTGTATGCTACTAGTATAAGTATTAGAATGCATATTATTCAGTTTTTATTGTGACAGGTAGCACGTGGAGAAATGTCCCGGTTACAATGACGATCACTCAGCTGTCATAGGAAACGTAGGTGGTTGTAGCCATTAGAAATGAAAAAGCTGTCAGCGCATCACTCTGTATCCTGGATGCAGAGGGCCTGATAGCTGTGCAGAGATACTGGAATAAAGCTCTTTTCATACTAGAATCGCAGGGAGCAGTGCAGGGGCAATGGCTAAGTCAGCACTCTCCATAGTGTCAGTTGTACAGTGAAGTTCAGCACCATGGACAGCGCCATACTATGCCGTTACTTCCCAAACAAGAAAAAAAAAAGTTGAAATATTTTGTGCCTTAATTCTGTATTGGGACATTCACACGACGTGAAATTAACCGCTCATTAATAACTGATACACAGACATTTTTTTATGCCAATTTTGTATAAGTGAGTTCATTGATTTCTGGCCTGTTTTAAATGAATGTTTTGCATCAGTTTTTAAAAGTCGTTAAAAATAACAGATGCATTTCTTTGGCTTTTTCTTTTTTAAATCCCAACCCTTGCGGTTCCCTCTGTATACATAATGCCCCCAAAGTGCCTCCTAGACATCCATTGGCCCCCATAATGTCCCCCAGTATAGAGGATGCCCCCCCCATAGTGCTCGCCAGTATAAAAAATAGCCCCATAGTGCACCCAGTATAATGAATACCCGCCCCATAGTGCCCCCCAGTATAGAAGATGCCTCCCATAGTGCTCTTCAATATAAAAAATGGACCTATAGTCCCCCCCAGTATAGGAGATGCCTCCCATAGTGCACCCAATATAACGAACTCCTGCCCCCCATAGTCCCCCCAGTATAGAAGATGCCTCCCATAGTGCTCCTCAATATAAAAAAATGGCTCCATAGTGCACCCAGTATAACAAATGCCCCACCATAGTGCGCCCCCCCCCCCCAGTATAGAAGATGCCTTCCATAGTGCTCTCCAGTATAGAAGATGCTTCCCATAGTGCACCCAGTATAAAGAATTCCTGCCCCCATAGTGCCCCCCAGTATAGAAAATGCCTCCCATAGTGCTCCTCAATATAAAAAATGGCCCCATAGTGCACCCAGTATAACGAATGCCCCATCATAGTGCTCCCCAGTATAGAAGATGCCTCCTATAGTGCTCCTCAATATAAAAAATGGCCCCATAGTGCCCCCAGTATATAGAATGCTTCCCATAGTACTCCTTAGTATAAAAAATGGCCCCATAGTGCCCCCAATCATATGTAATGACCCTCTTACTTCCCCCCAGTATAAGTTATGGACCATGTAAGGGAATGAGCTGAGTATTATTGTTATTTTTTTTTTAACCCCTGAAAGGCCTTTTTTTTTCAGGGCTGTTAGATATCCAATACAAACAATACATCAACAGCATACACTCCTCTTCTGTACTGATAGATTGCTACAGAAATGTATTTTCTGTTACAAAAATTCCTCAGTTCAGTGCTTCAGTTCTTTACACTTCATTATAATGGTCCCCAGGTGTTTAATCTGTATAGTAATGTGCACATCCAACTACTGAGGTGGTCGCACATGCTCAGTTCCATCTTTCAACTGCCACCAGTGTTATCTGCTGTTAGAAGTCATAATAGTTACAGGGAAAGACCTTCAGCAGAAAGGGAATGCCCCATGAGCTTTGTTTGGAAACCTTCAGCAGAAAGGACACACAGTTTGAGAAAGGACACCCCCCCCCCCCCTCCCAGAGCTTGAAGAAAATTTAGCAATGAATGAAGAGATCTCTGGATCCATGTGAGGTGCAGGGCTGGTTCTAGCTTTGTTAGAAAGAGATTGTCATGTACTATATTATGTCTGATTTTCATTTTTTACATCAATCATGGGATAACCCCTTTAACCCCATTTGTTTCACCCATATTTCCTCATAAATTGATATTAGTGTGCACCTTGTAATCTCACTGCTAAACACTTACAGTACTAGCAGATTAGTCTGCCTCCTTTAAAGGAACATGTCATCAAAAATGTATCTACTGTTTAAATCAAGTGTTTTCTGTAAAAAAAGTCTACTCTTCCCTGCCACAATACTAATAGAAAAAAAAAATCTAAAATCTTGAACTTATGACAGAGCCTCACATGGATACATGTATAGATATACATACTGGAGATGAGCAAGTCAATTCTCTCAATATGGAACTCATCCTGAAATGTCCCCCCATAAAAACTTTGGCTTCCAACAAACCTAAATATTTTGCTATTCAGCTCTCTTTAAAAATAAAAAAAAAAAAAATAACAAAAGCTGCATAGTCATCTATTCATTGCTTAATCTATTAAACAGAGTTACATACCATAACTAATAAAATAGCCAAACCAGCCTCACATCTGCATAAAGCTATTTCAGAAACAAAAGTACTTTTTAGAGCAGAGCAGATTAAATAGGGCTTTCTAGTTGCAAGGCCTTAGGGGGGGGGGGGGGACCCCTGGCTGGGTATTATTTCTGTTATGGAGACCACTTAGTATATATGATGATAGGCAATGATCCTCTTGGTTTCTGGGAAAATATATGCAAATTACTATGTCTATATCAGCTAGCATCTGAAAGAATGAATTTATCATTTTTGTCAGCAAAGATTATTTTCATAGCTAGCCTTTCTGACAAAATTAGCATTTCTGACAAAAAGGATAAGAAAGGTAATTCTTTCTGAAGGCAACTGATGCTAGAAATACTAATTTGCATATATTTTCTCGGAAACCAAGAGGAATGTTGCTTAGCCTACAGAGTAGAATCCCAGAATAGCATACTAGTCTCTTTCTCTCTCATCACAGAAACTTTGTTACAATCTGAAGTTTTGGGGAAATTCGGTCCAAATCAGGTTAGTACAGAATCTATTTGCTCATTCTTCGGTTGGATCATTCCTAAGTGACCTGAGTGTCATACACAACTTTTCAGTCCAAATGGGGCGCTTTCAATTCCGGTTGTATTTACTTTGACCCAAATTGAATATGACAATTTATTTGTGCAGATCAGACACAAAAGAAATTTCTATATATTTACAGCTGTCTAATGAGGTGCCTTCATTGTATGGATCAGCAAGGCCCGGTATGTTGGGAATTGCTATCCCATAGGGCAATGTAAAATATTTGTCATTGTGATGGCAGTGGGATCTTCTCATCCATCCCTCTGTTTTTGGGCTTATGAGGGCTACTAGGGAAAGTCCCCACTTCCACAACTAGCAATGTGGTAAGGGAGAAAGTCTTATGATTATGATGATGACAATGGTTATTATTAGAGATTGTTCACAGTATAGAGGATGCCTCCCAATAGTTCTCCTAGACAGACCCTCATTATAGACTGACACTTCCTGTTCTGTAGAGGTCACTTCTTATCAGTCATCTTTTTATCATCTCAGGCAGGATTACAATGACACATAACGCCCCTATGTAGATATAACATGGGAACCATTTGCAATAGATGATAATTGCAACTTATCTATTCCCCCTCCTTGCACAATAACCTCTGCATAGCTCACAACACATGCAAGCAACAAATCAATGATCATCTCCAATCTACAGGCTCCTGTGGTCCCTGTAGCTGCTGCCAAGCATATCTATAAATGCTGTTAACAAGAGTTAACAAAGGACGGATGCCCTCACAATCCTGTACAGAAAAGGCATTAAAAATGTTCAATTATAAACACAGAATAGAAAAACTTGATCAATATCTGTTTTTATTAGTAAATCATATATACATATGTGATAAATTCCATTTAGGTATTATTTATTAAACTGATACATCACTTTTAGGACTGTATCAGGACGTAAGAACTTCTTGCCTATACTGCGAGCACTGGCCGTGTGCACTCCGAGCTGCAGATGCAGACCCATTGACTTGAAGGTGTCCGTGATCCGCAAGATATGGAAAAAGACAAGACATGTCCTATCTTTTGCCCGAATGCCCATAGAAGCACTTCGTAGTGTTTCCGTGGGCTTCCGATCCATGCCTCCGCTCTGCAAAAGATAAGACAAGTCCTGTTTTTGGTATAGATTTATAGTGGCTCACCCCTCTAATAGCTAGGGTAGGTGCTCTAACTAGGGTGTGGTTCACCCTAACCACAATATAAAATTTAAAAGATATAGGAATGTTATAGTGAGCACTCAATATCTGTTGCTATATATCAGGTCCAATTTGTAGTAAATTATTTATTATATCACAATATATCATACATAATATGGGGTAAGACAGTATAAATTATAAAATACAAAATATAAAATATAAATTATCTCAGTCTGATATAGAGTATTGCGGTTTGTTAATAGTATCAGATGTATACCTTAAAACACATCTAAAGAGCTCTGTTTATATCCTTATTTGTAATTGTGCTATTGGGGAAACAATTCACAGTCCTATGCAGTATATCCGTGAGTATGGATTTCAATGTTACTCACTATTTGGGGTCCAACTTGCACGTGTCAGCCCGTGGTGGCGTCCCACCACAGGTCAGTACACTCACCCGGTTTCTTTATGATACTATGAAGTGTCTTCCGATATTTAGTATCCGCAGTATCGTTACGGAACTTGAAAATCTGCTCACCGCTGGCTTCTATGCGCCCCACGTGTAGCTGGCGTTCTATGTTTTACCTGCACTCCACGCAGTCAGGGCGTCAGAGGAATCCTCACTTGGTATTCAGTTCGAGGCTCCTATGGTGAGTCAGCGATGATGTAAATTACCGGCTATGCGGTTATGTCCGTAACTGTGCGTGCTGATCAGCTGATGTCTCCGGTATAGTGAGGTGTCTTGTTCAGTATAAGGGTCCCATCCGCTATACGCGTTTCAAGGTCTCTGACCTCTTCCTCAGTAGCTGGTTATGGGATCCATCTTTGCTTCCTTATATACCCTAAACGGGTTACACCTCTTTTCCTTGATTGAGACTCCTTTAAAAAAATCTGGTTTGGAATGAGTTAATTGTTCCTCATGCTATTAGATTAGGATATTCCACACTTCTCTCAAATTTATCAACTCCTTATTCCTTTTGTTTCAACATTAAATATACTTAATTTATATATACTGTATCTTTCTATAACAAATATTATTCTATAATCTAAAAATAAACATTTTAATACATATAAACATTTTTATTTTTATCCAATTATTAAAAAACTATATATGTTCTATACAATTATTATATTCTTTAGTCTTCTCTGTATAATATACTAAAAATTAATATACTAAAAATTATTTAAAATTATTTAAAATAATTCAAATTAAAATTAAAACTATTTTGAATTCATCCGTGCTTTATATTCAAAGTGATGTACATAGGCGTGCGCACGGGGTGTGCCGGGTGTGCCTGGGCACACCCTAATCACACCTCCGTGCTCAGCCTCCTGCACTGCTGCGCTTAAGCCCCGGCTGTCCAGCACAGCCAGAATGACACACATCTTCAGACTGCTCCGCTCCCGTGCTCCCATGCTGCGTGTCACTCACTCTGACGTCACACGCCTGCTCCGCCTTCTTCTTTAGAAAAGTGGGAGGAGTAGGCGCGTGCGGCGTGACGGAGTGAGTGACGTCTCGTTACGCTTCCGCCGGCCTTGTTTGGATGTGTGAGAGCCTGACCAGGACCCAGTGATTGTGGAATACCAGCTGAAGTCTCCCAGTAAGAAGTACAAGTTCACAAGACTTTACATAAGACCCCGGCAGCCTCCACCCCATGTTGGGGGTCACTGTCAGAGACACTGTTATGGGGGGAGGGGGAGATCTGTGGATAATGACACATATATAGCACAAGATGCTGCTATATATGTGTCATCCACAGATCCCCCCTGGCCCCACATAACAGTGTCATCCACAGACCACAGATCCCCCTGCATCTGTGTCAGATTCCACAGAGATACCCCCATAACAGTGCAATCCACAGATATCCTCTTAATAGACTGTTAAGGGGATATCTGTGGATGACACTGTTATGGGGGCATCTGTGTGGAATATGATACTGTTATGGGGGATCTGTGTATGACACTGTTATGGGGGGGATCTGTGGATGATGCACTGTTAATAACAGTGAGTCATCCACAGATGCCCCCATGACAGTGCCATCCACCAATATCCCCTTAACAGTACGTCATCTACAGATGCCCCCATAACAGTGCATCATCCACAGATGCCCCCATAACCGTGCGTCATCACAGATGCCCCCATAACAGTGCATCATCCACAGATGCCCCCATAACAGTGCGTCATCACAGATGCCCCCATAACAGTGCATCATCCACAGATGCCCCCATAACAGTGCGTCATCCACAGATGCCCCCATAACAGTGTCATCCACAGATCCCCCATAATAGTGTCATCCACTGATGCCTATAATAGTGTCATCCACAGATGCCCCCATAACAGTGTCATCCACAGATCCCCATAACAGAATTATCCACAGATCCCCCATAATAGTGTCATCCACAGATGCCCATAACAGTGCGTCATCCACAGATGCCCATAACAGTGTCACCCACAGATCCCCCATAACAGTGTCATCCACAGATGCCCCCATAACAGTGTCATCCACAGATGCCCCCATAACAGTGCGTCATCACAGATGCCCCCATAACAGTGCGTCATCCACAGATGCCCCCATAACAGTGCGTCATCCACAGATGCCCCCATAACAGTGTCATCCACAGATCCCCCATAACAGTGTCATCCACTGATGCCTATAATAGTGTCATCCACAGATGCCCATAACAGTGCGTCATCCACAGATGCCCATAACAGTGCGTCATCCACAGATCCCCCCATAACAGTGAGTCATCCACAGATCCCTCAAAACAGTGAGTCATCCACAGATCCCTCAAAACAGTGAGTCATCCACAGATCCCCCATAACAGTGCGCCTGCACACTGAGGAGAGACAGAAAGGAGGGGAAACAATCCGCGGAAGCAAGCGGAGGACGGCACAGCAGACGACTGAATAGCTTCTTTTGTAAGTACATTGTTTTATTTTTTAGTCTTTTATTATATTCTGGCTTTTGCTTAAAGGGACAGTAAAAAATGTTTGTTTTTTAGCTATGTATTATGCTTTTTGATAATAAGTAAATGTAGTGGTGCTGTAATGTGGACCCCAGGCCTCTCTGATGTCCTGCAGGCTGGGCTGGCGCTGTGGCAGCATATACGGTTGGTCAGGCAGCAGAAAGGCTCTGGGGCTGTCATTGTGTGCTCTGGAAATTTTCCCTTCAGAGCCACAGCTATCTCTCTCTTGTACAGTGCAGACTCTGCAAGAGGCATTCCGTTTGCTCTCCGTCCTAATAGAAGTCTATGGGAATCAAAACGGATCCATCTGGTTCCCGTTATGCAAGACAGAAAACAAAGTCCTGTTTTCCGTCTTGCATAAGGGGACCCAGACGGATCGGTTATGCTTTCTCATAAACTTTTATTAGGACAGAGCAAAACAGAATGCCTCTTAAAGGTTTCCGTTTTGCATTCCATCTGGCCATTCCGTTATATTCCGCTTGAAACAGAACCTATAACGAAATGGCATAACGCAGATGTGAACCCACCCTTAGGAATAGATTGTTTCTGAAAACTCAAGCGTACCGAGGAAGAAAGGAAAACTCTTGAAAGCTTGTCTTTTAAGTATTAGTACAATAAAAATTGACACACTGTTATGGAGGATCTGTGGATATAATTAATATATATATATATATATATATATATATATATATATATATATATACACACATACATACACACGCGCATGGTGTGTGTGTTTCTGCTTTAGGGTGCACACCCTAATGCAATAGGCTGCGCACGCCTATGGTGATGTATAGGGGGTGGGGGCTCCCAGCCAAGGAGAGATCGGGGTGCTGGTATTACAGCTAAAACACCGATATCTCGTCCGCCAGGGGCACCCACCCCTTGATCTACAGAAAACCAAATATTTCGAAATCTGCGTTCAGACCCTCAGGTAATAAGGTGTTAAAATCATATATGCGTCTTGCCTCCTGTCTTGACATGTTGGAGATATGATCACCCCCCCTCCAATGAATATCTATTTTTTCAAATGCCACAAACTTTAATACGGAGGGATCCTGATTGTGATGATATTTAAAGTGCTTGGACAATGAATGCTTCTCATATCCTGTTCTGATCTTAGTCATATGTTCTGCAATCCTGACTTTTAGTAACCTTTTAGTCCGCCCTATATATTGCTTTTTGCAGGGGCATTCAATCATATACAGGACATTTGACGTATTGCATGATAGAAATGTATCAATTTCATACGAAAATGAATTGGATGTGGAAGAAATTGAACTTGTTTTTTTCATAAATTTTGTATTTTTACAATTACTGCAAGTATTACATCTGTAAAATCCCTTCAGGTTAAAATAATTTTTATGAGTATCTTCTTTTTTGTTTTTTATAGTCGGTGCTACTTTAAGGGCTAGATTAGGTGCTTTTGTATATACCATTTGGGGACCATTAGTTAAGTATGGTCCTATTAGTTTGTCATTTGTAATATGGTGCCAGTGCTTTTTAATAATGGCCTCAATCTTCCTATATTGTGCACTATAGGGTAAGACAATTCTAATTGGATCCCCTATTTTGGGGTCAATTTCTATTCTGGTCCCTATCTTCTCTTCAAAGAATATTTTTCTGTCCATACTTTTCACTTCCACTAGGGCTTTCTCGACCTGTTCTAAAGGGTATTTTTTCGTCAAGAACTGTTCCTTCATGTGTATAGCTTCTTTCATATAATCCTCTTCCCTTGTACAATTACGCCGCAACCTCCTAAATTGTCCCTTAGGGATATTTAGCAGCCATCTTGGTAGATGGCAGCTTGTATAGAGAATATAGCTATTTTTTGCTATCTCTTTTTGGTATGTTTGACAGATTAATTTTTCATCTTCCACCATAATAGTTAGATCCAAGAACTCTATTTGTTTTTTATGAACTTTAGAGCTGAATTTTATATTATTTTCATTCTGATTTATATGATCCAAAAATGATACTAAATGTTCCTCCGTTCCCCTCCAGATGAAGATCACATCGTCAATGAACCTTCGCCAGAGCACCAGGTCCGTCCCCAGTACGGGTGCTATATATTGTTCCTCCCATTGTGCCATAAACAAATTGGCATAACTGGGGGCGAACCTGGTGCCCATGGCGGTGCCCATCATCTGGAGAAAGAAATCGGAGTCATATACAAAATAATTATGACTCAGAATGTGTTGTACCCCTTTCACTATGTATTCTACTTGGTCCGGCAGATATTTCCCATATGATGTTAGTTGTTGTGTCAAAGCTTCTAATCCCTGATCATGCTTTATTATGGTATATAGGGAATTAACATCAAGGGTTCCAAGAATCCAATTTGGTTCATATTCAAGATTCTCAATGATCTGAACTATCTGTGTAGTGTCCCTGATATAAGCAAATGTCTTCCTTACCACCGGCTGTAATAGTCTATCTAAGTACTGGGATAGGTTTGATGTATAAGATCCTATCCCGGAGATGATGGGTCTCCCCGGAGGGTTCAGTGGGTCTTTGTGAACCTTTGGTATGATGTAGAAAACAGGTGTACGTTTAGGCGTGCCCATAATAAATTTGGATTCCTGTGTATTTAAGAATCCTTTCGCTAGGCCTTGTTCTACATACACCCCCAAAGATTCCACAAATCCTATCATAGGGTCTTTCTGTAACTTTAAATATGTTTCCTTATCTTCTAATTGTCTTCTGCACTCTGTGTCATATTTACATATATCTAAGATCACAATTGCCCCCCCTTTGTCCGCTGGGCGTATGGTTATATTGTCATTTTGTTGCAATTGTTTGATTGCATGGATTTCATGGGGTTTCAAATTATTAAATTTCCTTGGATCCTTTTTAATTTTTCTTATGTCCGCCTCTACATTCTTCTTGAATGTGATGATATCCTGTCCCATTTCATGTCTTGGGTATGTTTTACTTTTTACTTTGAGATTCGTATGTACGTATTTCCCTTGTATTGTCCCTATTGTATTTATAGGGTTCTTCAAAAAATATTTTTTTAGGCATAATTTACGTACAAATTTTTCTATCCCTATATAAGTGTCAAATTTACTCAATGGTGCCGTCGGTGCAAATTTTAAACCTTTATTTAACAGTGCATGTTGTGCCGTGGTTAAAGTGACTGAGCTTAAATTTATTATGGAGTTATCCTCCTCAACTAGTGTCTCCTGTGATTTATCCTTTCCCTTCCTTCTCTTCCCTCTTCGTGTCTTTTGATTTCTAAATTTTGATTGTGTTGGTGTTTGTAATAATTCTCTACATGGTTCTCTCTGCTGTTGTAGGGTGCATGTTGATTCCTCGTTTGATGTCCTCTCTGAGGATATTGGTTCTGATTGTTCTTCTGTGTTTCCTCCCTGTCTCTCAAATTGTAATTGTGCCCTGTGATTGGTGTTATGTGGTGGTGATCCCGTGGTGATTGTCGGGCTGACTTTGTGCGAATCCTGTGATGTGGGGGTGTGCGATCTAAAAAAAGAGGATTATTCAGTGTCTCATATCTATTAGTGATAGGGATATTATGTTGTATTGTTCTATCTTCATTTATATCTCTCTCTCTCTGGTTTGGTGTTATAATAATGTTTGGACGATCTTCTATTGTATTATGTCTATCAATCTGCCTATCACTTCTTACCAGGTTCTGTATTTTTCTACTTTTTTTGGAGATAATTTCTTGTTCTACTATGCCTAACTGTTTGCATATTCTGTCATGCCAGTTCTTGAATATTTCATTCTTTGGGAATTTGTCTACGATTTCTTTTAGTTCTTCTATTTTACCAGATATTTCCTCTAATATTGTTGTTCTCCTTTTAATAATAAGTTGCACAAGTAATATAGATTGTGACTTAAGCAAATCTTCCCATTCCTTATCAAAACTAATACTGCAGAGATCCTGAGCTGGCACTTTAGAGAGTCTTAATCCCTTAGGTATAATGCCCTGCTCCAAATGGCGGTTCAGGGCTTTCAAGTTCCGTAACGATACTGCGGATACTAAATATCGGAAGACACTTCATAGTATCATAAAGAAACCGGGTGAGTGTACTGACCTGTGGTGGGACGCCACCACGGGCTGACACGTGCAAGTTGGACCCCAAATAGTGAGTAACATTGAAATCCATACTCACGGATATACTGCATAGGACTGTGAATTGTTTCCCCAATAGCACAATTACACGATTGAGACTCTGTAGCACTTTGAACAAAGGTGCAATGTTTATAAGGATATAAACAGAACTCTTTAGATGTGTTTTAAGGTATACATCTAAGTCCTGTTTTTGGCCGTATCTTGCGGATCATTGATTCAAGTCAATGGGTCTGCATCCGCATCACGGAGTGTACATGGCCAGTACCCCTATATTGCTGACCCATTGTTTGCAGTCCACAGTACGGGCATGGGGCCCTTACATTCGTGTGCATGAGCCATTAAAAGGGTTGTCCGGGTTCAGCCCCTCTGACATGGGTATTGGAGCATTTCATGCTCTCCTTCAAAGGCTTTTTTTGGAAATCTGGTGACGTACCGGGCTCTCCATGGGGAAAGCTAGGTGAAGGCTTCCACACAGCAGTGAGCCCAGTGACATAACCAGCACTAATGGGTGAGTTTTAGTTCTGCCCTAGCTTGTAAAACGGATAGGGCAGCGCTAAAGCCTGCCCATCAGTGACTGTGACATCACCGACAACACTGCTAGGTGGAAGCTTCTGCCTAGCAGTGTGAAAATATAAAGAAAAAAGCCCTTGCCCTGCGTTATCCGGCAAAGGGCATGGGAGAGCATCAGAGCATTAGGGGCTGCTGGCTGAAAATTGGGATATGACCTCTTTAAGTTAATGCCATCAGTTTATTTGCATTTCTATAGAAAGACACAGGGAGAGTAGATCCTGATATTCTGAAAAGTTGAGCCTATGGGTAAACTTTGCTCCATCTTTTCCAGATTTGTGCATATATGTATCCAGTATTTCAGTTCTAGATAAATATACTCAGGTCTTTTTATTGTGGAAAGTCCGGATCTTCGTTTCCCCACCAGCAACATAACACTATCAAGGCACCCGGCAAACAATCCTATGTGCCTGTGGCTTATTCTTCTTAACTGCTTGTTTCCTCATGAATTTTTTATGGGGCTTTTTTCTTTTGGGATACAAATAAAAATCTCCTCCATCCAAGAGAACTCTGATTATATAACGAAATATAGCAGAGTCGAGAAACATTGAATCTGACAGATCCTGAATTCATCTAACTCTATGAGCAGAACGGGGATGTGGGGGAGGGGGGTTTATATACTTTACCTCTCAGTATATTGATTATTTTATGCATTTTTTCTTAAAGTGGAAACTTGCATTGAATGAAATTGGTTGCTGTAAGGTCAAGTCAACTGCATTGAATTAAGGCATTAAAGTACAGGTATATAAGGCAACGACTGGGGGCGGAATGAACTATGGGACATAAATTGATACAAGTGGAAAACAATGTCTTAAAGGGGTTGTGCAACTGCTATTAATGTATCCCGCCCAAGAGATATCACTGTTATATCACTTTCCCCAAATGCCACAATTTATCAAAACTGCTGTTTTTCTAATATTATTAGCCTCCCATTGTTACGCGTGGCAAATTCATTTTGATTTTCAGCTGCTGTTGATGACTACATTGGAGGCTTGTATTGTAGGACATAGAAAGCTTCATTGGTAAGAACAAGGGGCTTGGTTAATGGCACCTGATCTGCTGATGTCAGGGCACATCTTACTGCCATAAAGCATGATTGGACAGAGGACACAGGACAAACCAGGAAATAGGATTCAAGCATGGGGGATATGAGAACATTGCAAATGAGGGCAATTTGAAAAATAAATAAATAAATAAAATAAAAACATGTAGGAATGGGAGCTATAGTAATTAATAAAAAAATAAACTTTAGAAAGAAAAGTTGTTTATGGCACAACCCCGTTAAATCTAACCTTTAAGTTCCCTTGCAGGTTCGGATTTCCAAAGGCAGGAGGCAGAATCAAATAAATATTAGAGTTTTCTATGAAAAATGCAGCCCTGAGTACAGAACAAATGTCAGATGCAAAAGCAGAAGGATCCTGGTAAAGACTGATAGTAATAGGGTCACTATGAGAGTAATGCGAGGTTAGCGCTGTGCATAGGTGAGTTTTGAAAAGCAAAATTTGGTCACGCTTCTTGCAGCGCGTTCATTATTTTTAGCCCAGCTGTGCATGTACTGTGCTGTCATTCTCCCGTACTGAGAGTGGAACAAATGTTCAGCATTCCCTGCAAAGCATGTGCTGTATAGTCAGAGTTTTCCTACACACCCTTTATCGTCTGGAAATAAGTGTAGACATATGTAAGTTCACTTCTACTAGGAGAAATAAAGAATGTAAAGGCAGAAGTGTAGCTATTAGGGGTGCAGAAGTAGCAGTCAGCCCCAATGCTTGAGGGTTCCTAGAGGCCCCTCTACCACAGAAGAAGACCAGTAGTGTAGATGGCACATGGCAGGTGAAGGGCTGTGTTACAGATTTTGCATGGGAACTTCAATGATGCCTCTTAAAAGGTTACAACATTTTTCTTTTATCGACTCTTCTTCCCATATATGAAGGAAGACCCAGTGGTTTACTTCAGCCATGGACAGATTATGGGCCTCCCCCATTTAGGGGTTCTGCACCAGTTTCATAAATGGTCCAACATTCGATTTGCCCACATCCAACTATTTTATTTTGTCTCGGTAGCATAAGTAATATAATTTCTATGGCACAGCCAAAGCTAAGCATCATATCTTGCCACCTTGATACACCACAACATCATACTTGTGTTAAAGGGGTATTCTGGAACTTAGATATTGATGACCTATCCTCAGGATCGATTGACGTTCTCACTTTGATGAGGGTCCAACACCCAGCACCCCCACAGATCAACTATTTCAGGCATTCACCATCCCTGGAAACAATACAGTAGATGGAAGGCGCTGTCCACTTTGTAGTTTATGGCTCTGGACTACTGCAACTCACCTCTTATTCACTTGAATGGGAGCTGAGCTGCAGTACCCCAACATGGCCACTACACATTGGACAGAACCTTCAGCCTTCAGTGGCTTGGAGTGTCAGCCCCTCACCGATCTCATATTGATTTACCTGGCCATCAATATCTAAGTCTCAGAAAACTCTTTAAGGATACTGCTGGGATCATAACTCAACAAGAATATCTTATCTGATTTGACTCAAATTATTTAGGGTGAGATCACTGATGTGGTTGAAAATTTGTGTTTCTGCCCCTGACCAAGCGGAGTGAAACTCGGGTCGGGCAAAGATTCAAGGTTGGAAAGCCGCAACCTGCTGCTGTGTTCTACTGGAGTGGAGGATATATGCAATTTTAATCTTGTGAGTAAATAAAGGCTTATTATGCGCACTCCGTGCTAGCATACTTCACTATTGGGATTACCATTTTAGTGGGATCGCAACACGGAGGATCAGATTTTCCTGTGACATATTGTTCCAAGTAGGAGAATAAGACGGGACGGTGTGAATAGTACAAAACACTCCAGAGGAGAGAAGAGAAAAGCTGGAGAAAAAGAACAATCTCTGAACAATTGGGTGATTCCAAGGATATAGCGCGGATCTGGTATTGTTTTACGTGGCTGAAAATTTGGACTACGGTATATGTCGATATTGCTTGGGCAATTTAAGATGTTTTCTTTTTGAGCTTTTTTTGGTGGTATGGCTGTTAGACTTTTCTGAGCTATTCAATCATTCTTTTCATTCATTCCATGTAGGTTTCTTCTTCTCTCTTGTTTGTAAAGTGTGATCTGAAAGTGAGATCTGGATTACTGTTCACTATTTTTTACAATGTACATCTCACCCTTGTATGTTTTAGGTCTTAGAGACATGTCCATAGTACAGATCTGCATTGTACCAATCCATAAATGGGCACCATAGATTGTTATTGGCCCACACTGTACATCTACTATATTGTGTGTCTAATATTTTATGGGGGTACACACTGGTTGCTTCAAGAAATTTAAAATAAATCATGTCCTGCTCTATGAGCTGCAGAATTATGAAGACACTATATTCTAAATGAGGCCCAAGGAAGAGAACAAGGAGTAACCATAGGCAAATAGTAAAGACCTGAACCACTATACAGGGTCAATGTACAAGGCAATTATCTTAGAATGAATTATATACAGTTTTTCAGAACTATAGATTTGTATTACGCTACAAAACCACTAAGCAGATATATTAGTTTAATTTTTTTTATACACAGAACAATTGGTTTACAAGCCAATAAAGGATGACTGACTTTTTTTTCCAAAAGAATTCCAATACTTTTCATCTCATTGACTATTCAGAAAAGCACTTTGAAGAATTCCCATAGGTCAAAGAGACCTTAGGGGCTCTAGGTCCTGGATGAGACCACTACCTTTCCACCTTTCATAATTTGTTATGCCCTTAATTATATTTGAAGGCAAACTACCTTTAATTTTAACAAATGTAGGTACTTGGCTAAACAAGCCAAATCCTAACATAGTCATACCATCTTCAAGTCTAGGGCTTCTTCACAGTTCATCCTTGTTTGACTTTAGCAAGAAACAACATAGAACCTAAAGATCGTTAAGAAATATCATTAAAATAACCATCTCGTAACTGTCCAAGACTTGCCAAGTTGCCATTCTCCAGTACATCAAGACTGGAAAGACACCTTGTGGAAATATCAGAATGCTGACGCTAATGATCTGGTTAAAGTTGTCTAATTGCACTGAAGGGTTTCTGTAGTATTGATCTTTCCCGCAATCACAGGCTGATTCAGATTGTGTGTCTATTTGCATTCTCTCATCTCACCTGTGTTTCCAGTACCATGAATAAATCAACAGAACAGATGGTGGAAGATTATCAATAAAAAGCGTTGTTAGCCTCAGTGTGAATCCACTATACTCAGTCAACATGCTTTTCGGAGCCACCTGCTCATTTATTACATCGAAAACAACTTTTTTTTTTTTACCACAGTATACAGAGTGCTTTGTCGGAGCGTGGATGAATAAATTATTTCCAAATATTTTACAGCATCCTCTGTGGTATCATTGTCTATATTATATGACTTGGTGTACTTCCAGATTTTGCAGAATACCAGCAGTGACACAAGCGAATAGTTTTAGAGTTATTGAGGTTAATAAAAGTCTAGGTACTCGCATTATAGAATGTGGATAGAACCATGCATATTATTAGCACGTTACTGGACCAATAGTGTGACATTCGTGACTTTATATGGACTATTGTTGATAGTTTTGTCAACTTTTGTCTTGTATACTTTATTCAGTCAATGATTCGTTGCTGGTATATACAATGTGGAGAAAGAACTCCATCTCTAATTCCAAATTATGTCCATCTATCCTTTTGTCCCCACAAACCTCTATCCGGGAATATGACTGGCCAATACTTACCTGCCAACTTGCTTTCTCAAACTTCTATATGAGAGATGGGTAGTGTGGTCTTGATTGCTTAATTGCTAACATTAAGTTAACTTTTTAGAGTTGGAGCCATGTAAAGGTTTATATCTTCCTTGGTGAAAGATTATGGATCCAACTGCTGCCTTCTTCCACTGATCCACAGCAGCAACAGAAGGCTACAACTTGGCAAGTAACAAATAAAGCATATATAAAGAAAGAAGTGATGGACTGTGTGTTGATATTAGGGCTACATAACAGTGAATCAATTCTTTAGAATCAAAAGTCAAGTAATGAAACCAAAATTTTTCAAAAAAATGTTAATTGAATCAGAATTTATAGAGATGCCGTCGATTTGGTTGAACCTGCCCCAAAATGGATTTTAAGAATTTAAGATATTTCGTTACTGGCAACCTTGATACTTCAATGAGGCCAAGCGCTAAACCAATCACAGCTGCCTATACAATGTATGGCGTGGTGCTAGGTAAGAGAAGGCAAGGAGCGCTGGTGCCTTCTCAAACAGCTGATAGGTGGGATACTGGTTGTTGGAATCCCACCAATCAGATACTGATAACCTATTCTGAGGATAGGTCACCAGTATCAACATCTCAGAAAATCCCTTTAAAACATACTTCCACTGATCTAGTAGAACATTTCTTAGGCCATCCAGTTTGGTTTGTAAGTAGCAAGTTTGTTATTTAGAATTAAAGGAAGGATGATACCATATCTTACCCAAACAAGGAATTTAAAGCTGTGTATGTGTGTGTGTCTGCAGGGGGAATTTGCCAGCCCTTAATGTCATGTGATTACAGCAGCATCAGCAATGATACAAGACTTTCCTATGTGAGAGAGCAAGAGTGGATAATGTATTCTGACCTAACATGCTTGTAAAGGCAGTGACCATGACCAGTTGCAGCTCTATTCCATCTGTAACATGGCAGACAATGATAACAGATTCCTGCTGTGGAGTAAGAAAAGAGAAATAAGCAGTATATTAACTTAACTTTGAAGGGAAAAACTTCACAAAGGCATTGTACATGAGAATCTACAACCACTGAAGTTAAGTTTTCACCAGAGGTAGACTTTACAAAAATAACTGTTAAGCTGTCAAAGGTTGGGCTGAACACGTTTGGATTGGTCACAATCTACATATGCACTTCATAACTAATATAAATAACTATTGTTTTTGTTTTCCTACATGAATACATAATTAAAGAGTATATCAAAGAGTGTTTAAAATTGTGGTTTACTGTTATTTTTCACATCTCCAGACAAATTACCAAAAAGGTTCTTGAATAGTTGGGCAATCCTCTCGGTAGAAGGCCACATAAAATGCTTCATTTTTTGTTGGCAGGAAGTAACTGGATGAATAGTTAACAAGTTGTTACTGGAAGTGTTTGTGCGTTGTGTATTTTGGACCAGCATAATGGACTGGTGAGAGGAAGTATATTACATACAGTGTGTTCAGAACTGATATCAGGTTTATAAATTTTATGCTTGCCCGCTCTGGCTCTGTAGTATCTGGCTGTAACTAGTGCAGCTGGTTTTCAGAGCACAAGTTATAAACAGTAAAGAGTGTTGGACGTATTTGCGCATAGTATTTGCAGATTGAAATAATTCCTCATTTACCATTCATTTTCTAATTATTTTTAAGAAACTGAAAATTAGATGGAGCTTGTTCTAAAAGGGAATGTTTGAATCAAACTTTCTATGTGGCTTGATGTTGAACTTGGAGAAAATACAACAAAGGAGGGATTGGGTATTTTAAAGGAGGTGTTGGATTTGTAGACCATTGAATATCTTCTAAGTCAATATTAAGACCATACAAATCCTCCATTATTATGGTTTTTTTTTAAGGGTACAATGCTTCTTACTGTAAGATTGTATCACAATCATTCAAGATTCTAACAATTGAAAGACCCATGAGAACATAAGCTCCTCATACACATTATCTGAAAGTAGAGTAAACTAGATAAGGGCTCTTTCACACCTGCGTTATTGTCTTCCGGCATAGAGTTCCGTCGTCGGGGCTCTATGCCGGAAGAATCCTGATCAGGATTATCCTAATGCATTCTGAATGGAGTGAAATCCGTTCAGGATGCATCAGGATGTCTTCAGTTCCGGAACGGAACGTTTTTTGGCCGGAGAAAATACCGCAGCATGCTGCGCTTTTTGCTCCGGCCAAAAAAACTGAAGACTTGCCGCAAGGCCGGATCCGGAATGAATGCCCATTGAAAGGCATTGATCCGGATCCGGCCATAAGCTAAACGTCGTTTCGGCGCATTGCCGGATACGACGTTTAGCTTTTTTAGAGTGGTTACCATGGCTGCCGGGACGCTAAAGTCCCGGCAGCCATGAAAAAGTGTAGCGGGGAGCGGGGGAGCAGCATACTTACCATCTGTGCGGCTCCAGGGGCGCTCCAGAGTGACGTCAGGGCGCCCCAGGCGCATGGATGACGTGATCGCATGGCACGTCATCCATGCGCATGGGGCGCTCTGACGTCACTCTGGAGCGCCCCGGGAGCCGCACGGATGGTAAGTATACCGCTCCCCCGCTCCTACTATGGCAACCAGGACTTTAATAGCGTCCTGGGTGCCATAGTAACACTGAAAGCATTTTGAAGACGGATCCGTCTTCAAATGCTTTCAGTACACTTGCGTTTTTCCTGGATCCGGCGTGTAATTCCGGCAAGTGGAGTACACGCCGGATCCGGACAACGCAAGTGTGAAAGAGGCCTTAGTCCATGGGACTGATTCACAATCCAATGGGGGGCCTGTGGACAATGGTAGAGTTTTAAGAATAGAAGGATTGGACACGTAGATGTCAATATACCTGATCTTTTCTTTTCAGAGGTTCTGGCAGCTAAGGCTAATTCCACACCTAGCCAGATACTGCTGTTCCCTGCAAGAACCCAGTGACTATAATGGGATCCATTAGGGTATCCGGCCGCTTTCTGGCAAAAGCATCAGGTTTTAGCTGGACAAAAACTGGTGCGTGCAACTGTTTTTGTCTGGCCGAAACCCGGCACTCATGTTGGAAACCGTCCGAATCCCTGCCAGATACCATTATAATCATAAAGGGTTCTGGAGATGCACGGCCCTATTCGGCTAGGCCGGTATGGTGAACTTAAGCAGGCTGTTCCGGCAGAGGATAGACATATGGCAGATCTGAAACTAGCCTTAGCCTTAGGCTATTCTTCTTATTGAAATAAATATAGAAACTTGGTCAAGAGTAGAGATGAGTGAATCAATTCAGCATGAATTGGATTTATTACAAATTTCCCAAAAGATTTGGATTTCAGTGAATCCAAAACTTTTGAGATTCAGCCAGTATGAATCGCTCAGAATGGTGGCCTCCATTTCAGAGATCAGAGAAAAAGGCATCTGCCACCAAAAAGGGATAATTATTGGCTTATTGTTTATTTTACCACCAGCTACCATCCGTTTACCCATAGCCATATAAGTAGCCGTGATTTTGACATTACTAATGCTTTCTTGGCATTAAAGAGCTTGAAGGGAAAGGATACAGTCCTAGGACACCTCAGAGTTTCACACGCAACTTTTAGAATTTTCAATTTGTACTGAATTTATTTAGACAGAATAGAATCTGACAGCCGATTTGAAGTAATTGATAAAAAAATGGCCGCACAACTTTACACATACAAACAATAGAGCTGAGAAATGTGGATCATTCTAAATTAAAGTGGTATTATACCTACTATAAATGGAAAAATGAAAGCGCACAGTTTGATGAAACTTTTGTCGGGCCCATCTACCAGGCGTCAAGGTGGCTTCCGCAGATGGGTACCTAACACTAATATACCCACTAATATACCCACTAATATACCCACTATGAATATAAATGTGCTAGTCTAAATTTCTTGTAGTATATATTGAGGGTAGCACCTCTTTTAGACTGAGCAACGCCCATCTGCCTGGGCCTTCGGAGCAGAGTACAAATGTAGCTGGTTCCTACACTGCCCTGAAAATGTAGGCTTAGATTAGTCTAAGAGAGGCGGTATATTAGTGTTAGGTACCCATATGCAGAAGCCACCTTGACGCCTGATAGATGGGACCGACACAAGTTTGATCAAAATGTGCGCTAAGAGCTTCCATTTTTCTATTTATAGTAGGTATAATACCACTTTAATTTAGAATGATCCCCATTTTTTAGCTCTATTGTTTGTATGTGTAAACTTGTGCAGCCATTTTTTTTATCAATCATGTTTGCTTTATGGATATGCACCTGTGACTATGAATATGAATGTGCTAGTTAAAAGTAGGATTTGAAGTAATTGGACCGGATGCAAATTTTGGTAAATTTGCTCATCTCAAGTCAAGAGTCTAGAAAAACTAGCTGTTATAACCTATAGGGAGAACATAGGGTCAACAATTGGGATTCTAAACCCTGTCCACGCTACAGTAAGATAGAAATTCCAGCTATGGATCCACTGTGGCAGTCTTAAGACGCCTTATTGCCCTGCGACAAGTATTTCAGAAGATATTTATAGTGCAATTTTGGCATAATTATCTGCTAAAACCTTCAAGCCATCCACTCTTATTAACGTATTCCGAGATCAGATCCATTAGGCTCATTAATATGCATACTCGAAACTACAAAACTTCAACAACTTCCTGTCTCAAAAGTTCTTGGGTCCCTGGACAGCAATTAGCTAATGCAGATGTAAAATATAAACCAGCTCATAGGGTTAAAGGAAGACAAAACTCTTCCATTAAGGCAAAAGGCATTTGTTGTGATTGATTAGAAAACAAAACCAGATGGGGATGTTTCTTTAACACCATTTTCATAGTAACACCATCTGTACTGGATATGCTAAAATGATTAACATAGCATCGAAAGATTAGCATTAGAAATCAGGGGAGGTGCAGAAAATGAGATGCTCTGGATATGTTAATAAAAAAGAACCTTTAATGAAGAACATTCATTAAGTGTTAATAAAGACTAATTAATGAACCCTAATTGTGTTAATATTGTTGCCTTAGCTTCAATGTTGGTGACAGTGGTAGCAAGAGTCACAGTGTTTCTAGGTGAAGTCTCAGATGTCATACTTTGAAAAAATTTCCAACAGTAATCCTACAGCACCGTGCCAGATGTTCTCTTCTATCTCTAAAGAGAACTAACCCCATAATGAGAATGTTTGACTCCTGCAAAGCAAATTTTTGAACTATATGCTGTAACCCAACTCATACCTATCCCTTGCCACTACCGCATATAGGGCCACCAGCTTCCTGCTCACAGTCATGGCTGTTTTGGGTTCCCTTGATGATTGGCCTGCACTGATAATGCCACCCAGTAACAAGTATCCTTTGCCTATTGTTTATAAAGGTTGCCCCTTCTTAGACGCTAGTGACATAACGGTAGGATATGCCACCAATGTCAGAAAGGTGTAGGTCACACCTATCTCCATAATGGAACCCCTGAAGTGAGTGGAGACCCATGCGTGGCTGCTGTCTATTCATTTCTATGCTAAAAATAGCTGAGCCAAGCATCACACATTACACTGATAAGTTCAATGCTCTTCTGTGGACATCTTTATTGAGGCCTATCCAGAGAACAATAGAGCTGTCATACTGGTGGCCAGACACCATTGCAGCCTGAAGAAGGGAACCCACATAAGGGCCCGAAACGTTTCACTGATGTAGACTATGTACCACTGGTGTTGAAATGAATAAATTAAATAAGCAATTAAAAAAAAAATACTTGGCATGCTGTCTCCAATACATTCAAAAATATATATCAAGATCCCCAGGTTGAGGGAGATCACCTGTGAGACGTGCACCCCTAAAACCCATCTGGACGAGTGCTGTGGCCACTACCTTGTTTATGATGTCCAAAATATACACCTACAGTCATGATGAGGATTACTCTTCAGATAGCATTTTCCCCTCACAGCAACTATGTATTACCAATCTACAGCACATAGGGGGTCTTATCATTTTCTTGACTGCTTAGGACGAACAATATTTGTATTTAATTTTCAAAACTATAGTACTAAAAGCTAAAAATGATATATATATATATATATATATATATATATATATATATATATTATTTATTTATTTTTATTGCTTCTTGATGGAAGGAACCCTTTAAGATGCCCATAAACTTTCAGTAGCTACGTGTATGCACATACATATAGACAGTCAATTCAGTTAACAATAGAAAGGATGGGTCATTCATTCCCCCCATATGATGTCAACACCTCCCCCCACTCCATATAGATAAGATATTCCAGCTCCCAGCAAAATCTGTGGGTTTGATTGACATTGTATTTATTTAAACCATAAGAGAAGCTTTAGGAATCGATCAGAAATATAACCTGAAGTTTCTGTACCCCAGTAAAATATGTAACAGACCTCTAAATTTGGTGGAGGGGCTTTTGGTGTCTCTCAGGCACCAAGACTGAGGTGACTCTCTTGATATACCCCTGAAACCAATCTCTCTTGCATTATTTTGTTTGTGAACCCCCCCCCCCCTATAGCACCTACAAAGCTATGTGCACAGAGATCTATGGCTGTGTATTATGGATCCATAGGCAGTCTGTGTGCTACCATATGCAGCTTATATTACATATGTATTATCTTCTAGCAGGGTGCCTCTAGAAATAAATACTTCCATAATACGTTATGGTCATTGGCGTATTTTCTTTCTCCTAGAAGTATTATAACCATGTTTGATTAGATGATACCATTTTTGGTTGCATTTGTTGTGGTTTTCACAGTGAACAACCTTTTTGACCTACAAGGATTGCAACATTTTTGAATTCTATAAAATATGTTTTTCCAAAAAGATCCCAAAATACCATGTCCTGTGCTATGATATCATTAAACAAAAGCCTAAAGTTTAGGGTTCTCTCCTTGCTTCATCTCAATAAGTCTTAAGTATAAAGCAGCAACGCACTCCAGGATAGTAAACAGTTAAGGAAGCTTTAAATATACTTGACATAAAACATTACCGCTTCATTGAAATGACTGTGAAGAGCAATTGCAGCTTTATCGGACACTGAGCCACCTTTATTTTGGTGTTAAAACCCTCGGCGCGAGGAGCTATATATTGTTTTTTCCTTTTTTTCACACTTCTTTAGTAGGATCTGAAGAGAATTTCACATTTCCTGGCTGCCCTGGAAATCAATTGGCTTTTTACATGAATAAAGCAACCTGCCAATTGTTTTATGTTTTGTGACTTTCAATCTATTTTACTTTTATGAGACTGCAAGTCTGTTTAGTCAGTAACTTTAACTTGTACTTAGCGGGCTATTCTGGATCATTAATATGAAGGCAATAATTCTCCTCAACATAACACCGCTGGTGGAAAACAGAAGCTCAGAATATGTACTTTATATTACTTCTGTCTTAAAGGGCAGATATACTGATAAAAACGCTCAAGTATGGAGCGTGCTTGGAGAATCAAGTAGTCCCTAGGCCCTTTCAAAAAATAAAAACAAAAACATAATTTTATGATACTCTGTTTGGAATTGTTTATGCTACATGTGTCTCCATGTGGCCACCCAGTGGCTGTGTTGTCTATTGCACTCTGTCAAGTATTTTGCTACAAAGTCACAATAATGTATTAAGTTTGCATCATTAAAGAGAAGTCTTAACCAATTGATGTCCCTAATGAAAGTCCTTGAAGGGGTTATTCCATGATTAACGTAAAAAAATCAAAATCAGACATCATATAGTACATGACAATCTATTTCTAACAAAGCTAGAACCAGCCATGTACCTCACATGGATCCAGAGATCTCCACATTCATTGCTCCTAATTGTTCTGCAAGATTTTCCTTCAGACTGGGAGCTCTTTATGGTGTGGGGGGTCCTTTCTGCTACAGTTTTCTCCCAGTCACAACTTGGGGGTGTATCCTTTCTCAGTGGCATCACCTTTCTGCTAAAGCTTTCTTATTACAGCTCAGGGGGCCTATCCTTTCTCAGGGGGTGTATCCTTTCTGATGCAGCTCTCACCCTATCACACTTCAGGTGGTGTGTCCTTTCTGCAGCATCTCTCTTTGTCACAGCTCAGGGGTTGTGTCTTTTCTTCAGTATTTCTCTCAGCTCAGGATGTTTTCTTTCTCAGAAGATACAGGTCCTTCTAAAAAAATTAGCATATTGTGATAAAGTTCATTATTTTCTGTAATGTACTGATAAACATTAGACTTTCATATATTTTAGATTACACACAACTGAAGTAGTTCAAGCCTTTTATTGTTTTAATATTGATGATTTTGGCATACAGCTCATGAAAACCCAAAATTCCTATCTCAAAAAATTTGCATATCATGAAAAGGTTCTCTAAACGAGCTATTAACCTAATCATCTGAATCAACTAATTAACTCTAAACACCTGCAAAAGATTCCTGAGGCTTTTAAAAACTCCCAGCCTGGTTCATTACTCAAAACCGCAATCATGGGTAAGACTGCCGACCTGACTGCTGTCCAGAAGGCCATCATTGACACCCTCAAGCAAGAGGGTAAGACACAGAAAGAAATTTCTGAACGAATAGGCTGTTCCCAGAGTGCTGTATCAAGGCACCTCAGTGGGAAGTCTGTGGGAAGGAAAAAGTGTGGCAGAAAACGCTGCACAACGAGAAGAGGTGACCGGACCCTGAGGAAGATTGTGGAGAAGGACCGATTCCAGATCTTGGGGGACCTGCGGAAGCAGTGGACTGAGTCTGGAGTAGAAACATCCAGAGCCACTGTGTACAGGCGTGTGCAGGAAATGGGCTACAGGTGCCGCATTCCCCAGAAACAGCGGCAGAAGCGCCTGACCTGGGCTACAGAGAAGCAGCACTAGACTGTTGCTCAGTGGTCCAAAGTACTTTTTTCGGATGAAAGCAAATTTTGCATGTCATTCGGAAATCAAGGTGCCAGAGTCTGGAGGAAGACTGGGGGGAGAGAAATGCCAAAATGCCTGAAGTCCAGTGTCAAGTACCCACAGTCAGTGATGGTCTGGGGTGCCATGTCAGCTGCTGGTGTTGGTCCACTGTGTTTTATCAAGGGCAGGGTCAATGCAGCTAGCTATTTTGGAGCACTTCATGCTTCCATCTGAAAAGCTTTATGGAGATGAAGATTTTATTTTTCAGCACGACCTGGCACCTGCTCACAGTGCCAAAACCACTGGTAAATGGTTTACTGACCATGGTATTACTGTGCTCAATTGGCCTGCCAACTCTCCTGACCTGAACCCCATAGAGAATCTGTGGGATATTGGGAAGAGAAAGTTGAGAGACGCAAGACCCAACACTCTGGATGAGCTTAAGGCCGCTATCGAAGCATCCTGAGCCTCCATAACACCTCAGCAGTGCCACAGGCTGATTGCCTCCATGCCACGCCGCATTGAAGCCTCCTGGGCCTCCATAACACCTCAGCAGTGCCACAGGCTGATGGCCTCCATGCCACGCCGCATTGAAGCAGTCATTTCTGCAAAAGGATTCCCGACCAAGTATTGAGTGCATAACTGAACATAATTATTTGAAGGTTGACTTTTTTTGTATTAAAAACACTTTTCTTTTATTGGTCGGATGAAATATGCTAATTTTTTTAGATAGGAATTTGGGGTTTTCATGAGCTGTATGCCAAAATCATCAATATTAAAACAATAAAAGGCTTGAACTACTTCAGTTGTGTGTAATGAATCTAAAATATATGAAAGTCTAATGTTTATCAGTACATTGCAGAAAATAATGAACTTTATCACAATATGCTATTTTTTTTAGAAGGACCTGTATATCCTTTCTTTGGGAGGTGTCCTTTATGCTGCAGCTATCTTTCTGTAACTGTCACAGCTTCTATCAGTTGCTGGCTGCATTTGGGATGGAACTGAGAAGAACCCCTCAACAGTATTGTACAATGACATTATATATTGTGACATGACAGACAATATATACTGTATGTGTAGGACATGGATGGAGTGGCTGCCAGGCCTAGTCAGGGAGAGCTATCTTGACCAGCTGCAGGAGATGGGGTTGCACAGGAGGAGAGGGTTGTGAAGAACTTGCTGTGAAGAGGTGGCACAGTCAGTTCTAGTTATGCCACTGCAAAATATGTCCACTGCAAAGTAGTAACAGGAGAGATGTACAAGCCAGAGTCAAAGCCAGGAGAGACAGTTGGAATTAAATTAGTAGACACAGAGTTAATCTAGAAACAAGCTGAGGAGTTGAAGCCAAGTGAGTTAATGGAAGCCAAATCAGTAGAAAAGGGGTAGATCAAGAAATAAGCCAAGGTCAGTGCACAGGAATGGATAACAGGAATGAAAAGCTGACTGAACAAAGAGTTCCAACCAGGAGCCAGGAAACAAAATGACAGGCACAGAAAGTCAACACCAAACCTAAATCTCCTGTCTGGTTCTGGGATTGGACATCGAGCCAAGAACCTAATTATCCCAGCATCCAGGCTCACAACTAGGTTGACCAGCCAGGGATTGGTTGGGTGGCATAGAAAACCTCATAAATAGCCGTGCATTGGATCCCGGTTAGGTAAGTTCCTGATGCAAAGGAAACTATGGGGTGCAAGAAGTTGATAAAGATGCCACTTTCCCCAAATAAGATATATTACAATTTTGATGCATACACATGTAGTACTAATTTATGTGAAAA
Organism: Bufo gargarizans; assembly: GCF_014858855.1. Taxonomy (NCBI): domain Eukaryota; kingdom Metazoa; phylum Chordata; class Amphibia; order Anura; family Bufonidae; genus Bufo; species Bufo gargarizans. Next base: position 23,271,105 of record NC_058082.1, read on the forward strand.
CAAAAATGATTTGTGTAGAAACACTCCATGCTCAGGATCCTCTTCTATTAGCCAGGGCAGAAAAACATTAAAGGGGTTCTGCAGTTTTTTAAACTGACGATCTATCCTCCAGTCAAGTGAACGGAGCTTAGCCGCGCCCAGGCCAGTTGATACTAGTCGTGACGTCACTGGGCCAGTGGTAAACAGTGAGAAGGCCGTAGGCGCTGCTGGGGCACTGCTGCCTTCTCAAACAGCTGATCGGCGGGGGTCCTGGGTGTCGGACCACCGCCGGTCAGATGCTGATGATCTATCCAGAGGATAGATCATCAGTTTAAACAAACTGCGGAACCCCTTTAAGAAAAGAAGGATTCAGCATAGCCATGAAAAACGATGGTTGCCCGTTCACATGCATTATACCACACTTTGCTTCCCTCGCCCCCATTTACCCCAGGGGTTTCAGTTGTGAGACCCACTGCAATTAGTTGCCCATCAGTGGATCTCAAACAGGAATGTTGCTGTCCAATTAAATCATTATGAAAATGGTGTCCAGTCTTTTGCATATGCCGTACCAAGTCATGTTATAAACTAGCATTTGAATACTAGTGCCTCTTTACTCTCCTGATCATTGAGGGTCATGAGTGCCAACAGGGGTTGACTGGCCATACAGGCAGATCTCCCAGTGGGGCCATCCAAGCCCTTCTCACGGCCGATGGAGAGTGACATAACAGTCTTATGTTCTCAGCATTAATTAATACTAGGAGCATCAAGTACTTATGCACTTGGTCAACGGTGGCAGGTGCTCTCCTGAATCCAACTGTAGCACTGACCTCAGGATGCTGATACAGTTGAACACTGAGGTGATGGTGACAGTATTATGTGCAGAACTGTGGTATTTGCTTCTGCTGGGGTGGTATTGTGTGTTCCACTACATTATTAACGGACAGTCTACTTCTATTGTCCTTGACTACTTGTGTTGCTCCATTTGGACCCACCTACAACATTGGGCCTCTTTAAATTATATTATTTTTTTTTTCAGGTCCACTTAAAGTTGAAATTTGCTTTGGGTGACAGACCACCCAGATCACCTGTTGAAGACCTATCCTAAAAAAAGGACGTCAGAGTATATTACAGTAATGCCCCTTTAACTGATTTAATTTAGAAAAATGTAATTTACCCCAGGGTGCCTAAACTTTAGCAACCTTTAGGTGTGTGACTTTTACTAACGTTCATGGGCAAGAACAGAAAGTAGTAACATGCCAACGTATAACATCACACGATATGCAATATTTATCCAGGAACTTTCATTTGACGGAGCAGGAGGTGAATTATACCCGGAAGATTTATCATAAAGTGTTACAAACATAACACTTACTGTTCTTTAATCTGACGCATATAAGCCTATAATGCATTTTTTATTATGCAGAGTGAATTCCTGTTCGGAGGATGTGACAAGGTGTTTGATACAAAAAAAAAAAAGAAGAAGATTGAAATCTGCTTCTTTGTTTCTCCGTAGCATGTGCTCAATAGACGAGCTATCAGCCATGTAATGCCCATCTGTTTTCTAATGTTTTCAATTGCATAAATGAGGTGCCGAGAACTTACCAATTATTGAACTGTAAAAAAGAAAACAGATTTCTCCCAGCTGTTCTGCAGATATTGGTTCCTGTGTTGTGGTGGACGTATGGCGACAAAGACTCAATTCTATTATTAGGTTTCATTTTAGACATCGGTTTGTTAAAGTGGATCCGCAGACATCTATGAGCTGAAGGGTGACGATAGGGACAACAGAGGGATTAGTGAGATAGCTGCTGTTAAGGATTCAACGCCAAGTCTGAGCTGATGCCCAATATCTGAGGCGTGCGATAAACGAGCAATGTAAAGAAAATGTAAAGCTAAGTCACCATATAACATATATGCGTAGTATAGTACAGTATGACCCAAGCAATGCAAACTGACGGATAGACTTTCCATCCTCTCGGCTGCTGTCCTAGCCTGGCCAGGGTAGATAGGATTGTCGGTACATCCCCATTTTCCCAAGACGTCCCTCCAGCCATTCCAAGGAAATGGCCAATCTATGCTGTAAGCCTATGGCAGGGCTGGCCAACCTGTGGCTCTCCGGCTGTTGTAAAACTACAACTCCCACCACGCTTTGCTGTAGGCTGATACCTGTAGGCAGTCTGGGCATGCTGGGAGTTGTAGTTTTGCTGGAGAGCCTCAGGTTGGCCATCCCTGGCCTATGGTAAGCAGGGATGGCCTAAGGTGGTACCTCTTGTAGGTCCACTTGTAGCTCGGAGGAAGAGTGCAGGGGAGAGGGGGCTAAAAAGCCGTGTTGCCTTCTTCAGGTGTCCAACCTGAACACTCCAGGAATTTTGTTAAAGACCCCAGTTTCTTCTAATGCAAATTGAATACAATATCCCAATATGATCTCAAAACTTCTTCCAGGCTGCAATTCATATCATTACTGGAGATGAGCGAAGTGAAAAACTAGATTTGGCAGGTTTTTGTCAGTCAAGACTGGAGCGGACAGCCTCTCCGCAAGCTAGGGCATGAAGTGAGCATATTTTTTTAATTTTCAGCCACCATTTTAGGATAAATCGATTTGTTTCCATAAAAAGCGCAAGGAAATTTGGCTGCATAGCTAATCAAATTTTTCTGAAATGTGGATGGAAGTCAACTTCGGATACTCTGATTCGCTCAACACTAATCAAAACCACTAGGTGGCCAAATAAAGGCACATACAGCATAAATATCTTCCAACAGAATATTGCTTAACCATGGTTTTATTTAAACTCTTAAAAGAGCTGTCTCACACATTTATCATGCAGAGAAAGTTTATACAAGGCACTTACTAATGTATTGTTATTATCCATATTGCTTCCTTTGCTGGCTGGATTCAATTTTCTATCACATTATACACTGCTCGTTTCCATGGTTACAGACCACCCTGCAATCCATCAGTGGTGGTCGTGTTTGCAAAATATAGCAAAAAGCACCAGCCTATGTGCGCTCCCATGGTCCCGGCCACCAGAGAGGCTGACGCTTTTTCCTATAGTGTGCAAGCACCACCACCACTGATGGATTGCAGGGTGGTCTGTAACCATGGAAACGAGCAATGTATAATGTAAAGGAAAAATTATTCCAGACAGCAAAAGAAGCAATATGGATAATAACAATATATTAGTAAGTGCCTTGTATTAACTTTCTCTATATGATAAATGCAACTCACTGAAGGCAGACAACCCCTTTAAGTACAGGGCCCCTTTGCATTTTTGTTTTTTGCTTCCAATTTTGAGGTTAGTCCAGGCATCATTTTTTAAGATTTCCATTCATATAGCCATATGATGGCTTACTGCAGGATAAGTTGTATTTATTTATTTTTTATAAATTCTTTGTGAGGTTAAAATGAAAAAAATAAATAAAAATTCTGCCATGGTTTTTGAGGTTTTGACATTACAGCGCTTCCTGTATTCTAAAAATGACATGATGTCCTTATTCTGTGGTTAAATACGAATACCGCAATACCAAACTTTTTCTATGCATCACCATTTTCTGACAGCCATAACTTCTTTATATTTCCATCCACAGAGCTGGACTGGTCATTCAATTTTGTTTGCGGGGGGAAAAGGTGACAAAAAAATGAAAAATTTTGTCGTTTTCATTTTTTTTCCATTACAGCGCTTACCACACAGGAATTTTTTTTTTATTATTTTAATAGTTCAGAGATTTTTGGACTCGGTGATACCTGATATGTTCTTTTTTTATTATTAATATATTTTTATATGTAAAATTGGGAAAGGGGGGTGATTTAGACTTAATAATGATTTTTCTTTTAACTTTTATAATTTTTTACCCCCTTAGGGGTTTGAACCTGGGATCTTTTGATCCCTCGTCCTATAAACCCTAATATAGATCTAATAGGTTGAATAGGATTTTGACACACTCCTTGCTGAGTTGTGCTTCATGCACAGCACAGCAGGGAGGTTACCACGGCAGCCACGGGAAGCTTCAGAAGCGTCCAGGCTGCCATGGTAACCAATCGGAGACCCACGATTTCACTGCGGGGGCTCCGATCGGAAGGCAGAGGGAGGGGTTAATGAGACAACCCCTTTATGCTGGACATGGTAAAGAATGGAAGCAGGGGAAGGCAAGGAATGATATATCTGTAGTGCTACAGCACAAAAATAAACCTTCTCCCTGGGTGAAGGAAATAGAGGAGGTCTTCTGGATTAGACTGCCTCCTCAGTTTTGACATGCATTGTTATATATTTACCAGACCACCATGATCACTTCTACAATGAAGATGTCCACTCTGCATAACATAATTACATAGTAGACAACCTATTCCAGACTGAAGGGGAGGAATTGCCCTAATACTTTAACTAGCTCATGCATGCCTTGTCAAGACAAGATATAATTGTTGTACTATATAGCAGTCTAATACAAGAACTTTATGAAAGTATTATTCAGGTACTACTTGGCAGTTTATCTGGCCACTATTTGGTGGCTTTATGTTGGTAGAGTGTACAGGTATTTTTTTTAGGTGATATTTGGCAGTAATAGCTGGGAAATGTTTGGTGCTTTTATACTTACAGAGGTATTATTTAAGTACTGTACAATTTGGAAGTACAATGTGTGCATTGTATGGCAGTGAAATATGGAAAATCTAAGGAGGTATTAGTAAAGGTGTTTGTCCAGGAGAAGAATATGGATGAAGGTCATCAATATCTGATCAGTGAGGGTCAGATTCCTGGCATCAGCTCTTTGAAGAGGCTATGGCACTCTGGTATTAGCTGTGGCCTCTTCGTAGGACATCATGTTCATAGGTCACATGGTCTATGTGAATGTTCCTGTGCTGCAATTTCAAGCACAGCCACTAAACAATGTACGGCGCTATGCTTGCTATGCTATGAGGAGGCCACAGCTATCAACGTCCTCTTCAGATAGCTAACCTGATAGTGCTGGGTGTTTGACCACCGTTGATCAGATATTGATAACCTATTCTACTCCTGGAAAAGCCCTTAATGGCCTTTTTTCTGTAGTATAATTTGGATGCTGTGTAGAAAAATGTTTTTGGCCATAAAGGATGATACATAGACTATTACTATTTCATTAATTAAATTAATTATAAAGTATATTGTAAAATACATTACACTGGCAAAAGTATAAAGAACAGCTAACAAGACAGTAATGCAAAGAATGCCGCTATATATAGTGACATGGTTGCGTTCTCGCTATAACAATGCCAATTTAATGCGCGAGAAACAGCCTTGTGTTTGTAGTTGGGGGAATGATGGATGATTTGCTTAATATTTGGACAAAATAAGAAAGAGGAATCAATCCAATTGCCTGAAGTGTTCCTATATCAACATGCCAGCTAATGAGTTTTCCAACAGCAGTGGTGCATCCTCCAAAGCCTTGTTAACGAGTTAAAAAAAAGAAATTGTTTCTGACAGATGTAAGTGGAGAGAAATACAATACATTGTTTTAATTTGTATTAGATTTTTGTCTTATTTTAGGTAACACGAATGACCTTTTGTCTAGTGCTGGTCTGATGAGGTGCAGCGTAAATACCTGCATGTAAAGGCCATTAGCCTCTAAAAACAACAAAAGGACAATGCTAATAGAAAAAATCTCAGTAAAATGACTTGGGAAAACCTAGTGACCATTGTTCTGACAGCCAAAGAGAATCTGGAATCTGAAACCTACCTAGTTCCGTCTGTTAAAAAAACAGTAAGGCCCCTTTCAGACGGGCGAGTTTTCTGCGCGGGTGCAATGCGCGAGTTGAACGCATTGCACCCGCACTGAATCCTGACGGATTTATTTCTATGGGGCTGTGCACATGAGCTGTGATTTTCACGCATCACTTGTGCGTTGCGTGAAAATCGCAGCAAGCTCTATATTCTGCATTTTTCACGCAACGCGGGCTTATATTTTAAGGGAAAATAATAGCATTCTGAATACAGAATGCAAAGTAAAATAGTGATGGAGGGGTTAAAAAAAAAATTAACTCACCGAGTCCACTTGATCGCGTAGTTGCGGATCTCTGTCTTCTTCTGTAATGTTGAGCTGCCGGCTAAGGGCCTGTGGTGACGTCACATCACATGATCCAATCACATGGTCCCTCACCATGGTGATGAACCATGTGATTGGACCATGTGATGAGCACAGTGACGTCATCAAAGGTCCTATTCCTGTGCACGGTAAAAAAGAAGACATAAGAGATGCCGGCTGCGCGATCAAATGGATTAGGTGAGTTAAATATTTTTTTACCCCTCCAGCCCTATTGTACTATGCATTCTGTATTAAGAATGCTATTATTTTTCCCTTATAACCACGTTATAAGGAAAAATAATACAATCTACAGAACACCTAACCCAAATCCGAACTTCTGTGAAGAAGTCCGGGTTTGGGTACCAAATATACCGATTTTTCTCACGCGCGTGCAAAACGCATTACAATGTTTTGCACTCGCGCGGAAAAATTGTGCATTTTCTCGCAACGAACCTGCATCTTATCCGGGCAAAAAACATGATGCCAGTGTGAAAGAGGGCTAAAGGGCAAGAAAGTACGCCACAGAAGTAGATATACCAGTCAACCAAAACCTATGATAGGTCATCAAATTAGATTTGCCGAAAAGCCGAATTTCGTCGGTAGCAATCTTGGGCTGCGCGATATTTCGCACCAGACCTTCAAGCAAGATGGAGGCACACGTCGCAAGCAAATGGATCAGGTAAGTAATTATTATTATAATTTTAAAAATTTTGCATTGTAATCTTGCTGTCAGATGCCGCACTCAGCTAGGAATCTAAGACGTACAATGACGGGAAGCGGAACAATCCCCAACTTACAAATAAATACGCTTTGTGACTAAATAATTTGTCATGAAGCAGATTTTTTTTGTAAAGCTTCCAAATCAAATTTTACAAAAGTTCACTCATCTCTAGTCATCAATATCAAATCATTGGTCATCCTAAACCAGGCACCCCTGCTGATCAGCTGTTTTGGGTGGCTGAAGACCCTACAGTGGAGCTGATGGGTGGTAAAGCAGGAAAAATGGGCAAGTGTAAGGATCTCGATGACTTTGATAAGAGACAAATTATAAGGGCTAAAAAACCGGGGCAGATCCAAAATGGCAGGTCTTGTGGGGTGTTCCCTGTATGCAGTGGTTAGAACCTAACAAAAGTGGTCCAAGAAAAGACAACCGGTGAACGAATGACATGGGCTTAATAAGGGTGGTAGTACATAGCTCCTCCTATTGGAAGAGCCTGTATACTTAGACGCAACGTCTTGCAGTGTCCTGTCTAAAGCCCCATTTATGAAGGATGAGACACAAGCAATTACCCATAATTGCTCAAAAGTTCCCAATGATTGCCTGACCATCAGTGAAGGTGAGAGCTACATTTACACGCATCAATCATCTCCTCTGTGTAGGCTTGAGTGATCACTACTGTGATCACTCATCCCCATAAAGATTTATTGTTGTAGTGTGCTGCTGGTAAATGATGATTTCAAGTGCGATCACCCAACGAACGAGTGTTTGCTCGGGTGATTAGTGGCACATTTACATGGGACAATTATCAGGAAGAGGATTCTTTACGGTAAGAGCAGTGAGACTATGGAACTCTCTGCCTGAGGAGGTGGTGATGGTGAGTTCACTAAAAGAATTCAAGAGTAGTGCTGGGCGCGAATTTTCAAATCGCAAAAATTATTGGCGAATATCGGCACTTCGAGAATTCGCAAATATTTAGAATATAGTGATATATATTCGTATTTTCGAATATTCTAGATTTTTTTTCATCTGAACCCATGATCCCTCCCTGCTTCTTGCTTGTGGGCCAATGAGAAGGCTGCAATGTCTGTGTCTGAGCTTAGCAACATCCCTAGCAACCAATAGGAAATCTGCCTACCCCTTACTATATAAGAACCTCCCCAGCAGCCATTTTCTGCATTTTTTGCATTTATGAGAGAGAGAGCAGTGTCATTGCTGTGCTCTGTGCTTTGCTGTGTCATTACATTAGATAGTTATATAGCTTATATATATATAATACAGATAGTTAGTGGGAGATAGTCAGTGTAGGTTATATCCTGATATAGTGTAGCTGATAGGTTCTGCTGTCCATACATACATGCTACAGACATAGTGCTGGGATGTCACAACAATACTTAGTGTATAGTGTCCCACATATGTGTGTAAGGGCCACTCCAAATGTTTATATGCCATTCTATGTCATTTTTCACTGTTAAATGTATTTTTCCTTTGTCACAGCTGCTAAGTTCCTATTACAGGCTGGTGGATGCACTACACACATCCAACACTAGGTGTCACCCTCACACCGTACATATATGGTTAGTACACAGGAAGATACAGGAGATTAGAAATGGGAGTTTAGGAGTTAGGAGGAGAGGAGCCAGGCTTGGCTCTGTCCTCTGGGCCTTGTCCCAGAGAGTGAAGCTGCTTCAGACCATGTACTGTAGTTCACACCTAGGACTTATTGATCTGTAACTGTAATATCCCTACTAGGAACCCTTCCGATGACTTAGGCAATAATTGCTGTATCTGCTGAAGCCTCTGCAGAGAGTTTGCCTGCCATAAGGGAGACCGTCCTTGGGTTGCTGGATTACTGAACTATAGACTATTAACAAAGGAAGATAACTTCCGTTTATCAGGTTTTAGTCACGTTTGCATTAGGTAGAGGGTTTTTAAGCTACAGGCTGCCTACCTGTCACAACCAGACAGCTGAGAAGCTCTGACAGAGGCTTTTCAGAACCTCCTCCTTGAGTTTCTGTGTTGTGGTATTCAGTTCCTCCTCTCGTTAGCCTCTCTCAGCTGTCATGTGTTGGACTAATTGCTTCCCTTTAAATTCCCCCCCAGAATGCTTTTCTGGGTGGCTCATACTACTTCCTGGAGTGTGTGTGCATGCTGACTTTGTTCTCCTGTTTGCTTCAAAGCTAAGTGTTGTACCTTTATCTGTTATTTTCTGTTTGCTGGATCCCAGGTGACCCTGACTCCCTCCGTCTCTGGTGTAGGGAGCCGGTGGTCGTGTCCCCTCACTATTGTAGGGTGCTCAGGGCTTTATAGTCAAGGTTCGTGGATATGCAAACCTCCACCATTAGGATCTTTGCATAGGCTGAGCAGCCAGGGAAAGTGCCAGCTCTTGTGCAGGGGTCTCCCCTTGGTTCCTTAGCTTTGGATCCAGTGAGTCATATATGCATGTTGCTTTGCCTTGTTTCCTGTACACCGTCCGTGACATTATAAGCCGCCATAACCGTCTCAAGCATGGATCCGGTTTCACTTTTGGCTGAACGCTTCCAGGGTCTTTCATTGGAGGTAGCTGATCTCCGTAAGACTTTTTCTCAGCTTCAAGTGACCGGTTCAGCTTGCGTTCATGGAGTTTGTTCTGAGCCTAAGATCTTGCTCCCGGATACGTTCTCCGGGGGTAGTGAGAATTTTGTGCGTTTTAGAGAGGCTTGCAAACTCCATTTTCGCCTTCTTCCCCACTCCTCTGGTGATGAGGAACGGAGGGTGGGGATCATTATATCGCTGCTCAGAGGTAACGCTCAGTCCTGGGCCTTTTCGCTGCCGGAGGGGGCACGGCCTCTCCGTTCAGTGGATGAATTCTTTTTAGCCCTGGGTCAGATATATGATGATCCGGATCGTATTGCTCTGGCTGAGTCTAAACTACGTCTATTATGCCAGGGTAAACAATCCGCAGAAATATACTGTTCAGAATTTCGGAGATGGGCAGTTGATACTGGTTGGAATGATGCTGCGCTCCGAAGTCAATTTTGCCATGGTCTTTCAGAGGGATTGAAAGATGCATTTGCCTTTCATGAGAGGCCTATTTCTTTGGACTCTGCTATGTCTCAGGCCGTTCGTATTGACAGGCGTCTTAGAGAGAGAGGAGAGATGTCCCCTTCCTGTCATACTCAGTCCCAGGACAGTGCAGTGGTCCCATTCTGTGCGCAGGGGTCTCAGTCGCCGTCAGCCCCTTCTGAGCAGGAGTCCATGCAGCTGGGGTTGATTGCTTCTTACAATAGAAGATTCAGCTCGCATGGGAGGGTTTGTTTTTGTTGTGGAGGTATAAATCATTTGGCAAATATTTGTCCCTCTAGGAGATTCAGGCAGTTTTCTGGGAGTAATAAAGAAACAAACAGGAAAAAATCTTTTAAAAATGTTCCGTCTGTTACTATTGGCAGGGTTGAGGCGGAAATTGAAGGTTTTCCATTTGCTTGTAGTTCCCGTTTTGTCCTGCCGGCTAGGGTGGCGCTAGAGAGCAAGAACATTTTTTGTGAGATTTTTGTGGATAGTGGAGCAGCGGTCAATCTCATTGATAATCAATTTGCGATAACTCATGGTTTCCAGGTGCGCACTTTGGGAAAGGATATTCCTGTTTTTGCTATCGATTCCGCTCCACTTTCTCAAAAATCATTAAAGGGCATAGTTCACAATATCCGTTTAATTGTGAGTGATGCTCATGTTGAGGATGTGTCATGTTTCGTTCTTAGCGGTTTACCTACCCCTCTGGTGTTGGGGCTGCCCAGGCTCACTAAGCATAACCCCACCATTGATTGGCAAGCGAGGCAAATAAATGGTTGGAGTGACTTTTGCAGAGAGAATTGCCTCATGACATCTGTTTCTGAGGTTGCTACTAAGACTGTACCATCTTTTCTCTCTGAATTTTCGGATGTCTTCTCTGAGAGTGGAGTTCAGGATTTGCCCCCGCACAGGGAGTACGATTGCCCTATTAATCTCATCCCAGACGCCAAGCTGCCTAAATCTCGTTTATACAATCTTTCCCAACCTGAGAGGATCGCTATGCGTGCTTATATCTCTGAGAGTCTGAGAAAAGGACACATACGACCCTCGAAGTCACCTGTTGCCGCTGTTTTTTTCTTTGTTAAGAAAAAAGATGGTTCTTTAAGACCTTGTCTGGATTTCAGGGAGCTGAACAATATCACAATTCGTGACCCTTATCCGCTTCCTCTGATCCCGGACCTGTTTAACCAGGTTGTTGGGGCTAAAGTCTTTTCCAAATTAGATCTAAGAGGGGCATACAACCTGGTCAGGGTCAGAGAAGGGGACGAATGGAAGACGGCCTTCAATACCCCTGAGTAGAGTTGAGCGAACACCTGGATGTTCGGGTTCGAGAAGTTCGGCCGAACATCCCGGAAATGTTCAGGTTCGGGATCCGAACCCGATCCGAACTTCGTCCCGAACCCGAACCCCATTGAAGTCAATGGGGACCCGAACTTTTCGGCACTAAAAAGGCTGTAAAACAGCCCAGGAAAGAGCTAGAGGGCTGCAAAAGGCAGCAACATGTAGGTAAATCCCCTGCAAACAAATGTGGATAGGGAAATGAATTAAAATAAAAATTAAATAAATAAAAATTAACCAAAATCAATTGGAGAGAGGTTCCATAGCAGAGAATCTGGCTTCCCGTCACCCACCACTGGAACAGTCCATTCTCAGATATTTAGGCCCCGGCACCCAGGCAGAGGAGAGAGGTCCCGTAACAGAGAATCTGTCTTCATGTCAGCAGAGAATTAGTCTGCATGTCATAGCAGAGAATGAGGCTTCACGTCAGCCACCACTGCAACAGTCCATTGGCATATATTTAGGCCCAGCACCCAGGCAGAGGAGGGAGGTCCCGTAACAGAGAATCTGTCTTCATGTCAGCAGAGAATTAGTCTGCATGTCATAGCAGAGAATGAGGCTTCACGTCAGCCACCACTGCAACAGTCCATTGGCATATATTTAGGCCCAGCACACACACAGGCAGAGGAGAGAGGTCCCGTAACAGAGAATCTGGCTTCATGTCAGCAGAGAATCAGTCTGCATGTCATAGCAGAGAATGAGGCTTCACGTCAGCCACCACTGCAACAGTCCATTGGCATATATTTAGGCCCAGCACACACACAGGCAGAGGAGAGAGGTCCCGTAACAGAGGATCTGGCTTCATGTCAGCAGAGAATCAGTCTGCATGTCATAGCAGAGAATCAGGCTTCACGTCAGCCACCACTGCAACAGTCCATTGTCATAAATTTAGGCCCAGTACCCAGGCAGAGGAGAGAGGTCCCGTAACAGACAATCTGGCTTCATGTCAGCAGAGAATTAGTCTGCATGTCATAGCAGAGAATGAGGCTTCACGTCAGCCACCACTGCAACAGTCCATTGGCATATATTTAGGCCTAGCACACAGGCAGAGGAGAGAGGTCCCGTAACAGACAATCTGGCTTCATGTCAGCAGAGAATCAGTCTGCATGTCATAGCAGAGAATCAGGCTTCACGTCAGCCACCACTGCAACAGTCCATTGGCATATATTTAGGCCTAGCACACAGGCAGAGGAGAGAGGTCCCGTAACAGACAATCTGGCTTCATGTCAGCAGAGAATCAGTCTGCATGTCATAGCAGAGAATGAGGCTTCACGTCAGCCACCACTGCAACAGTCCATTGGCATATATTTAGGCCCAGCACACACACAGGCAGAGGAGAGAGGTCCCGTAACAGAGAATCTGGCTTCATGTCAGCAGAGAATCAGTCTGCATGTCATAGCAGAGAATGAGGCTTCACGTCAGCCACCACTGCAACAGTCCATTGGCATATATTTAGGCCCAGCACACACACAGGCAGAGGAGAGAGGTCCCGTAACAGAGAATCTGGCTTCATGTCAGCAGAGAATCAGTCTGCATGTCATAGCAGAGAATGAGGCTTCACGTCAGCCACCACTGCAACAGTCCATTGGCATATATTTAGGCCCAGCACACACACAGGCAGAGGAGAGAGGTCCCGTAACAGAGAATCTGTCTTCATGTCAGCAGAGAATTAGTCTGCATGTCATAGCTGAGAATGAGGCTTCACGTCAGCCACCACTGCAACAGTCCATTGGCATATATTTAGGCCCAGCACACACACAGGCAGAGGAGAGAGGTCCCGTAACAGAGAATCTGGCTTCATGTCAGCAGAGAATCAGTCTGCATGTCATAGCAGAGAATGAGGCTTCACATCACCCACCACTGCAACAGTCCATTGGCATATATTTAGGCCTAGCACACAGGCAGAGCAGAGAGGTCCCGTAACAGACGATCTGGCTTCATGTCAGCAGAGAATCAGTCTGCATGTCATAGCAGAGAATGAGGCTTCACGTCAGCCACCACTGCAACAGTCCATTGGCATATATTTAGGCCTAGCACACAGGCAGAGGAGAGAGGTCCCGTAACAGACAATCTGGCTTTATGTCAGCAGAGAATCAGTCTGCATGTCATAGCAGAGAATGAGGCTTCACGTCACCCACCACTGCAACAGTCCATTGGCATATATTTAGGCCTAGCACACAGGCAGAGCAGAGAGGTCCCGTAACAGACAATCTGGCTTCATGACAGCAGAGAATCAGTCTGCATGTCATAGCAGAGAATGAGGCTTCACGTCACCCACCACTGCAACAGTCCATTGGCATATATTTAGGCCTAGCACACAGGCAGAGCAGAGAGGTCCCGTAACAGACGATCTGGCTTCATGTCAGCAGAGAATCAGTCTGCATGTCATAGCAGAGAATGAGGCTTCACGTCACCCACCACTGCAACAGTCCATTGGCATATATTTAGGCCTAGCACACAGGCAGAGCAGAGAGGTCCCGTAACAGACAATCTGGCTTCATGTCAGCAGAGAATCAGTCTGCATGTCATAGCAGAGAATCAGGCTTCACGTCAGCCACCACTGCAACAGTCCATTGTCATAAATTTAGGCCCAGCACCCAGGCAGAGGAGAGAGGTCCCGTAACAGACAATCTGGCTTCATGTCAGCAGAGAATTAGTCTGCATGTCATAGCAGAGAATCAGGCTTCATGTCAGCCACCACTGCAACAGTCCATTGGCATATATTTAGGCCTAGCACACAGGCAGAGGAGAGGTTCATTCAACTTTGGGTAGCCTCGCAATATAATGGTAAAATGAAAATAAAAATAGGATTGAATGAGGAAGTGCCCTGGAGTCCAATAATATATGGTTATGGGGAGGTAGTTAATGTCTAATCTGGACAAGGGACGGACAGGTCCTGTGGGATCCATGCCTGGTACATTTTTATGAACGTCAGCTTGTCCACATTGGCTGTAGACAGGCGGCTGCGTTTGTCTGTAATGACGCCCCCTGCCGTGCTGAATACACGTTCAGACAAAACGCTGGCTGCCGGGCAGGCCAGCACCTCCAAGGCATAAAAGGCTAGCTCTGGCCACGTGGACAATTTAGAGACCCAGAAGTTGAATGGGGCCGAACCATCAGTCAGTACGTGGAGGGGTGTGCACACGTACTGTTCCACCATGTTAGTGAAATGTTGCCTCCTGCTAACACGTTGCGTATCAGGTGGTGGTGCAGTTAGCTGTGGCGTGTTGACAAAAGTTTTCCACATCTCTGCCATGCTAACCCTGCCCTCAGAGGAGCTGGCCGTGACACAGCTGCCTTGGTGACCTCTTGCTCCTCCTCTGCCTTGGCCTTGGGCTTCCACTTGTTCCCCTGTGACATTTGGGAATGCTCTCAGTAGCGCGTCTACCAACGTGCGCTTGTACTCGCGCATCTTCCTATCACGCTCCAGTGCAGGAAGTAAGGTGGGCACATTGTCTTTGTAGCGTGGATCCAGCAGGGTGGCAACCCAGTAGTCCGCACAGGTTAAAATGTGGGCAACTCTGCTGTCGTTGCGCAGGCACTGCAGCATGTAGTCGCTCATGTGTGCCAGGCTGCCCAGGGGTAAGGACAAGCTGTCCTCTGTGGGAGGCGTATCGTCATCGTCCTGCCTTTCCCCCCAGCCACGCACCAGTGATGGACCCGAGCTGCGTTGGGTGCCACCCCGCTGTGACCATGCTTCATCCTCATCCTCCTCCACCTCCTCCTCATCCTCGTCCTCCTCGTCCTCCAGTAGTGGGCCCTGGCTGGCCACATTTGTACCTGGCCTCTGCTGTTGCCAAAAACCTCCCTCTGAGTCACTTCGAAGAGACTGGCCTGAAAGTGCTAAAAATGACCCCTCTTCCTCCTCCTCCTCCTCCTCCTGGGCCACCTCCTCTTCCATCATCGCCCTAAGTGTTTTCTCAAGGAGACATAGAAGTGGTATTGTAACGCTGATAACGGTGTCATCGCCACTGGCCATGTTGGTGGAGTACTCGAAACAGCGCAACAGGGCACACAGGTCTCGCATGGAGGCCCAGTCATTGGTGGTGAAGTGGTGCTGTTCTGTAGTGCGACTGACCCGTGCGTGCTGCAGCTGAAACTCCACTATGGCCTGCTGCTGCTCGCACAGTCTGTCCAGCATGTGCAAGGTGGAGTTCCACCTGGTGGGCACGTCGCATATGAGGCGGTGAGCGGGAAGGCCGAAGTTACGCTGTAGCGCAGACAGGCGAGCAGCAGCAGGATGTGAACGCCGGAAGCGCGAACAGACGGCCCGCACTTTATGCAGCAGCTCTGACATGTCGGGGTAGTTGTGAATGAACTTCTGCACCACCAAATTCAGCACATGCGCCAAGCAAGGGATGTGCGTCAAATTGGCTAGTCCCAGAGCTGCAACGAGATTTCGCCCATTATCACACACCACCAGGCCGGGCTTGAGGCTCACCGGCAGCAACCACTCGTCGGTCTGTTGTTCAATACCCCGCCACAACTCCTGTGCGGTGTGGGGCCTGTCCCCCAAACATATGAGTTTCAGAATGGCCTGCTGACGTTTACCCCGGGCTGTGCTGAAGTTGGTGGTGAAGGTGTGTGGCTGACTGGATGAGCAGGTGGAAGAAGAGGAGGAGGAAGCCGAGAAGGAGGAGGTGGCAACAGGAGGCAAAGAATGTTGCCCTGCGATCCTTGGCGGCGGAAGGACGTGCGCCAAACAGCTCTCCGCCTGGGGCCCAGCTGCCACTACATTTACCCAGTGTGCAGTTAGGGAGATATAGCGTCCCTGGCCGTGCTTACTGGTCCACGTATCTGTGGTTAGGTGGACCTTGCTACAGATGGCGTTGCGCAGTGCACACTTGATTTTATCGGATACTTGGTTGTGCAGGGAAGGCACGGCTCTCTTGGAGAAGTAGTGCCGGCTGGGAACAACATACTGTGGGACAGCAAGCGACATGAGCTGTTTGAAGCTGTCTGTGTCCACCAGCCTAAATGACAGCATTTCATAGGCCAGTAGTTTAGAAATGCTGGCATTCAGGGCCAGGGATCGAGGGTGGCTAGGTGGGAATTTACGCTTTCTATCAAATGTTTGTGAGATGGAGAGCTGAACGCTGGCGTGTGACATGGTTGAGACGCTTGGTGACGGAGGTGATGGTGGTGGTGTTGGTGGTACATCCCCTGTTTGCTGGGCGGCAGGTGCCAACGTTCCTCCAGAGGCGGAGGAAGAGGCCGAGGCGGCAGCAGCAGAATAGGCCGAGGCGGCAGCAGCAGAAGAGGTAGCAGGGGGAGCCTGAGTGACTTCCTTGGTTTTAAGGTGTTTACTCCACTGCAGTTCATGCTTTGCATGCAGGTGCCTGGTCATGCAGGTTGTGCTCAGGTTCAGAACGTTAATGCCTCGCTTCAGGCTCTGATGGCACAGCGTGCAAACCACTCGGGTCTTGTCGTCAGCACATTGTTTGAAGAAGTGCCATGCCAGGGAACTCCTTGAAGCTGCCTTTGGGGTGCTCGGTCCCAGATGGCGGCGGTCAGTAGCAGGCGGAGTCTCTTGGCGGCGGGTGTTCTGCTTTTGCCCACTGCTCCCTCTTTTGCTACGCTGTTGGCGCGGTCTCACCACTGCCTCTTCCTCCGAACTGTGAAAGTCAGTGGCACGACCTTCATTCCATGTGGGGTCTAGGACCTCATCGTCCCCTGCATCGTCTTCCACCCAGTCTTGATCCCTGACCTCCTGTTCAGTCTGCACACTGCAGAAAGACGCAGCAGTTGGCACCTGTGTTTCGTCATCATCAGAGACATGCTGAGGTGGTATTCCCATGTCCTCATCATCAGGAAACATAAGTGGTTGTGCGTCAGTGCATTCTATGTCTTTCACCGCTGGGGAAGGGCTAGGTGGATGCCCTTGGGAAACCCTGCCAGCGGAGTCTTCAAACAGCATAAGAGACTGCTGCATAACTTGAGGCTGAGACAGTTTCCCTGGTATGCATGGGGGTGATGTGACAGACTGATGGGGTTGGTTTTCAGGCGCCATCTGTGCGCTTTCTGCAGAAGACTGGGTGGGAGATAATGTGAACGTGCTGGATCCACTGTCGGCCACCCAATTGACTAATGCCTGTACCTGCTCAGGCCTTACCATCCTTAGAACAGCATTGGGCCCCACCATATATCGCTGTAAATTCTGGCGGCTACTGGGACCTGAGGTAGTTGGTACACTAGGACGTGTGGATGTGGCAGAACGGCCACGTCCTCTCCCAGCACCAGAGGGTCCACTAACACCACCACGACCATGTCCACGTCCGCGTCCCTTACTAGATGTTTTTCTCATTGTTATGGTTCACCACAACAACAAATATATTATTTGGCCCAATGTATTGTATTCAAATTCAGCGGGATATAAATTTGAGGCCTAGTATTTAGGCGCTGGGTGACCGGTATGGATTTAGTGACAGAATTAGACTTGGAAATGCACAGAAGCGTGTGTGTGTGAAGTTATTCTGAATGACCCAATGTGCACCTTGAATATTATATACCCTTTTAGGGATAGATTTCAAATAGCTCTGATATAGCAGAAACCACTAAATTATGAAATTGCTAAATTGGGAATTGTATTTCAACCCAGAACAAAAAATGTGCTTTGACGGACACTAAATAACTTTCCCAGCCACAACAGGACAGCGTTAACGAGAGATTTAGCAGGATATAAATTTGAGGCCTAGTATTTAGGCGCTGGGTGACAGGTATGGGTTTAGTGACAGAATTAGACTTAGAAATACACAGTAGCGGGTGTGTGTGAAGTTATTCTGAATGACCCAATGTGCACCTTGAATATTATATACCCTTTTAGGGATAGATTTCAAATAGCTCTGATATAGCAGAAACCACTAAATTATGAAATTGCTAAATTGGGAATTGTATTTCAACCCAGAACAAAAAATGTGCTTTGACGGACACTAAATAACTTTCCCAGCCACAACAGGACAGCGTTAACGAGAGATTTAGCAGGATATAAATTTGAGGCCTAGTATTTAGGCGCTGGGTGACAGGTATGGGTTTAGTGACAGAATTAGACTTGGAAATACACAGTAGCGGGTGTGTGTGAAGTTATTCTGAATGACCCAATGTGCACCTTGAATATTATATACCCTTTTAGGGATAGATTTCAAATAGCTCTGATATAGCAGAAACCACTAAATTATGAAATTGCTAAATTGGGAATTGTATTTCAACCCAGAACAAAAAATGTGCTTTGACGGACACTAAATAACTTTCCCAGCCACAACAGGACAGCGTTAACGAGAGATTTAGCAGGATATAAATTTGAGGCCTAGTATTTAGGCGCTTGGTGACAGGTATGGGTTTAGTGACAGAATTAGACTTGGAAATACACAGTAGCGGGTGTGTGTGAAGTTATTCTGAATGACCCAATGTGCACCTTGAATATTATATACCCTTTTAGGGATAGATTTCAAATAGCTCTGATATAGCAGAAACCACTAAATTATGAACTTGCTAAATTGGGAATTGTATTTCAACCCAGAACAAGAAATGTGCTTGAACGGACACTAAATAACTCGCCCAGCTACAGCACTAAGGACAGATTTAGCTGGATATGAATTTGAGGCCTAGTATTTAGGCGCTGGGTGACAGGTATGGGTTTAGTGACAGAATTAGACTTGGAAATACACAGTAGCGGGTGTGTGTGAAGTTATTCTGAATGACCCAATGTGCACCTTGAATATTATATACCCTTTTAGGGATAGATTTCAAATAGCTCTGATATAGCAGAAACCACTAAATTATGAAATTGCTAAATTGGGAATTGTATTTCAACCCAGAACAAGAAATGTGCTTGAACGGACACTAAATAACTCGCCCAGCTACAGCACTAAGGACAGATTTAGCTGGATATAAATTTGAGGCCTAGTATTTAGGCGCTGGGTGACAGGTATGGGTTTAGTGACAGAATTAGACTTGGAAATGCACAGTAGCGGGTGTGTGAAGTTATTCTGAATGTCCCTATGTGCACCTTCAATATGATCTACCCTTTTAGGGATAGATTTCAAATAGCTCTGATATAGCAGAAACCACTAAATTATGAAATTGCTAAATTGGGAATTGTATTTCAACCCAGAACAAGAAATGTGCTTGAACGGACACTAAATAACTCGCCCAGCTACAGCACTAAGGACAGATTTAGCTGGATATAAATTTGAGGCCTAGTATTTAGGCGCTGGGTGACAGGTATGGGTTTAGTGACAGAATTAGACTTGGAAATACACAGTAGCGGGTGTGTGTGAAGTTATTCTGAATGACCCAATGTGCACCTTGAATATTATATACCCTTTTAGGGATAGATTTCAAATAGCTCTGATATAGCAGAAACCACTAAATTATGAAATTGCTAAATTGGGAATTGTATTTCAACCCAGAACAAGAAATGTGCTTGAACGGACACTAAATAACTCGCCCAGCTACAGCACTAAGGACAGATTTAGCTGGATATAAATGTGAGGCCTAGTATTTAGGCGCTGGGTGACAGGTATGGGTTTAGTGACAGAATTAGACTTGGAAATGCACAGTAGCGGGTGTGTGAAGTTATTCTGAATGTCCCTATGTGCACCTTCAATATGATCTACCCTTTTAGGGATAGATTTCAAATAGCTCTGATATAGCAGAAACCACTAAATTATGAAATTGCTAAATTGGGAATTGTATTTCAACCCAGAACAAGAAATGTGCTTGAACGGACACTAAATAACTCGCCCAGCTACAGCACTAAGGACAGATTTAGCTGGATATGAATTTGAGGCCTAGTATTTAGGCGCTGGGTGACAGGTATGGGTTTAGTGACAGAATTAGACTTGGAAATACACAGTAGCGGGTGTGTGTGAAGTTATTCTGAATGACCCAATGTGCACCTTGAATATTATATACCCTTTTAGGGATAGATTTCAAATAGCTCTGATATAGCAGAAACCACTAAATTATGAAATTGCTAAATTGGGAATTGTATTTCAACCCAGAACAAGAAATGTGCTTGAACGGACACTAAATAACTCGCCCAGCTACAGCACTAAGGACAGATTTAGCTGGATATAAATTTGAGGCCTAGTATTTAGGCGCTGGGTGACAGGTATGGGTTTAGTGACAGAATTAGACTTGGAAATGCACAGTAGCGGGTGTGTGAAGTTATTCTGAATGTCCCTATGTGCACCTTCAATATGATCTACCCTTTTAGGGATAGATTTCAAATAGCTCTGATATAGCAGAAACCACTAAATTATGAAATTGCTAAATTGGGAATTGTATTTCAACCCAGAACAAGAAATGTGCTTGAACGGACACTAAATAACTCGCCCAGCTACAGCACTAAGGACAGATTTAGCTGGATATAAATTTGAGGCCTAGTATTTAGGCGCTGGGTGACAGGTATGGGTTTAGTGACAGAATTAGACTTGGAAATACACAGTAGCGGGTGTGTGTGAAGTTATTCTGAATGACCCAATGTGCACCTTGAATATTATATACCCTTTTAGGGATAGATTTCAAATAGCTCTGATATAGCAGAAACCACTAAATTATGAAATTGCTAAATTGGGAATTGTATTTCAACCCAGAACAAGAAATGTGCTTGAACGGACACTAAATAACTCGCCCAGCTACAGCACTAAGGACAGATTTAGCTGGATATAAATGTGAGGCCTAGTATTTAGGCGCTGGGTGACAGGTATGGGTTTAGTGACAGAATTAGACTTGGAAATGCACAGTAGCGGGTGTGTGAAGTTATTCTGAATGTCCCTATGTGCACCTTCAATATGATCTACCCTTTTAGGGATAGATTTCAAATAGCTCTGATATAGCAGAAACCACTAAATTATGAAATTGCTAAATTGGGAATTGTATTTCAACCCAGAACAAGAAATGTGCTTGAACGGACACTAAATAACTCGCCCAGCTACAGCACTAAGGACAGATTTAGCTGGATATGAATTTGAGGCCTAGTATTTAGGCGCTGGGTGACAGGTATGGGTTTAGTGACAGAATTAGACTTGGAAATACACAGTAGCGGGTGTGTGTGAAGTTATTCTGAATGACCCAATGTGCACCTTGAATATTATATACCCTTTTAGGGATAGATTTCAAATAGCTCTGATATAGCAGAAACCACTAAATTATGAAATTGCTAAATTGGGAATTGTATTTCAACCCAGAACAAGAAATGTGCTTGAACGGACACTAAATAACTCGCCCAGCTACAGCACTAAGGACAGATTTAGCTGGATATAAATTTGAGGCCTAGTATTTAGGCGCTGGGTGACAGGTATGGGTTTAGTGACAGAATTAGACTTGGAAATGCACAGTAGCGGGTGTGTGAAGTTATTCTGAATGTCCCTATGTGCACCTTCAATATGATCTACCCTTTTAGGGATAGATTTCAAATAGCTCTGATATAGCAGAAACCACTAAATTATGAAATTGCTAAATTGGGAATTGTATTTCAACCCAGAACAAGAAATGTGCTTGAACGGACACTAAATAACTCGCCCAGCTACAGCACTAACGACAGATTTAGCTGGATATGAATTTGAGGCCTAGTATTTAGGCGCTGGGTGACAGGTATGGGTTTAGTGACAGAATTAGACTTGGAAATGCACAGTAGCGGGTGTGTGAAGTTATTCTGAATGACCCTATGTGCACCTTGAATATTATATACCCTTTTAGGGATAGATTTCAAATAGCTCTGATACAGCAGAAACCACTAAATTTTTAAATTGCTAAATTGGGAATTGTATTTCAACCCAGAACAAAAAATGTGCTTTGACGGACACTAAATAACTTTCCCAGCCACAACAGGACAGCGGTAACGAGAGATTTAGCGGGATATAAATTTGAGGCCTAGTATTTAGGCGCTGGGTGACCGGTATGGATTTAGTGACAGAATTAGACTGGGATATGGCCAAAAAATAACCACACTATTGCTGGTTAAATGCACTTGGTGATGGGCGCAGCTTGCCCCTGATGTAGTATATGGCCAAAAAATGAACAGACTATTGCTGGTTAAATGCACTTGGTGTCACAGCTTGACCAACCACACTACTGAGGGTTAAATGCACTTGGTGACGGGCGCAGCTTGCCCCTGATTTAGTATATGGCCAAAAAATGAACAGACTATTGCTGGTTAAATGCACTTGGTGTGATAGCTTGACCAACCACACTACTGAGGGTTAAATGCACTTGGTGACGGGCGCAGCTTGCCCCTGATTTAGTATATGGCCAAAAAATGAACAGACTATTGCTGGTTAAATGCACTTGGTGTGATAGCTTGACCAACCACACTACTGAGGGTTAAATGCACTTGGTGACGGGCGCAGCTTGCCCCTGATGTAGTATATGGCCAAAAAATAAACAGACTATTGCTGGTTAAATGCACTTGGTGTGACAGCTTCACCCTGATGTAGGCTTTAGCCAAAAAACAAACGCACCATTGAGGGTTAAATGCACTTGGTGACAGGCGCAGCTTGCCCCTGATGTAGTATATGGCCAAAAAATAAACAGACTATTGCTGGTTAAATGCACTTGGTGTGACAGCTTCACCCTGATGTAGGCTTTAGCCAAAAAACAACCACACCATTGAGGGTTAAATGCACTTGGTCGCAGCTTGTGCTGGCGCACCACAAGACACAAAATGGCCGCCGATCACCCCAGAAAAATGTGACTGACAAACGGTCTGGGCAGCCTAAAAACAGTGAGCAATTGAGGATCAGCAGCTCAATGATCCACAGCTGCAGATCGATCAGTTAATCAAGTCCTTTGGAGGAGTTAATCTGCCTAATCTCGCCCTACTGTCGCAGCCGCAACCTCTCCCTACGCTAATCAGAGCAGAGTGACGGGCGGCGCTATGTGACTCCAGCTTAAATAGAGGCTGGGTCACATGGTGCTCTGGCCAATCACAGCCATGCCAATAGTAGGCATGGCTGTGATGGCCTCTTGGGGCAAGTAGTATGACGCTTGTTGATTGGCTGCTTTGCAGCCTTTCAAAAAGCGCCAAGAAAGCGTCACAAAAGCGCGAAGAAAGCGACGAACACCGAACCCGAACCCGGACTTTTACGAAAATGTCCGGGTTCGGGTCCGTGTCATGGACACCCCAAAATTCGGTACGAACCCGAACTATACAGTTCGAGTTCGCTCATCCCTACCCCTGAGGGCCATTTTGAAAATTTGGTTATGCCTTTTGGTTTGATGAATGCCCCAGCCGTTTTTCAGCATTTCGTGAACAGCATTTTTTATCATTTGATGGGAAAATTTGTATTGGTGTATTTGGATGACATTTTGATTTTTTCTCCCGATTTCAAAACTCAGAAGGAACATTTACGTCAGGTCTTGCTCATCCTGCGGGAGAATAAATTACATGCGAAACTGGAAAAATGTGTGTTTGCGGTTCCAGAAATTCAATTTCTGGGGTTTCTTCTCTCCGCTTCTGGTTTTCGCATTGACCCCAAGAAGGTCCGCGCTGTGCTTGAGCGGGAGCTTCCTGAGAATCAGAAGGCGCTGATGCGTTTTTTGGGCTTTGCCAATTATTACAGGAAGTTCATTTTGAATTATTCTTCTATTGTTAAACCACTCACTGATATGACCAGAAAGGGGGTAGATTTTTCTTCTTGGTCAGTAGAGGCGCGTAAGGCTTTTTCTGATATCAAGGAGAGTTTTGCTTCCGCTCCCATCTTGGTGCAACCTGATGTTTCTTTACCCTTCATAGTTGAGGTTGATGCTTCTGAGGTGGGTGTGGGGGCGGTCTTGTCTCAGGGTTCCTCTCCTGCCAATTGGCGACCGTGTGCCTTTTTCTCAAGAAAACTCTCCTCCGCAGAGAGAAATTACGATGTGGGAGATAGGGAATTGTTGGCCATCAAGTTGGCTTTTGAGGAATGGCGCCATTGGCTAGAGGGAGCCAGACACCCTATTACCGTATTTACTGACCATAAAAATCTGGCCTACTTGGAGTCAGCCAAGCGTCTGAACCCGAGACAGGCCAGATGGTCTTTGTTCTTTTCTAGGTTTAATTTTGTTGTCACGTTCCGCCCTGGAGTTAAGAATGTGAAGGCAGATGCCCTGTCACGTTGTTTTCCGGGAGGCGGGAATTTTGAAGACCCGGGTCCCATTTTGGCTGAAGGTGTGGTGGTCTCTGCTCTTTTTCCTGAATTGGAGGCAGTGGTGCAGGCAGCCCAGTCAGAGGCTCCTGATCTTTGTCCTCATGGGAGGTTGTTTGTGCCTCTCGCTTTAAGACACAAGATTTTTAAAGAACACCACGATATGGTCCTTGCTGGGCACCCGGGGGTAAGAGCCACACTGGATCTCATCGCTCGGAGATTCTGGTGGCCTGCGCTTCGTAAGTCGGTTGAGGGTTTTGTGGCAGCCTGCGAGACTTGCGCTCGTGCCAAAGTCCCTCATTCACGGCCATCAGGTCCTCTCCTTCCCTTACCCATTCCTTCCCGTCCTTGGACACATCTGTCCATGGACTTCATAACGGACCTGCCTCGTTCCTCGGGGAAGACCGTGATTCTGGTGGTGGTGGACCGTTTTAGCAAAATGGTGCATTTCATCCCTTTTCCTGGTTTGCCCAATGCTAAGACGCTGGCGCAGGCATTTATTGATCACATTGTCAAATTGCACGGTATTCCTTCAGACATAGTCTCTGATAGGGGCACGCAGTTTGTTTCCATATTCTGGAAGGCTTTCTGTTCTCGCTTGGGGGTTCGGTTGTCATTCTCTTCTGCTTTCCACCCGCAGTCGAATGGCCAGACAGAGCGCGTCAATCAGAATCTGGAGACATATCTGCGCTGTTTTGTGGCGGAGAATCAAGAGGATTGGTGTTCTTTTTTGTCCCTTGCTGAGTTTGCTCTAAATAACCGTCGTCAGGAGTCCTCTGATAAGTCACAATTTTTTGGTGCATATGGGTTTCATCCGCAGTTTGGGACTTTCTCGGGAGAGGGGTCTTCTGGTTTACCTGATGAGGACAGATTCTCCTCCTCTTTGTCATCTATTTGGCAAAAGATTCAGGATAATCTAAAGAGCATGAGTGAGAGATATAAGCGTGTGGCAGATAAGAGACGTGTGCTTGGTCCGGACCTGAATGTTGGTGATCTGGTGTGGTTGTCTACCAAGAATATCAAATTGAAGGTTCCCTCCTGGAAGTTGGGTCCTAGGTTTATTGGGCCTTACAAAATCCTGTCTGTCATCAATCCTGTTGCATACCGTCTTGATCTTCCTCAGACTTGGAAGATCCATAATGTTTTTCATAAGTTCTTATTGAAACCTTATGTTCAACCCATTGTACCCTCGCCTTTGCCTCCTCCTCCGATTATGGTTGATGGGAATCTTGAATTTCAGGTCTCTAGTATTGTGGATTCTCGTCTTGTCCGCGGTTCTCTTCAGTACCTTGTTCATTGGGAGGGGTATGGTCCTGAGGAGAGGATGTGGGTCCCAGTGACGGACATTAAGGCCTCTCGTCTCATCAGGGCTTTCCATAGGTCCCATCCTGAGAAGGTGGGTTCTGAGTGTCCGGAGTCCACTCGTAGAGGGAGGGGTACTCTCACAACCAGACAGCTGAGAAGCTCTGACAGAGGCCTTTCAGAACCTCCTCCTTGAGTTTCTGTGTTGTGGTATTCAGTTCCTCCTCTCGTTAGCCTCTCTCAGCTGTCATGTGTTGGACTAATTGCTTCCCTTTAAATTCCCCCCAGAATGCTTTTCTGGGCGGCTTATACTACTTCCTGGAGTGTGTGTGCATGCTGACTTTGTTCTCCTGTTTGCTTCAAAGCTAAGTGTTGTACCTTTATCTGTTATTTTCTGTTTGCTGGATCCCAGGTGACCCTGACTCCCTCCGTATCTTGTGTAGGGAGCCGGTGGTCGTGTCCCCTCACTATTGTAGGGTGCTCAGGGCTTTATAGTCAAGGTTCGTGGATATGCAAACCTCCACCATTAGGATCTTTGCATAGGCTGAGCAGCCAGGGAAAGTGCCAGCTCTTGTGCAGGGGTCTCCCCTTGGTTCCTTAGCTTTGGATCCAGTGAGTCATATATGCATGTTGCTTTGCCTTGTTTCCTGTACACCGTCCGTGACACTACCTTAGCCAAGGACAGAAAGGCCATCTGCCAGAATACTTACTTGCAGAGGATCTAAACTACTATTGAAAGGCTGAGTAATAGAAGCAAGATCAGGAACCAAGTACAAGTAAGATCATCACTTCTATACAGTGGAGCTGGAGCCTATAGACACCACCTCACTGAGCCTGGTATGGGAATTTACAGCTTTACCATCTGTATTTATGACAAAGTGCTGCTAATGGATGATGTTTATTGCAAGACTACAATATACAAGTAAAGTTCCTGTTTAGTTCAACCATTGCCTCCCTCATCATTCCACTCCATCTCCTCATTGCACCTAACGGTGCTGGCATCACAAACTCAACACAGGGGCCCAGCCACCAAAGGACCCTAAGCATACCCATTACCATCAAGGGCACCTCAACTTCCATCTGGCTGGTGTTCCCTGCAATAGAGAGTGCCCCGGAGGATTTAGTGCCGTCTTCCCATCCACTGCACGCTAGCCCCAGGGGACAACTTAACTGTGAGTACTACTATCCTCGGCACCTCATCAATAGTACACTCACTCACCACTCATCACCCCTAGGGTGTCCGGTACGCTGCAAGTGCACCAATCAGTAATATGTAGTCAGACTTGCTAAAATGTGAAGTTTCAAGTATTGCGCCAAAATATTAGCATCATTAGAGCCGATTAGCGCAATCGTGAATATATTGGAGCACTCTATCTGCATATAAAGCTAATGTAATGTTCTGCTAAGCCAACCATTTTCTCCAGTCTCAGGAAACTTCTAGCAGCTTGGAAAATGTAGCAACTGTGAATATTACATTGCCAATTTTCGCAATCAAAAAAATAATCGCGAAATCTCGAATTTGCAAATATATTACGAATATTCTACAAAATATTTGCGAAATATTGCAAGTTCAAATATTGCCCCTGTCGCTCATCGCTATTCAAGAGGGGCCTGGATGTATTTCTGGAGTGTAATAATATTATAGGTTATAGCTACTAGAGAGGGGTCGTTGATCCAGGGAGTTATTCTGATGCCTGATTGGAGTCGGGAAGGAATTTTTTCCCCTAAAGTGGGGAAAATTGGCTTCTACCTCACAGTTTTTTGCCTTCCTCTGGATCAACTTGCAGGATAACAGGCCGAACTGGATGGACAGATGTCTTTCTTCAGCCTTATAAACTATGTTACTATGAGTGTTAAGACCATGTAAGAAGGCTCTGTTTACATTTCATTTTATCATTGCGTTCAGACCATGTGCCATGTATGTGCCAAACATATCCATAGACTATAGCACCATACAACCTACTTCTTCTTCCAAAAATTCACCCTTTTGACAAATGTCAGGCTGGAACGGAAAAAAAACAAAAACGGATTTTGCTACACTTTCTTATACAAATACCCGAACCACACAGTATATTTTTTACAATGGGAGTCAAGGGTTAAACAATGCCACTCTATGCCTGTATGGTGGCACATGTCACAGCTTTCCGTTCAGAGGTATTCTTCAGGGAAGGAAAGAAAAAAAACAAGGTGTGAACAGAGCATTAGCTAAACAGTTCAGGAAGGAAACAGTGAAACACCCATTTAATTACAGATTCGATCCTTTAGGGCCACATTCCCATCAGCAGGCTTCTTCGTAGAAGTTTGGTTGTACATATTATCTCTTCTACACTGCCCACCTTAAAGGGAACAAGTAGCCCCTAAGGTTGAGTTTATTTCAGGTAGCATTTCTTTTAATATGAAACTATTTTGCTGAAAGCTCTGAGCTACAGCACTCTCAAGTACGAAGCAAGGTACGTGCATTTCTTTAAAAGTATAAGACACGCTCGAACGACCTCCAGCTTTGAGCTTGTATATTATTTAGGTCATTTTGTGAAGGAAAAGTACCACAAGCTCTTCAGCTAAATATGAAATGTGCTTTTATTGTTGCCACTCCGTTCACTACTAAGTCTTTCAGGTCCTTTTGAAGGACTTTTTGCAATTCTTCATTTTGCCTGTGGTGGCGCTGCAAGGAAATTGAACACATGATGCCAGACTTCCCCCCCCTTCCCCCCCACTCACAAACAAAACCCACAGAATATAGCTGATTTCTGGGAATCAAGGCAGTGGCACATTCTGTAATCAGCTGTCTTTCAGGAGTTCCCTCTCCCAAAAGGAACTCCCCAATGTGAGCAACCCCTTTAAGGAACCCAGAAAACATCTTAAAGGTTACAGACACCTATGAAGACCTTTTTTTTAAATTATTGATTCATGTGTAGTTTGGGGGAATATTTTTAGAATAGGTTTTTATTAGACATGCTCTATGTTCTAAATCTTCTACTTTTCACAGTACATAGCAGCTGCAGGATGATGTTCTGTGATAAATTTGTCAGAGATCTCATCTAATGGCCCATTCTCCTGTCCCTCTTTGATCTCTTCCGAATGATCTTCTATGCTGATTGATGCCCAAATCAAAGTTGAACTTGAATTTGGGCATAAGTCAGTTTAGGGGTTTATTCAGCAGAGATCAGAGAAGGGACAGTGAACAAACTGTCAAACAAGCTTTGTGACAAAGTTTTCACAGATTGCCATTCTGCAGCTGCTGTGCACAATGAAACCTAGAAGATGCAGAAACCAAACAGTAGATTTTACAAAAATGTTTTTTAATTCTAAAATACTTAAGAATCAATAGTATAAAAAAGGCTCTGAAGGCGTTGTTCCACACTTGGACTGGTCCAAACGGAAACAAGTGAATCCACTGGTGGTCCCTCTAGTCCCTCAAACCTCTGCACAAGTGGCACATGGCCAGTAGACTGAATTCACTACAGTAAATATAACTAGGCAGTGTATAGCCAACCCATGCTCATATAAAAAACAGGGTAATTATTTAACAAATTACCCAGTTTTTTATCATAGGTTCATGCTGAAATGTTTTCTAGGTATAGAGACACACCAGCTAGTATCCTCCTTCATCATAGACCTACTTTCTCAAAATCCGTGTAGGGACCCCCACTTGTATGTAGGTGTACAGTGGGCCGTCTGAATAAATTTTTAATGGTGGGCCCTAGGAACCGCAGTCTGACGCTGGGTTGTTCACCCCTGGGGACCTTTTCTACAGACACTCCAATGTGGCTGGATCCATAGTGGTATTCATACTTACCTGATCCCTGCCATTAGGTTCCAGTTGTATTGTTACTGGCCAACCATGTAGATCCTGGGTCTCTCTATGTCAACATCTAGTTAGAAGTTGCAGATCAAATGACTGCTGCAGCCGATGTCTGGCTGCAGTGGTGATGTGTCACCCACATGTCACATGACCCAGTGATATGACACATTAGTGACACTACACCGCTGTGTCCAGTCATTGGCTGAAGTGGTCAAACTGGATGTAGATGCTCAGAGAACTTAATCCTGATTCTAGCTTTGGTAGAAAGAGATGTTCGTGTACTATATGATGTCTCATTTTCATTTTTTTTAACATTCATTACAGAATAAACTTTCTATTATGGCATATCAATCAGGTAACATATTTATTTAAAGGTGTTTTGTGGAAGTACAATATTGATGACCTAAAGAAAGGTCATCGATATCTGATCATTGGGGTCTGACTCCCAACACTTCTGACGATCAGCTGTTTGAAAGGTCCTCCTCACAGCTAACAAAGCACAGCGCTGTAAATTGTGTAGTGGCTATGTTTAGTATTGCAACCAAGACCGATTCAGTGCACCTAAGTCATGTGACCAATGACTGTGACCTCACTGGCCTAGGAAGAGGCCGTAGCGCAAAAAGGAAGATGGAACAAAACAGCTGATTGGCGGGGATGCCAGGAGTCGGACCCCCATCGATTAGATATTGATGACCTACCCTAAGGATAGGTCATCCAGAACATTTCTAAATTCCTACTTCCAGAAAATACCAATAAAAATGTTTTTTGTTTTTTTTTTAAAAGCAAAGCTTGTAAATATCACTTTCTACTCTGGAAATATGTCAGACAGTTGAGGTAAAAGATGTTCTTTAACTTCACTGGTGACATCTCTTAGGGATTAAATTTCTGTCACAAAAATCACTTGGTATCTCGACATGTGAAAAACAGCAGCCACTTCAAAAGTCTCAAGAAACAAACAGGTGAGAAGCACCTAACTCTCCAGATGAGCGTGAAGAACTGAATCATCCTAAGAATTAGAAGTTATTTCCTTTCAAGGATCAAACCTCAATTAAAAGTATCAAACTGTGACACGGACGAGATCTGCTTTGGTTTTGAAATGTAACACCTTCCATGCTGAACCAATTTGCAGTTCAGAAATGTCTGTTTGAGATTATTTTTATTCTTTTTTTAATTGTTTCATTATTATTATTATTATTATTATTATTATTGTTATTATTAACTTTTGTTTTACATTTTTATTGTTAATATTATTAAGATTTTTCAGGAAATTCACACTTTTTTCATGGGTTTTTCTGGTACTGTTCACACATTTTCCCCTAAGCCTACTTTCACACTAGCGTTTTTGTTTTCCGATTTTGAGTTCCATCCTAGGAGCTCAATACCGGAAAAGAACTGATCAGTTTTATCCTAATGCATTCTGAATGGAGAGCAATCCGTTCAGGATGCATCAGGACGTCATCAGTTCAGTCCCTCTTACGTTTTTGGCCTCATGCACACAACCGTATTTTGTATCATTGTCCGTTCCGTTTTTTTTGCGGATAGGATGCGGACCCATTCATTTCAATGGGTCCACAAAAAATGCGGACAGCACACCATGTTCTGTCCGCAACAGTATGTTCACAAAAAAAAAATAGTGTACGTCCTATTTTTTTCTAGTTTGCGGACAAGGGTAGGCATTATTACAATGGATCCACAAAAATAACGGATCTGCAAAAAACACGTCATACGGACGTCATCCTTTTTTTTTTGCGGATCTGCAATTTGCAGACCGCAAAACACATACGGTCGTGTGCATGAGGCCTTTTTCTCTACAGCCAAAAATACTGATCAATTGCCAGAATGCTGGATCCGGCATTAATTTATATTGAAGAGTATTAGTGCCGGATCCGGCATTAAGCGTTCCGGCAAAACGGATCTGTATTTACGGTCTGCGCATGCGCAGACCTTTTAAAATGCCCAACAATTGAATACCGGATCCGTTTTTCTGGATGAAACCGGAGAGACGGATCCGGTATTTTCAATGCATTTGTCAGACGGATCCGCATCCGGATCTGTCTGACAAATGCCATCCGGATTTCTGTCGATTTCTGTTTTTACGGTGATGGAACTGCCTGCCGGAATCCTATGCCACACGTGTGAAAGTACCCTAAGCTTCTTTATAAGGAAACAAAATGTCCTACCCAGAGCATGCTGCGATTTAAAAACATAAAAACCTGTAGATCCAGAAAATGCGCTGCAAGTTAAGAAAAATGCTGCAAAAAATTAAATAAAAATGTGTGCCAGGTTTCATAATTAGAACTGGTGTTGTGTCCATTAAAAAAAGAGCCTTAAAGGGAACTTGCCACATGGAACATGGTATCTGAGCTGCAGGCTGCAGGTTACAGAGCCGGAGGAGCTGAGAGGATTGATATATAGTTTTGTGGGAAAAGATTCAGTAAAACCTGTGTTTTATTCATTTAAATTCCTGCTCATTCTGAGCTTTTAAGTCCAGGAGGCGGAGCTATCCATGATTGACAGCTCTCTATGTATAGACAGTCATAGGGAGAAGGCTGTCAATCACTAATAGGACCGCCTCCTTTAGGCTGAGTTCACACGGGCGAGATTTCCGCGCGGGTGCAATGCGGGAGGTGAACGCATTGCACCCGCTGTGATTTTCATGCATCACTTATGCGTTGCGAGAAAATCGCAGCATGCTCTTGCTCTATCACGCAACGCAGGCCCCATAGAAGTGAATGGGGCTCAGTGAAAATCGCAAGCATCCGCAATCAAGTGTGGATGCGGTGCAATTTTCACGCATGGTTGCTAAGATGACAGTCTATTCACTGTATTATTTTTCCTTATAACATGGTTATAAGGGAAAATTATAGCATTCTTTAATACAGATTGCATAGTAGGTGGTCAATTGAGGGTTAAAAAAATTATAATAATTAACTCACCTTCTCCTCTTGATCGCGTCCACGGTGATGGACCATGTGATTGGACCATGTGATCTGACGTCACCACAGGTCCTTTAGCCGGCAGCTCATGATTAAAGAAGTAAGAAGAGACCGGCAGCTACGCGATCAAGAGGAGAAGGTGAGTTAATTATTATTATTTTTTTAACCCTCAATTGACCACCTACTAAGCATTCTGTATTAAAGAATGCTATTATTTTCCCTTATAACCATGTTATAAGGGAAAATAATAACATCTACACAACACCGAACCCAAACCTGAACTTCTGTGAAGAAGTTCGGGTCTGGGTACCACAGTCAGTTTTTAATCACGAGCGTGCAAAAGGCATTGCACCCGCGCGATAAAAACTGAACAACGGAACGCAATCGTAGTCAAAACTGACTGCAATTGGGTACTTACTTGCGCGGGTTTGCCGCAACGCATCCGGACCTTATCCGGACACGCTTGTGTAAACTCAGCCTTACAAGTTTTACTGAATCTTTTCCCACAGAACTTTATATCAGTCTGCTCAGCTCCTCCTGCTCTATAATGTGCTGAGAATCGGCCAGATAATCGCTAACAAGTAGAGTTGAGCGAACACCTGGATGTTCGGGTTCGAGAAGTTCGGCCGAACATCCCGGAAATGTTCGGGTTCGGGATCCGAACCCGATCCGAACTTCGTCCCGAACCCGAACCCCATTGAAGTCAATGGGGACCCGAACTTTTCGGCACTAAAAAGGCTGTAAAACAGCCCAGGAAAGAGCTAGAGGGCTGCAAAAGGCAGCAACATGTAGGTAAATCCCCTGCAAACAAATGTGGATAGGGAAATGAATTAAAATAAAAATTAAATAAATAAAAATTAACCAAAATCAATTGGAGAGAGGTTCCATAGCAGAGAATCTGGCTTCCCGTCACCCACCACTGGAACAGTCCATTCTCAGATATTTAGGCCCCGGCACCCAGGCAGAGGAGAGAGGTCCCGTAACAGAGAATCTGTCTTCATGTCAGCAGAGAATTAGTCTGCATGTCATAGCAGAGAATGAGGCTTCACGTCAGCCACCACTGCAACAGTCCATTGGCATATATTTAGGCCCAGCACCCAGGCAGAGGAGGGAGGTCCCGTAACAGAGAATCTGTCTTCATGTCAGCAGAGAATTAGTCTGCATGTCATAGCAGAGAATGAGGCTTCACGTCAGCCACCACTGCAACAGTCCATTGGCATATATTTAGGCCCAGCACACACACAGGCAGAGGAGAGAGGTCCCGTAACAGAGAATCTGGCTTCATGTCAGCAGAGAATCAGTCTGCATGTCATAGCAGAGAATGAGGCTTCACGTCAGCCACCACTGCAACAGTCCATTGGCATATATTTAGGCCCAGCACACACACAGGCAGAGGAGAGAGGTCCCGTAACAGAGAATCTGGCTTCATGTCAGCAGAGAATCAGTCTGCATGTCATAGCAGAGAATGAGGCTTCACGTCAGCCACCACTGCAACAGTCCATTGGCATATATTTAGGCCCAGCACCCAGGCAGAGGAGGGAGGTCCCGTAACAGAGAATCTGTCTTCATGTCAGCAGAGAATTAGTCTGCATGTCATAGCAGAGAATGAGGCTTCACGTCAGCCACCACTGCAACAGTCCATTGGCATATATTTAGGCCCAGCACACACACAGGCAGAGGAGAGAGGTCCCGTAACAGAGAATCTGGCTTCATGTCAGCAGAGAATCAGTCTGCATGTCATAGCAGAGAATGAGGCTTCACGTCAGCCACCACTGCAACAGTCCATTGGCATATATTTAGGCCCAGCACACACACAGGCAGAGGAGAGAGGTCCCGTAACAGAGAATCTGGCTTCATGTCAGCAGAGAATCAGTCTGCATGTCATAGCAGAGAATGAGGCTTCACGTCAGCCACCACTGCAACAGTCCATTGGCATATATTTAGGCCCAGCACCCAGGCAGAGGAGGGAGGTCCCGTAACAGAGAATCTGTCTTCATGTCAGCAGAGAATTAGTCTGCATGTCATAGCAGAGAATGAGGCTTCACGTCAGCCACCA
The DNA here is from genome assembly GCF_014858855.1 of Bufo gargarizans. Classification (NCBI taxonomy): domain Eukaryota; kingdom Metazoa; phylum Chordata; class Amphibia; order Anura; family Bufonidae; genus Bufo; species Bufo gargarizans. Next base: position 23,305,459 of record NC_058082.1, read on the forward strand.
CTGCAACAGTCCATTGGCATATATTTAGGCCCAGCACCCAGGCAGAGGAGGGAGGTCCCGTAACAGAGAATCTGTCTTCATGTCAGCAGAGAATTAGTCTGCATGTCATAGCAGAGAATGAGGCTTCACGTCAGCCACCACTGGAACAGTCCATTCTCAGATATTTAGGCCCCGGCACCCAGGCAGAGGAGAGAGGTCCCGTAACAGAGAATCTGTCTTCATGTCAGCAGAGAATTAGTCTGCATGTCATAGCAGAGAATGAGGCTTCACGTCAGCCACCACTGCAACAGTCCATTGGCATATATTTAGGCCCAGCACCCAGGCAGAGGAGAGAGGTCCCGTAACAGACAATCTGGCTTCATGTCAGCAGAGAATCAGTCTTCATATCATAGCAGAGAATCAGGCTTCACGTCACCCACCACTGTAAGAGTCAATTTTCATAAATTTAGGCCCAGAACCCAGGCAGAGGAGAAAGGTCCCGTAACAGACAATCTGGCTTCATGTCAGCAGAGAATCAGTCTTCATATCATAGCAGAGAATCAGGCTTCACGTCACCCACCACTGTAAGAGTCAATTTTCATAAATTTAGGCCCAGAACCCAGGCAGAGGAGAAAGGTCCCGTAACAGACAATCTGGCTTCATGTCAGCAGAGAATCAGTCTTCATATCATAGCAGAGAATCAGGCTTCACGTCACCCACCACTGTAAGAGTCAATTTTCATAAATTTAGGCCCAGAACCCAGGCAGAGGAGAAAGGTCCCGTAACAGACAATCTGGCTTCATGTCAGCAGAGAATCAGTCTTCATATCATAGCAGAGAATCAGGCTTCACGTCACCCACCACTGTAAGAGTCAATTTTCATAAATTTAGGCCCAGAACCCAGGCAGAGGAGAAAGGTCCCGTAACAGACAATCTGGCTTCATGTCAGCAGAGAATCAGTCTTCATATCATAGCAGAGAATCAGGCTTCACGTCACCCACCACTGTAAGAGTCAATTTTCATAAATTTAGGCCCAGAACCCAGGCAGAGGAGAAAGGTCCCGTAACAGACAATCTGGCTTCATGTCAGCAGAGAATCAGTCTTCATATCATAGCAGAGAATCAGGCTTCACGTCACCCACCACTGTAAGAGTCAATTTTCATAAATTTAGGCCCAGAACCCAGGTAGAGGAGAAAGGTCCCGTAACAGACAATCTGGCTTCATGACAGCAGAGAATCAGTCTGCATGTCATAGCAGAGAATCAGGCTTCACGTCAGCCACCACTGCAACAGTCCATTGTCATAAATTTAGGCCCAGCACCCAGGCAGAGGAGAGAGGTCCCGTAACAGACAATCTGGCTTCATGTCAGCAGAGAATTAGTCTGCATGTCATAGCAGAGAATCAGGCTTCATGTCAGCCACCACTGCAACAGTCCATTGGCATATATTTAGGCCTAGCACACAGGCAGAGGAGAGGTTCATTCAACTTTGGGTAGCCTCGCAATATAATGGTAAAATGAAAATAAAAATAGGATTGAATGAGGAAGTGCCCTGGAGTCCAATAATATATGGTTATGGGGAGGTAGTTAATGTCTAATCTGGACAAGGGACGGACAGGTCCTGTGGGATCCATGCCTGGTTCATTTTTATGAACGTCAGCTTGTCCACATTGGCTGTAGACAGGCGGCTGCGTTTGTCTGTAATGACGCCCCTGCCGTGCTGAATACACGTTCAGACAAAACGCTGGCTGCCGGGCAGGCCAGCACCTCCAAGGCATAAAAGGCTAGCTCTGGCCACGTGGACAATTTAGAGACCCAGAAGTTGAATGGGGCCGAACCATCAGTCAGTACGTGGAGGGGTGTGCACACGTACTGTTCCACCATGTTAGTAAAATGTTGCCTCCTGCTAACACGTTGCGTATCAGGTGGTGGTGCAGTTAGCTGTGGCGTGTTGACAAAAGTTTTCCACATCTCTGCCATGCTAACCCTGCCCTCAGAGGAGCTGGCCGTGACACAGCTGCCTTGGCGACCTCTTGCTCCTCCTCTGCCTTGGCCTTGGGCTTCCACTTGTTCCCCTGTGACATTTGGGAATGCTCTCAGTAGCGCGTCTACCAACGTGCGCTTGTACTCGCGCATCTTCCTATCACGCTCCAGTGCAGGAAGTAAGGTGGGCACATTGTCTTTGTAGCGTGGATCCAGCAGGGTGGCAACCCAGTAGTCCGCACAGGTTAAAATGTGGGCAACTCTGCTGTCGTTGCGCAGGCACTGCAGCATGTAGTCGCTCATGTGTGCCAGGCTGCCCAGGGGTAAGGACAAGCTGTCCTCTGTGGGAGGCGTATCGTCATCGTCCTGCCTTTCCCCCCAGCCACGCACCAGTGATGGACCCGAGCTGCGTTGGGTGCCACCCCGCTGTGACCATGCTTCATCCTCATCCTCCTCCACCTCCTCCTCATCCTCGTCCTCCTCGTCCTCCAGTAGTGGGCCCTGGCTGGCCACATTTGTACCTGGCCTCTGCTGTTGCAAAAAACCTCCCTCTGAGTCACTTCGAAGAGACTGGCCTGAAAGTGCTAAAAATGACCCCTCTTCCTCATCCTCCTCCTCCTCCTCCTGGGCCACCTCCTGTTCCATCATCGCCCTAAGTGTTTTCTCAAGGAGACATAGAAGTGGTATTGTAACGCTGATAACGGTGTCATCGCCACTGGCCATGTTGGTGGAGTACTCGAAACAGCGCAACAGGGCACACAGGTCTCGCATGGAGGCCCAGTCATTGGTGGTGAAGTGGTGCTGTTCTGTAGTGCGACTGACCCGTGCGTGCTGCAGCTGAAACTCCACTATGGCCTGCTGCTGCTCGCACAGTCTGTCCAGCATGTGCAAGGTGGAGTTCCACCTGGTGGGCACGTCGCATATGAGGCGGTGAGCGGGAAGGCCGAAGTTACGCTGTAGCGCAGACAGGCGAGCAGCAGCAGGATGTGAACGCCGGAAGCGCGAACAGACGGCCCGCACTTTATGCAGCAGCTCTGACATGTCGGGGTAGTTGTGAATGAACTTCTGCACCACCAAATTCAGCACATGCGCCAAGCAAGGGATGTGCGTCAAATTGGCTAGTCCCAGAGCTGCAACGAGATTTCGCCCATTATCACACACCACCAGGCCGGGCTTGAGGCTCACCGGCAGCAACCACTCGTCGGTCTGTTGTTCTATACCCCGCCACAACTCCTGTGCGGTGTGGGGCCTGTCCCCCAAACATATGAGTTTCAGAATGGCCTGCTGACGTTTACCCCGGGCTGTGCTGAAGTTGGTGGTGAAGGTGTGTGGCTGACTGGATGAGCAGGTGGAAGAAGAGGAGGAGGAAGCCGAGAAGGAGGAGGTGGCAACAGGAGGCAAAGAATGTTGCCCTGCGATCCTTGGCGGCGGAAGGACGTGCGCCAAACAGCTCTCCGCCTGGGGCCCAGCTGCCACTACATTTACCCAGTGTGCAGTTAGGGAGATATAGCGTCCCTGGCCGTGCTTACTGGTCCACGTATCTGTGGTTAGGTGGACCTTGCCACAGATGGCGTTGCGCAGTGCACACTTGATTTTATCGGATACTTGGTTGTGCAGGGAAGGCACGGCTCTCTTGGAGAAGTAGTGCCGGCTGGGAACAACATACTGTGGGACAGCAAGCGACATGAGCTGTTTGAAGCTGTCTGTGTCCACCAGCCTAAATGACAGCATTTCATAGGCCAGTAGTTTAGAAATGCTGGCATTCAGGGCCAGGGATCGAGGGTGGCTAGGTGGGAATTTACGCTTTCTATCAAATGTTTGTGAGATGGAGAGCTGAACGCTGGCGTGTGACATGGTTGAGACGCTTGGTGACGGAGGTGGTGGTGGTGGTGTTGGTGGTACATCCCCTGTTTGCTGGGCGGCAGGTGCCAACGTTCCTCCAGAGGCGGAGGAAGAGGCCGAGGCGGCAGCAGCAGAATAGGCCGAGGCGGCAGCAGCAGAAGAGGTAGCAGGGGGAGCCTGAGTGACTTCCTTGGTTTTAAGGTGTTTACTCCACTGCAGTTCATGCTTTGCATGCAGGTGCCTGGTCATGCAGGTTGTGCTCAGGTTCAGAACGTTAATGCCTCGCTTCAGGCTCTGATGGCACAGCGTGCAAACCACTCGGGTCTTGTCGTCAGCACATTGTTTGAAGAAGTGCCATGCCAGGGAACTCCTTGAAGCTGCCTTTGGGGTGCTCGGTCCCAGATGGCGGCGGTCAGTAGCAGGCGGAGTCTCTTGGCGGCGGGTGTTCTGCTTTTGCCCACTGCTCCCTCTTTTGCTACGCTGTTGGCTCGGTCTCACCACTGCCTCTTCCTCCGAACTGTGAAAGTCAGTGGCACGACCTTCATTCCATGTGGGGTCTAGGACCTCATCGTCCCCTGCATCGTCTTCCACCCAGTCTTGATCCCTGACCTCCTGTTCAGTCTGCACACTGCAGAAAGACGCAGCAGTTGGCACCTGTGTTTCGTCATCATCAGAGACATGCTGAGGTGGTATTCCCATGTCCTCATCATCAGGAAACATAAGTGGTTGTGCGTCAGTGCATTCTATGTCTTTCACCGCTGGGGAAGGGCTAGGTGGATGCCCTTGGGAAACCCTGCCAGCGGAGTCTTCAAACAGCATAAGAGACTGCTGCATAACTTGAGGCTGAGACAGTTTCCCTGGTATGCATGGGGGTGATGTGACAGACTGATGGGGTTGGTTTTCAGGCGCCATCTGTGCGCTTTCTGCAGAAGACTGGGTGGGAGATAATGTGAACGTGCTGGATCCACTGTCGGCCACCCAATTGACTAATGCCTGTACCTGCTCAGGCCTTACCATCCTTAGAACGGCATTGGGCCCCACCATATATCGCTGTAAATTCTGGCTGCTACTGGGACCTGAAGTAGTTGGTACACTAGGACGTGTGGATGTGGCAGAACGGCCACGTCCTCTCCCAGCACCAGAGGGTCCACTAACACCACCACGACCATGTCCACGTCCGCGTCCCTTACTAGATGTTTTTCTCATTGTTATGGTTCACCACAACAACAAATATATTATTTGCCCCAATGTATTGTATTCAAATTCAGCGGGATATAAATTTGAGGCCTAGTATTTAGGCGCTGGGTGACCGGTATGGATTTAGTGACAGAATTAGACTTGGAAATGCACAGAAGCGTGTGTGTGTGAAGTTATTCTGAATGACCCAATGTGCACCTTGAATATTATATACCCTTTTAGGGATAGATTTCAAATAGCTCTGATATAGCAGAAACCACTAAATTATGAAATTGCTAAATTGGGAATTGTACTTCAACCCAGAACAAAAAATGTGCTTTGACGGACACTAAATATCTTGCCCAGCAACAACAGTACAACGGTGGGTAACGAGAGATTTAGAGGGAATTAAATTTGAGGCCTAGTATTTAGGCGCTGGGTCACCGGTATGGATTTAGTGACAGAATTAGACTTGGAAATACACAGTAGCGGGTGTGTGTGAAGTTATTCTGAATGACCCTATGTGCACCTTCAATATTATATACCCTTTTAGGGATAGATTTCAAATAGCTCTGATATAGCAGAAACCACTAAATTATGAAATTGCTAAATTGGGAATTGTACTTCAACCCAGAACAAAAAATGTGCTTTGACGGACACTAAATATCTTGCCCAGCAACAACAGTACAGCGGTGGGTAACGAGAGATTTAGAGGGAATTAAATTTGAGGCCTAGTATTTAGGCGCTGGGTCACCGGTATGGATTTAGTGACAGAATTAGACTTGGAAATGCACAGAAGCGTGTGTGTGAAGTTATTCTGAATGACCCAATGTGCACCTTCAATATTATATACCCTTTTTGGGATAGATTTCAAATAGCTCTGATATAGCAGGAACCACTAAATTATGAAATTGCTAAATTGGGAATTGTACTTCAACCCAGAACAAAAAATGTGCTTTGACGGGCACTAAATAACTTTCCCAGCTACAACAGGACAACGGTAACGAGAGATTTAGAGGGATTTAAATTTGAGGCCTAGTATTTAGGCGCTGGGTGACAGGTATGGGTTTAGTGACAGAATTAGACTTGGAAATACACAGTAGCGGGTGTGTGTGAAGTTATTCTGAATGACCCTATGTGCACCTTCAATATTATATACCCTTTTAGGGATAGATTTCAAATAGCTCTGATATAGCAGAAACCACTAAATTATGAAATTGCTAAATTGGGAATTGTACTTCAACCCAGAACAAAAAATGTGCTTTGACGGACACTAAATATCTTGCCCAGCAACAACAGTACACCGGTGGGTAACGAGAGATTTAGAGGGAATTAAATTTGAGGCCTAGTATTTAGGCGCTGGGTCACCGGTATGGATTTAGTGACAGAATTAGACTTGGAAATACACAGTAGCGGGTGTGTGTGAAGTTATTCTGAATGACCCTATGTGCACCTTCAATATTATATACCCTTTTTGGGATAGATTTCAAATAGCTCTGATATAGCAGGAACCACTAAATTATGAAATTGCTAAATTGGGAATTGTACTTCAACCCAGAACAAAAAATGTGCTTTGACGGGCACTAAATAACTTTCCCAGCTACAACAGGACAACGGTAACGAGAGATTTAGAGGGATTTAAATTTGAGGCCTAGTATTTAGGCGCTGGGTGACAGGTATGGGTTTAGTGACAGAATTAGACTTGGAAATACACAGTAGCGGGTGTGTGTGAAGTTATTCTGAATGACCCTATGTGCACCTTCAATATTATATACCCTTTTTGGGATAGATTTCAAATAGCTCTGATATAGCAGAAACCACTAAATTATGAAATTGCTAAATTGGGAATTGTACTTCAACCCAGAACAAAAAATGTGCTTTGACGGGCACTAAATAACTTTCCCAGCTACAACAGGACAACGGTAACGAGAGATTTAGAGGGATTTAAATTTGAGGCCTAGTATTTAGGCGCTGGGTGACAGGTATGGGTTTAGTGACAGAATTAGACTTGGAAATACACAGTAGCGGGTGTGTGTGAAGTTATTCTGAATGACCCTATGTGCACCTTCAATATTATATACCCTTTTTGGGATAGATTTCAAATAGCTCTGATATAGCAGAAACCACTAAATTATGAAATTGCTAAATTGGGAATTGTACTTCAACCCAGAACAAAAAATGTGCTTTGACGGACACTAAATATCTTGCCCAGCAACAACAGTACAGCGGTGGGTAACGAGAGATTTAGAGGGAATTAAATTTGAGGCCTAGTATTTAGGCGCTGGGTCACCGGTATGGATTTAGTGACAGAATTAGACTTGGAAATACACAGTAGCGGGTGTGTGTGAAGTTACTCTGAATGACCCTATGTGCACCTTCAATATTATATACCCTTTTTGGGATAGATTTCAAATAGCTCTGATATAGCAGGAACCACTAAATTATGAAATTGCTAAATTGGGAATTGTATTTCAACCCAGAACAAGAAATGTGCTTGAACGGACACTAAATAACTCGCCCAGCTACAGCACTAGGGACAGATTTAGCTGGATATAAATTTGAGGCCTAGTATTTAGGCGCTGGGTGACCGGTATGGATTTAGTGACAGAATTAGACTGGGATATGGCCAAAAAATGAACAGACTATTGCTGGTTAAATGCACTTGGTGTGACAGCTTCACCCTGATGTAGGCTTTAGCCAAAAAACAACCACACCATTGAGGGTTAAATGCACTTGGTGACAGGCGCAGCTTGCCCCTGATTTTGTATATGGCCAAAAAATGAACAGACTATTGCTGGTTAAATGCACTTGGTGTGACAGCTTCACCCTGATGTAGGCTTTAGCCAAAAAACAACCACACCATTGAGGGTTAAATGCACTTGGTGACAGGCGCAGCTTGCCCCTGATTTTGTATATGGCCAAAAAATGAACAGACTATTGCTGGTTAAATGCACTTGGTGTGACAGCTTCACCCTGATGTAGGCTTTAGCCAAAAAACAACCACACCATTGAGGGTTAAATGCACTTGGTGACAGGCGCAGCTTGCCCCTGATTTTGTATATGGCCAAAAAATGAACAGACTATTGCTGGTTAAATGCACTTGGTGTCACAGCTTCACCCTGATGTAGGCTTTAGCCAAAAAACAACCACACCATTGAGGGTTAAATGCACTTGGTCGCAGCTTGTGCTGGCGCACCACAAGACACAAAATGGCCGCCGATCACCCCAGAAAAATGAGACTGACAAACGGTCTGTGCAGCCTAAAAACAGTGAGCAATTGAGGATCAGCAGCTCAATGATCCACAGCTGCAGATCGATCAGTTAATCAAGTCCTTTGGAGGAGTTAATCTGCCTAATCTCGCCCTACTGTCGCAGCCGCAACCTCTCCCTACGCTAATCAGAGCAGAGTGACGGGCGGCGCTATGTGACTCCAGCTTAAATATAGGCTGGGTCACATGGTGCTCTGGCCAATCACAGCCATGCCAATAGTAGGCATGGCTGTGATGGCCTCTTGGGGCAAGTAGTATGACGCTTGTTGATTGGCTGCTTTGCAGCCTTTCAAAAAGCGCCAAGAAAGCGTCACAAAAGCGCGAAGAAAGCGACGAACACCGAACCCGAACCCGGACTTTTACGAAAATGTCCGGGTTCGGGTCCGTGTCACGGACACCCCAAAATTCGGTACGAACCCGAACTATACAGTTCGAGTTCGCTCATCCCTACTAACAAGCCTTCGAAGGAACGCTCATTAGCAATTGTCTGGTGGCGTAAGGGTGCCACCGATTACTCGATGAACAAGTGAAATACTTGTTCGTCGGATAATCACATCTTTAATGCGTTCACCTTAATCATCATTTGCCGGCAGCAGATCATGCCGTCTAATCACGCTCTGCTGCCGGCAAACAATTATTATGTATGAGGACGAGCAATGGTGATCACTCCTCCCCATACTGTGGAGGAGACTGCTGCATGTAATGCAGTGGTCTCCTTCACTGACGAGCAGCCGCTTGCCGGGAAGGAATGCTTCCTTCCAGACAATCTCTTGCTTAACCTAAAGGGGTTCTCCACTTTGGACAATCTCTTAACTTGTTAGAAGGATCTCTTAATAATATGCTAATTGCAAAGTGTCCACCTGCTGGGACTCCCAGTGATCAGCTGTTATCTGTGGGAAATTCTGGAAATAAGTGACCAATTTCTCTCTGCAACTGCCGCACCCTCTGCACTATCATTGATAGGACCAGGCGGTGTAAACATCATTATGTCAGTCCATATCAATCAAAGTGCAGGGGCGCGGCAGTTGCAGAGAGTGCAGAGCCTCTAGGTGTAATGGTAACGCCCCCGTTGCTCCTAGAGGCTCATTTGCATATATTAAACATCATCTTTCTCAGCAATGCGGGCACATATGGACATGGGACCAACACAGATGCCTTCAGCTGCCAAGCGCACATGTAACAGCTCAGCCGGTGTCATAGGAACAAAACTGTACAAAAGATAAAAAGCTAAAATGATAATGTCCCAGGTGATTGAGTGCGGAATATGTCTGTGCTATAAAAGTGAGTAAAATAAATAAATGCAAAAATATAATAATATAATAAATAATACAATTAAATAATAATTTGTTTTCTACAGTTCCATTATGGATATTTTTTTATCAAACTAAAATAGATGCTTTTATGAAGAATAGCACATCTTAGCCATAAAAGAAAGAAATAGTCCGGAGGATTACATGCCTATCAATGTGCGTAACAACAAGGCCAATATCAAGGAACGAGGCAAAGCTATGTAACAAAAAGTGTCTCTGTACACAGAAAGAAAGAGAGCTAGAAAATAAGACGTAATAAGGACTCATTTACATGACCGTGCCGTGTTTTACGGATCCGCAAAACATGGATGCCGCCCGTGTGCTTTCCGCAATTTGCGCAACAGAACAGGCGGCCCATTATAGAAATGCCTTTTCTTGTAAGCAAAACGGACAAGAATAGGACATGACTCATAATTTTTACGGGGGCCACGGAACGGAGCAACGAATGCGGACAGCACACAGAGTGAAGTGAATGGGTCCGCACCCGATGCGGACCAAAACCACGGTCGTGTGAATGAGCCCTAACGCTGTATACTGTATAATACATTAAAAGGAATGTTATATCTGGTCATATAACTGGCTCATGAAGACCTTACTGCTCTGTACCATGGAGACGAAGATACACCATATGGCACCAGGGTCGTAGAGTCGTTGCTAGGGCAAAGATAAATTTTGCTTCTGTAGCCCTATATATAATGCCATAAGCAGGGCAAAGGGGCTTGTTGGTGCGACCCAGCACTCAGCACCCAGGGCACATATCCCGGTTGCCCCCACCCTAGCCCCACCCTTGTGTTTTCCTCTAGAAGCATCGCTCCCTAATAAGACATCCAGGGGACCATGCCCCAATTTTGTTCTGACAAACTCTGCATGGATCTTAGAGAAAAGACCGCATGTGCTCCAGAACTGGTGGCATACAGAAAATCCTTAACCCCTTAGTGACCAGCCTGTTTTGGGCCATACTGACCAAGCGTTTTTCTTCCATTTTCATTGTTGCATTCCAAGAGCTATAACTTTTTTATTTTTCTGTCTATATAGCTTTATGAGGGCTTGTTTCTTTGCAGGACAAGTTGTAAATTTTAATGGCGCCATTTTGGGGTACACATAGCTTTCTGATTAACTTTTATTAACTCTTTCTGGGAGGGAGATGGGGAAAAACAGCCACTGCGTTTTTACGATATAAATTTTTGGGCCACTCACTCCCAGCATGTTCCAGCATGAGTCAAGTATGGTCAGAGTTAATTATTCTGGCCCAGCCCTCTCTGGAGGTCAGGCTGGGGGCTGGTTCCTTCACCCCAGCTCCAGAAGATTTGAGAATGTGCTGGGAGTAGGTAGCCATGTGGATGTGTCCTGGAGGAGAGGGAGCACACTGCATGCGCTCCTGTTCCCAGGCATTCAGCTAGAAGTGTCCAGAGACTTACAGTTTCCCATGTGTCCTCTGCCACTTCTACAGGAGAAGAGAGAGAAGAAAAAGGAGAATTTCAAAGCTGCAGTGTTTGAGTCAGCAAGGTAGTCAGCATCAAGCATTACAGGCTTAACTGTAGTGGAGGGAAAACGGGGTAAATACACCCTGCGCGCTATTATAGGAAGTACAAATTGCGGACACCGTGATAAATTGCTGTGGTTGGCTGAAAATCCCAGGATTAGAGACTTTAGCAGTATAGAGGAATAACCTGAGGGCCTTCAATCCCATCTGCTCATTTGACTCATGCTTGGACATCTGTGTGAACTTTGCACTTTGTATGGATAAAGACTGAATGTACTATAACTCCTATTTGGTGCATAGTAAAGACAGACTTTGATTACATTTTATTTGGCCTGGTTACTGACTCTCCCGGCACCACTGGATGGCCGCTGCCTCCCCTGAGAGCCCTGCCTTGCACCCACTTGGACACCCCAAACTACCATCAGACAGGGAATACACAACTACAGAGAGTGCCCTGAGGGAATATAGGGTGCCCCCCTTGACTGCACCAACACCTAAACACCGTGACAACACATCACTACATTAGGGACACTACCACTCCCATCCTCTACACTGGTTCCCACGGGGGCTTGCTGCACTAGCCAGAAGTCAGGAACTATGAGGGCATGTCAGGATCCAAATAAGCCAAGAATCAGAGGTCAAGGTCCAAGCAGGGTTATAATACCAGGAGAGTCAGAATAAGGTGGGAAAATGCTTGTGAAGAATCCCAGAAGACAGCAGTCATGGGCAACCTATGGACAGCAGCTTGCTTGTTTAAATAGGCCACTCTTTCTGGTCATTCGACAAGTCCAGTATCACAAAATGACGCCAGATGTGTTAGACCCACCTCTGATTTTCTGGCATTCCCTGCACCAGGAAGCACATCACTGTTGTCCTGGAAACCAGACACCGGTGGTGCTGAGTGCTCAGAAGCACTCCCGCCAGCTGGCCATGACAGGAGCGGAGTACAGGTAGGATGAAGAGTCTATGCAGGAGAAGAAGGAGCTGATGATGATGACAAGGACACTGCATGTGAATGCGTCCTGGCTGCCACAAAGAAGACCAGGAGAAGGAGGCCAGACTTGTTCAGATTTGGAATGCTGGCCAGTTTTATTTTCCCACATGATTTGCTGATATCGCCTCATGTGCTGAAATAAAGCCCTGGTACCTATGTTTGTGTTTGAACACCCATGGCTTATTTTAAACCTGCAAATCTTGGACTCGGCTATGGTTTTGTATGCCCGCATTGTGGAGAAAAACTGCCATATTGGAGATACTCGCAAAGAGCTACCGGTAGCTAAGCTTGGCCTACAGTACGTCTGGCATGTTTTGAGTCTGCACCTACAGCATCCGTGCCATCACCAGTTTCCAAGTTGACCATAACAGATCTGGACATTTTCCTGGAGATTCTGGACACGCATTGCCTGTTTATTGCCACTGCAGCCACTACCTTCCTCCTTAGCACCCTGGTCCAGCTCTTAGTTCCTGTACAACACATAATCCTTGTCATGCTCCTCACCCTTCCCACCACTTTTATCAGACTGTGATATGTCATCGTGGGATCCTTGATCTCCCACCCGATTCAGTCTCACTTTTTTTTTTACTTTGCATCCTTGTGCTATAATAAAAATATATAAATCATGTTTTCCCCATAATTCTGCCCTTGATCGCCCTTTATGAGAAAGTGAAACCAGAATTTTAGAAATGTTTGTAATTGTATTAAAAAGGAAAAATGTCACATAAGTATTCAGATTTTTTGTTATGACACGTGAACTTTACCTCTGGAGGACTCCCATTTCTCCTGATCAGCTCTGTTCAAAGTGTAGTGGCCATGCCGGGTTACTGCAGTTCAGCTCCCATTCACTTCAATAGTAACTGAGCTGCAATAACCCAGCACGGCCACTACACATAGAACGGAGCTGTGCTTCCTGTTTCATTCACAGTGCTGGTTCCAGGATCAGGGCCTACAGTGAACAGCTGATTGGTAGGGGTGCGGGGTAATACACCCTTACTGATTGGATATTTATGACCTATCCTGAGGGTAGGTCATCAAGATCAGAAGTCTGGAAAACACTTTTAATATTATTAATATTATTGTTTTAGATATTTTTTTAATCCACCAGAATTATTTATTTCTTCTCTAACACCAAGGGGCATAATGTTACAAGAAAGAACAGATAAACATGCATACACCATAGCCTGTCCCTACGGAGAACTGAAGATTCAAAAGGAAAAAGCCTCAAGGATGTTGAACATAATAATGGTTGAGTAGGCCATCCACTCTGGCCTGCTTATAGCCCACCAGAGGATTTCAGCGCACTAGAAGATACGGCGTGCTCAAGTATTCCCCTGTTATACTGAGATATTGCAGTAGAATTTCATCAATCCGTAGAAACGTGTGGGAATGGGAATGCCAAGGTTTAGTATTGTCTTTGCATGAATAAAACAAGTGTTTAATAATGGAAGAAGTAACGCTCTGCAGCCGGGAGAAACTGACTGCGGGACTGATTGATCAAATGTGATAAGTGATTGCACGTTCCTTATTAGCCGCTCTCTTACATTTGCTCTAACAGAAGGATACTAATATTAGTGTCTGACACTGACGGGAAGGGGGGCCCTACTGTAAACTAGAACTAACCACATCAAATCCTAATTAAAAATACTCAATGCCAATGCTGTCTAGGCCTGCATTCTTAATGGGGCTGTTGTAGGTGGTGGGGGAGGGGGGGGGGCGGATTGATAAAGCAACAACAGACTTAGGGTCCGTGGTTCTTCCGCACCGCAAAAAAGTACTGTATGCACTACTTTTTTGCACTGCGGAGGCACAGACAGAAACCAGTGGTGCTTCAGTGGAGGTCCATGCCTCCGTTTCCCACCAGAACTTCCGGAATGCCGACCCCTATTATGCCTAGTCAATCTTTAATGTGTTTAATTTCCTTGCAACACCACAACAGGAGAAATGAAGTATTACACAGTGTCTATTCAACTCAATAGCTTGTGTAATGCAGGACAGGGCAGGTCCTCCAGAGGGAGAGACACTCTTTATAACCACTCTCGACTTTCTAATAGGTTACATGAAAATAGAAAATATTTTCATGTAAAATAGAAATTGTGTTGATTCTCCCCTTCGCGACTATATGTTGGACTAACACTGTTTGTATTCCCTGGAAATGTAATTCATTTTTTAACTGATTCTAAATACAACCTCCAATATTTTGGTCCAGCATCACATGAATCACATTTTCAGTGTTTGCAGACTGTACAGTTCCCATAAGATCAATTATCTTCAGGATCATTGTACTGTGGCCCCTAGGCAGTCAACTGGGCTGAGTGCATCCTAATCTAGAGCTGCAGAGCCATGTGTATGCCCTCACAGGACTAAATAAAGTGGAAACATTAAGAAGTAGTCTGGAGACAAGGCTGTGGGACCTCAGTATATTCCTTTTAAAAGTTACGTGTCATGAAGCTTCTGTTGACAGGAGACCGAAGGAACCATACGGAGAACATGGCATTGTCAGTTCTTCACAAGACTGCAGTGGCCTTTCCTGTGTACTAATGGTGACTCTCTGTACGCAGATACCCTCAGGACTCATAGAAGGACTGAACTGTATAACAGGGTTGCAAGATTAATATTATGAACCACATATCAACAAATATACAGAAGTAGAAACTCACCAATATGATGACAAACAGATGACTACACAAAGAGATGGAGGAAAGGTCAATCAGGTAGTGAAGCAGATGGAAGATGGTGATGGTATACAGATAGAGAAAGGATGGATGACGGTGGACAGAAATAAATGTCACTAACTGAAACTGACCCTAATGTGCAATACTGACCCCAATAAGACCACAAAGAAGGATTTAGGACCCAGAGGCAAATCAGAACAGCAAACTTCAGAGGCTAGAAAGACTACATATGACCAGCTACTCTGCAAGCAATATAACACAAATCTAGGCTAGGAACAAGATACAAGAAATACTAAAAATGGATACAAATGCACAGAGATCATGCTACACCTGGCAACTAAAGAGTAGAATGCACGAACATTTAAAGGAAGACGAACCAATCAAGCTAGATAAACGAAGATGAGCAAGGTGATCATCTGATCCAGAGATCAGGAGAAAGGCAGAAGCATAGCAACTATCCCAAACAATGTATGTAAACGGGAGAAGACAAGACAATAGTGAAGTCCTTACTGCTTGCAACATACTAAAATATACCGCAGTGGCAAATGCTGGCAGGGCCCAACTTCTCTTCACAGAACTTCAGTAACAGTTACATTGTCAATTGTCTAGCAGCTGACAGGTTCTCTTTTGTACTATACAATATATTTAGCACACTAAGAGGGAATCAGACGAGGAGGAGGATGGGATTGGCAAAGATGATGAGGGGGTAGGCCCAATGCTCACAAAGTAAGTATGTGGCTGTAGGTAGATTACACGGTCATTGGATATCGATTTTACAGCAGGCTAGTGGACTACAGGCCCCAAAAATTATTCATTCACCGAACAGAAAAGAACAAATAAGTATGTGGCTGGATGTAGATTACACAGTCATTGGATATCAATTTTTCAGCAGCCCAGTGGACTACAGGCCCCAAAAATTATGCATTCAGCAGAAAGAAAAGAATAAGTAAGTATGTGGCTGGAGGTAGGTTACACGGTCATTGGATATCAATTTTACAGCAGGCCAGTGGACTACAGGCCCCAAAAATTATGCATTCAGCGGACAGAAAAGAACAAGTAAATATGTGGCTGGAGGTAGATTACACGGTCATTGGATATCAATTTTACAGCAGGCCAGGCAAACCGCGAATGAGCAAAGTTCACCACGAAACGACCGCCGGGCGAACCGCAAGGCCATCTCTAATAGTCAGTTTCTTTAATAGAAAATCAAAATTGCATGATTAAAAACATAATATTGCTGTACCAAATCACTGACCACTTATTTCAATGCATCCGAAATAGATGTAAAACATGTCAGACACCTCAGAGGAAAAGAGGAGAAAGTATATCAATAATCACTCCTATAGGTAGCCCATAAATAATTAAACATACATATGATAAAGAGAGGGGGATGTCCTATTCGACCCACAATATACCATAATATATAGGGCTACATAAATATCACACCCAAAAATTCCTACCAACAAAGCCCACCTGTAGACATAATCAGGGGAAAAGAAACAAGTAGTGGTCAGAGAACACCTCGATGAGCGTTTCGCTTCCTCAGCTTTGTCAGGAGGTGGTGGTGGTGGTGCAGGTTAATATTTACCAGAAGTCTTTACTTAAAAGCAAGTTCTAAACAGTCATCCACATAAAATAGAGGTACAGTTCTTGCATGGTAAAATTTGCTGAGACTGAATTCATAGGTTAACTCCAGGAGCTCCTTGAAGAGATGGACTTTCAAATAAACTGTTCTATACTTCCAAATTCAGCTGAGGGTGCGTCACAGGTCTGCATTTCCTTTAGCAGCACAGACTCTTACCCGAGCAGCAGGGATAAGAACTGGGACTGGAAGCCTTTACAGTATACTTCAACGAGTGCTTCAATCTTGTATGAATAAGGGCCAGAAGCCTTTCAAATATACCTAGTCAAGTGCTGTGAAGTCTATAGTCTTTGGTGTTGCCATCACAGATTCCAATGCACACCTTCTTGCCATGGCTGCTCAATCTTCTTAGGGATGCTGGTCTGCCATCATTCTCTGGGATGCCTATTAGTCTTTCTCCCTGAGTCCCCATATTCTGACTGTATGTAAGCAGCATCCCCTTTTATATATGTATTAGACAGAGGCTTTCTTCTACCTCTTTCTACTATGTCTATATTTAATTTTCTTAGAGAAGTGAGGTTTTGCTGCTGGTACATTAATTGCCACAGATGTGACTTTGTTTGAAATCTGCTGATTTTTCTTCTTTTCTCATGTTTCCGTTTCTTGTTTAATGAATAGCTGCAGGGGCAATGTACAGGGTTTTAGTTAATTAGACAACTTCAGACGTTAAGGAAATGTGCTTTTTGCAACTGTGACAACATCAAGCTCTGCTGAAATGACCAAAATCCTGGTGCCAACAAGAGTCAGTTCCTGAACAGGTTTTTCTGATCAGGAGCGAGGCTTTCATTGCCGTAATCTTTCTGCAATGGTGGAAGACAGAGTTATTTCTGATCCGTGCCACGTACTTGTCAACATTTTAAAGTTGGCAAGCAAGAGAAAAAGTAGTATGTCTCAAGAAGTGTGCTTCTGGGTTTAGATGCACTCCCTTTTTACAGAGCCCTACCCCTTTTGTTCAGCACTCCTCCCATTTGTGCGTCACCCCATCCCCTTTGCATGGCGCCCCTTTCCCCCCGAATTTTCTAATAAAGCAGCCATCCCTTGTGATGTCACAGCTTTATAAAACCCTCATCCTGCCCAGTCTCTGCCATTCTTCTGTGAGCTGAACATAGGGAGAGACGTGACAAGCGCTCATGCACTAGGGACAATGTTGCAGAATACGATTATTATTGGAGAGGGAGAGAGCAGGGAGAGTGCAGGGAGAGTGCAGGGAGAGTGCAGGGAGAGTGCAAGGAGAGTGCAAGGAGAGTGCAAGGAGAGTGCAAGGAGAGTGCAAGGAGAGTGCAGGGAGACTGCACTCAGTTTTATTAATGTATTTCTACTTTTACTTATACTTAATCAGCCGTGAATGTAATTCAATACCAGTAAGATGGAAGCCTTTATTATTCCACTGCCAGCGTGCCAACCAATACCATCCAGTCTGCCAAGTCTTAATGATGACCATCTTCATCTTTTGATGGCTTTACGCTGGGGCAGGATAAGTGGGTACACCCCCTGTTCAATGGTGCCGTGCGGCCATTAACAATGAAGAGCAACTATACAGTGCAGTCTTCATTAATAAATAAAAAGGCAGCTGCGGGTTAACTGGCCATGAGGTTCTTCACTGTAGCATGACCGCAACCCACCCGCACCACGGCCACTCCGTGTGGCCATAGCCTAAGGCAGAGTGGCCTGGGTATTCCTGATTTATAGCGTTTTATGACAAATTGATTTGTAAGGAAAAAGATTTCTTGTGAAACTTTGGCAAAGCTGCTGAATCTAATTTTTCAAAACTTTGCTCATCTCTAATAAAGATATATTGCAAAAATGATAGAGTTTACATTTCCAGTCTAGTTAAGCAATGTTAGTGTAGTGTCTACTTTCCAGCATACCTGGGTGTCACGGACGGTGTACAGGAAACAAGACAAAGCAACATGCATATATGACTCACTGGATCCAAAGCTAAGGAACCAAGGGGAGACCCCTGCACAAGACCTAGCACTTTCCCTGGCTGCTCAGCCTATGCAAAGATCCCAGAGGTGGATGGTTGCATAGCCACGTACCTCGACTATATAACCCCTGAACACCCTACAATAGTGAGGGGACACGGCCACCGGCTCCCTACACCAGACACGGAGGGAGTCAGGGTCACCTGGGATCCAGCAAATAGAAAATAACAGATAAATGTACAGCA
This sequence comes from Bufo gargarizans, assembly GCF_014858855.1. NCBI lineage: Eukaryota > Metazoa > Chordata > Amphibia > Anura > Bufonidae > Bufo > Bufo gargarizans. Next base: position 23,323,979 of record NC_058082.1, read on the forward strand.
CTTAACTTTGTAGCAGACAGGAAACGAGGATGAGCATGCACACACACTCCAGGAAGAAGTATAAGCCGCCCAGTAATGCATTATGGGGCGGAATTTAAAGGGATGCAATTAATCCAACTACATGACAGCTGAGAGAGGCTAACGAGATGAGGAACTGAATACCACAACAAAGAGAACTCAAGGAGGAGGTTCTGAAAGGCTTCTGTCAGAGCTTCTCAGCTGTCTGGTTGTGACACTCGGAGGCATCCAAAACCTTTTAGGCTATCTGGAAATGTACTAGTGTTTGGCTTATGATTGAGCTTCCTAGCATGGTGCCATAATTCCCTTACAGAATGGAGGCCGAAAAACTTTAAAGCAGAGAGGATCCATTTTCCTAAAATCGGTTTCGATCTGTTGTGTCCAAGTAACAGGACTTGAGTACAGCTTAATTCTACCCAAATCAAACCTAAATCTGTTTGCCTGTCTATCTTTCATTCTCAAAATTATACACAAAGAAATCTGAAGAAATTGTACCGAGTCAGAATAAAAAAAAAAAATTCTGGACAAATTTAGATTTTAACAAATCAATTTGCTCATCTCTACTTTAAAGGTTTTGTTCCATAAGGACAACCCTTGTCCACATGCACCATTATGACATATGACCATCATAGAGGGGGAGCGGGGTCACCACTCTTTCATTTTAACAGGCATTATCATACAGCATAATCCCATTGTACAACCACCCGCAGCATTCTCCGGACAGCTAGGGTTTCAGCTGCCGGCAGATTACCAGCAGGTCATCAGCTAGAAAAGAAAATGTCCAGATGGGAGAAACCCTTTAATACAGATTCCCGTTTCGTTTTCAATTGTCCTATATGAGGGAATGAAAGCTCAATGGAAGGAAATTCATCCACTGGCAAAATACTTCACCAGAAGAGGAAATCTTCATAGTTTCACTGATAACAAAATGGGAATTTTAGACTTTTAGAGAATATTTGATGTTCCAGGTCCCACTGATTCTTTTTCTTTCCTGTAACTTATTATTAATAGTACGCTAAAGTGATGGCACAGGCACAGTGCCTATGCCATCACTTGCGGGTGTTGACTGTATTATACAGTTGTCACCCCCCTCTAATTGCTAGGATTGCATTCATTTAACTGCCTACCGTAGATCCTCTCAGCCATATTGATCGCAGTGGAAAGAGGTTCCCTCTGGCATCTAATAATGGCCCCTGTGTCTACCATGTGTAAGTAAGTATCCATCATGCTGTGCTGAAGGGAAGAACTAAGAGGTTGCTTCCAGTATAGCACTGTACTGCAGTGTATTATATGAGCGATCAGAGGATTGCACATTTAAGTTCTCCCTACTACATCAGAGGAAAAGCAGCAATACAAAAGCTACTTTGTTTAACGTACATAGAAAAGAAAGTTACAGTTTTAATCAGCATGGTCAACCCTACCAGGCAGCATGCCTGGTTTAACAGTGTTTATCTGGCTTAAAAAGACTCTTTAAATGGGTTTTAAAGGTTCAGGATATTCATGTCCTGTTCTCAGGATAGACAATCGATTTTAGATTCTTGCGGATTGATTTTCACCACCACTGCCGACCAGCTGTCTCATAGTGGCAGTGGCTCCTGTACAAGCGATGCAGTCTGCTCATTGTCTACTTAGTAACACTTACTTAATTGTGACATAGTTGTAACAACCTGCACTGCTGCTACTACAGTAGACATGTTGCAGGTAGACATACAGTGCCTTGAAAAAGTATTCATACCCCTTTTCCATTTTTTTTTTCCCGCAAACCGAAATGTTTATTTTTTTAACGTTTTTTTTTATGTGATAGAGAAACAAAAAGTAGTAAGTATGTGTGAAGTGAAATGAAAATTATACATGGTTTTCAAAACATTTAATAAATAAAAATCTGAAAAGTGTGTCGTGCATTTGTATTCAGCCCCCTGTACTCAGATACCCTAACTAAAATCCAGTATGACCAATTGCCTTCAGAAGTCAACTAATTAGTAAATAGACTCCACCTTTGTGTGATTTATTCTCAGTATAACTACAGCTGTTCTGTGAAGGCCTCAGAGGTTTATTACAGCATCATGAAAACCAAGGTAGCACACCAGACAGGTCAAGGATAAAGTTCTGGACAAGTTTAGAGCAGGGTTAAGTTATAAAAAAAATCCCAAGCTCTGAACATCTCACGGAGCACTGTTCAAGTCATTATCTGAAAATGAAAGGAGTATGGCACTACTGCAAACCTTCCAAGACATGGCCGTCCACCTAAACTGACAGCCCAGGCAAGGAGAGCACTAATTAGAGAAGCAGCCAACAGTACTATAGTCACTCTGGAGGAGAGATCCACAACCCAAGTAGGAGAATCTATCCACAGGACAACTATTAGTCATGTACTCCACTAATCTGGCCCCTATGGAAGAGTGGCAAGAAGAAAGACACTTTTGAAAGCAAGTCATAAGAAGTTCTGCTTGAAGTTTGCCAAAAGCCATGTGGGGGACACAGCAAACATGTGGAAGAAGGTGCTCTGGGGATAAGAGACCAAAGTTGACCTTTTTGGCCTGAAAGCAAAAAGCTATGTGTGGTGTAAAACTAACATTGCGCATCACTGTCCGTGTGAAACCGTGAAACATGGTGGTGGCAGCATCATGCTGTGAGGATGCTTTTCTTCAGCATGGACAGCGAAGCTGGTAAATGTTGATGGGAAGATGGATGGAGCTAAATAGAGGGCAATCCTGGAGGAAAACCTGGAAGAGGCTGCAAAAGACTTGAGACTGGTGTGCAGGTCCACCTTTCAGCAGGACGATGACCCTAAACATACAGTCAGAGCTACAATGGAATGTTTTCGATCAATTCACATTTTTCTGTTAGAATGGCCTAGTCAAAGTCCTGAACTAAATCCCAATGGGAATCTGTAGCAAGACTTGAAAATTGCAGTTCACTGCCGCTCTCCATCCAATCTGACAGCTATTTTGCAAACAAGAATGGGCAAAGATTCAGCCTCTAGATGTACAAAGCTGGTATAGGCATACCCCAAAAGACAGCTGTAAATCCAGCGAATGGTGGTCCTACAAAGTATTGACTCAGGGGGAGTGAATACAAATGCACACCATTTTCTAGATTTGTATTTCTAAAAAATGTTGAAAACTGTGTATCATTTTCTTTTCACGCCACACATACTTGCTATTTTATGTTGGTCCATAACATGAAATCCCAATAAAAAAAGTTTGTGAGTGCAATGTGAAAAAAATGTGAAAAAGAGGTATGAATACTTTTTCAATGTACTGTATAATTTTTCCTATGCTTAGAAAGCAAATACATATTATTGGTTTCTTTATAAGCATATATTGTACCTGTGAAGACATCAGTAATATGTATTAGCTTTCTAAGTATGGAAAACTACTAATCTCTATATAGTATGGCTATAGTGATCTGATATCCTTATTTAGGTTTCAGGTTCAAATCCCAGAGGAGACTTACATATTTTTTGTTCAGTTATTTTTTTTTTCCTTTTTCATTTAACCCATAAAAATTTATATTAACCCATACATTTGACCTAATTGATAGACACAGCCCCTGGTAATCTCTCTTAAGCATAGGTGTCAATGTAGGTTTGCTAGATTTAGAAAACTATTAGTAGTGCTTTTAGTAAAAAGATTTCAAAAGTGGAGTACAATCCAAACAGATGGAAGCTTCTCTTAATTTATGCTTTCTTTAAAAAAAAAAAAAAACTTAAAATAAAAGCAGCATTTGATATTACCTAATACAGTGTCAGGTCTGAATAATATATGCATTGAAATGAATCAAACACATGCCAGCTTAGTGGTAATTTTCTCAGTGGGTGGTAGTATACTGAAACATTTGGTATGTAAAGCCCGCAGCTAAAAAAAAAAAAAAAAAAAACACATTCAAAATATTCACAAAATGGAAAAGTCATTAACAATTGTTATCAACCATTTACTTAAACCGTTAATGGATTTTGTACTTGATGCTGAACTATCTGCTTAGTGCTGAACATTAAGTAGAATGAACCCTCAGCAGAATGAATGCCCCATTATACCTTCAGCTGTAATATTTGTGTGTACTAATTATAAAAGCCTGACATTTCTGCTGTATGAGCAATGGCACTTTGACATTAAAAGAGAACTTTCTGTCACTTTGTTAATATTTCCGTACGTGGCTTCTGGTGCGTGACGGAAAAAAGGTTTCTGTCTTATAAATGAAAATTAAAAAAAGGGAAATGCAGGGTTAGAAAAGTATGGCCGCTTTGGTTAAGAACCAAGACCACACTGGTCCATGGGTTGTTTCTGGCTCTGTTAAAGAGAATGGAGCTGAGCCTCAATAACGCACACAACCTGTAGAGAGGTGGCCCTGTTTTTGGAAGAATTAAAACACATGTTTCCATTAGTTGTCAGGGCCCATAATGCAGGATAAAAATAAGTCCAGGAGGTATCTTTATTTTCTGGGGTCTCCGGGAGAGTTGGTACATCTGGATTTTGAGGAATGATATACTATAAATACCATAGTGTGACTTCTACCAAACTACTATTTCTGCTGTCATGACAGCCAAGACTTCTTTGACAGTCTGTTAACTTTGGATACACTTCTTAACAACCATAGTCTTTACAAATATCCCAAGCAACCAGTGTTTATCTGTTACCACAGGTCTTCAGCTAAAGGAAGAAATGCCACTGAATTGAGGCCAAGGTCTATTCATTTCATGTTTTATGGAGTGGACATACTGTAACAGCAAGTGTTCAAATTCCCTGCAGCTCCACCACCAGGAACCTGTGGCATTATTGGCACTCATCGAAATCACAGAAGTGCCGAGTCTGCCAGAGACCAAGACACTCTTTACCAAGACTCTCTAATTCAAAGGACTCCCTACACCACTTTTGCCACTCTCAGCAAGGAGAAAAAATACCCTTGAGACCTACATAATAGACCTTTCACCCATACCTACCAACTCTCCTGGAAAGTCCATGAGGCAACCAGAAAAAGGAGAGACCTCCTTGACTCCTGTATGTGATACCAGGATGCTGCATAACCCTTGGTGCCCATATGTGCTCTAAAAGGTGCAAGACCTATGCTAAAGGCGGTGGAGTTGGGAAAAAAGGGAGGGTCCATACCTAAAAAAAATAGGAAAGCAAGCCCACCTACAAACCAACCTGTAAATGGTGGCAAGTAGGCTCCCACCTAGCCAACAAAGCCTCCTGTTCTATACTGAATGTTGGCCAGGATCAAAGAAACAGCAGATGGGTCCTCCTTTTGGAGAAGGCGCTTGAGTTGACCAATATCGTTAGTCACGTTACAGTTAAACATTGACTACAGGGTGGCTACCTACACTAGGTGGCACTACAAATACAACTTTCTTGCCTAGGAATCTACATATCATTTTCCCAAAGAGCATTGATTGGCTGATAAGACTCCCTAAACCAGTTTTGGTGCTTATCACAAGGAGAAGCAGTACGTCCTGAGACATAATTCTATATTGATTTTTCTGTGAATCATAATTGCATAATATAACATTTGAAAGGATTACAGTATTTGAGCTCTGTCCTGCGCTTTCTAAATTTGGTTATACAATGTGCGGCCTTCCAAAGTGGTATAAATAGAATTGTCATCATTTTTTTCTCATTTAACCTGAGGTTTTATCTCGCATTGTTAATGCATAGTGATAGGAAGTGACTAGAGTCTGCACATCGAGATATGACGATCAACTGAATCATGATGCAGAAAATACCTGATATCACACAGTGCTTAATGTCAAACTGATGCCTTACGTATCTGCATCACGGCTTACTGTAGATCAACTATGTAGCTATATCATGTTAAGATATAGTTCCCTTTTCCTTTTCATAGCAAGGCAGAATAATATTCCTCAATAATGTATGAAATGTGGCAAGGTGAGAGGCTCTTGGCAACAAATTAGCTCAATTTTGGCTTGATTTTGACTGCATATAGCATATAGACTTATACAGTATAGGCATCTCATGACAGAGTATCATACCAGTCAAAATGCATTAAGGCTACATGATGATGCCATGACAACCCATTTTTAAAGAGGGATGTTTTTTTGCAAATTGTTTGCTGTTTAATGCTTACCATGCTATTTAATAGCATTTTATGCTTTGTATGCTCAGTATGATTATAGATGCAAGTGGAAGAATCTCACAGACAAAGCCCCTGCAGGAAGCTTGGGTGTGGATCCTGGAACTGTCTAAAGAGTTCTAGCCTGGAGATAGCTTGTAGAGAAAAAGAGTGAGGAAGCAGCTCATGTACTCTATTCCTCACAAGACTGGACTAAAGCTATGGAGATTCACAGATTTCTGGATGATCTTAGGAAAGCAAGAAAGAGAGAAAGAGATAACAAGGTTCAGAAATCTGCATGGCTGATTAGGTCAGTAAAGAATCCTGCTACCTAAGTTATTTAGGCTTTACTGAAGTGAGGGGAATACTGTTAAGACACTCTTTACATTTGGACACAACTTGGCCAGTCGTAGCTTTAAAAACCTGTACATCTCAAATGCGAATTAGTGGCACAATTGCAAATGTGATATTGCCCACCATAGATTCTGCAGGAAGAGACTTGTGAAAGATAGAGAGGAAAGAGTGTATACGACAATTTCATTCTTTGCTCAAATCCATATAAAACCATCTGGGGAGATTCGCACTATATATTGTGGGAACTGTGTTTTGCTATCGTTTTATGTACAGTCGTGGCCAAAAGTTTTGAGAATGACACAAATATTAGTTTTCAAAAAGTTTGCTGCTAAACTGCTTTTAGATCTTTGTTTCAGTTGTTTCTGTGATGTAGTGAAATATAATTACACGCACTTCATACGTTTCAAAGGCTTTTATCGACAATTACATGACATTTATGCAAACAGTCAGTATTTGCAGTGTTGGCCCTTCTTTTTCAGGACCTCTGCAATTCGACTGGGCATGCTCTCAATCAACTTCTGGGCCAATTCCTGACTGATAGCATCCCACTCTTTCATAATCACTTCTTGGAGTTTGTCAGAATTAGTGGGTTTTTGTTTGTCCACCTGCCTCTTGAGGATTGATCACAAGTTCTCAATGGGATTAAGATCTGGGGAGTTTCCAGGCCATGGACCCAAAATGTCAACGTTTTGGTCCCCGAGCCACTTAGTTATCACTTTTGCCTTATGGCACGGTGCTCCATCGTGCTGGAAAATGCATTGTTCTTCACCAAACTGTTGTTGGATTGTTGGAAGAAGTTGCTGTTGGAGGGTGTTTTGGTACCATTCTTTATTCATGGCTGTGTTTTTGGGCAAAATTGTGAGTGAGCCCGCTCCCTTGGGTGAGAAGCAACCCCACACATGAATGGTCTCAGGATGCTTTACTGTTGGCATGACTGATGGTAGCACTCACCTTTTCTTCTCCGGACAAGCCTTTTTCCTGATGCCCCAAACAATCGGACAGAGGCTTTATCGGAGAATATGACTTTGCCCCAGTCCTCAGCAGTCCATTCAGCATATTTTCTGCAGAAGATCAATCTGTCCCTGATGTTTTTTTGGGAGAGAAGTGGCTTCTTTGCTGCCATTCTTGACACCAGGCCATCTTCCAAAAGTCTTTGCCTCACTGTGCGTGCAGATGTGCTCACACCTGCCTGCTGCCATTCCTGAGCAAGCTCTGCACTGGTGGCACTCTGATCCCGCAGCTGAATCCTCTTTAGGAGCCGATCCTGGCGCTTGCTGGACTTTATTGGACGCCCTGAAGCCTTCTTAACAAGAATTGAACCTCTTTCCTTGAAGTTCCTGATGATCCTATAAATTGTTGATTGAGGTGCAATCTTAGTAGCCACAATATCCTTGCCTGGGAAGCAATTTTTATGCAGCGAAATGATGGCTGCACGCGTTTCTTTGCAGGTCACCATGGTTAACAATGGAAGAACAATGATTTCAAGCATCACTCTCCTTTTAACAGGTCAAGTCTGCCATTTTAACCCAATCAGCCTGACATAATGATCTCCAGCCTATTGCTCGTCAACATTCTCACTTGAGTTAACAAGACGATTACTGAAATGATCTCAGCAGGTCCTTTAATGACAGCAATGAAATGCAGTGGAAAGTTTTTTTGTGGATTAAGTAAATTTGCATGGCAAAGAAGGACTATGCAATTCATCTGATCACTCTTCATAACATTCTGGAGTATATGCAAATTGCTATTATAAAAACTTAAGCAGCAACTTTTCCAATTTCCAATATTTATGTAATTCTTAAAACTTTTGGCCACGGCTGTACTACAACTGTCATTTTGTACTTAATTAAGGAGAAACATTTATGCTACCACATGTGACCCGGTTACTGCCTCACTGCACCATACATGACTTGCCTTGCACCCATACAAACACTTAACAACATTGGCAGCCTGAATAACATCAGGTTGGAGCCCCAACGTCATGGTATGATCTGGGGGAAGAAACGATGTGCACTCCTTTCACTGTGAGGAAAGCCACTGTGATTGACTGTAACAGCCAGAGTCCTCCTGGGATCGCTGAAAGAACACAGAAGGCTACTTTTTAGGAAAAACTCTTGTGAGACATGAACATTCGTGGCACAAGCACAAATAGAGAAGGGGAGCAGTAACAAATAAAACTTAACTTTTAATATATCAATTTTCCCTAGGCTGGGAATAAAAGACCCCTTGCAAACATTAAAACACATAAAGACAGACTTGGATCCTGGATTGGTGTGCCGCAATGGTTGTCTGCACACCAAATCAGATGTCGTCCTTCCTAGGCCGGTGACAACTGTCACAGAGGCTTACGGGGGACAAACCATAAAATCACTTTGTCCTGATCCCACGGAGGGTATCAGGACCAAAGGAGAGAAATGGAATGGTCTTACCAGTTCTGAGAAAGGCCTCACTTGTTAGCCAATAGCCACGTAAAGTGGGTTAATACAGGAGGTGGTCACGTGCAGCAGGCTGGTCATTCATCAGATGTCCCGTGGGTAAACGTATATCCGAAATTCAAGTCAGACCTAGTATTAGAGTAGCCTCAGAGAAGAAACTTACCCTAGTACCACCCTGCTTGACCTATTTGGCCCTGGTGACCTAACACGGGGTCCGTGCCCCGCAAGGGGTGGCCCCGTCCGGAACCTTGCCCTGCTAAGGAGTCCCTATGTGACCCTATCACAGGGTGACCAGGGAATAACCCCAAATTTCGAGGCAAGGGAAGGTATAGTAACCGTAATTAAATTGCGTATGCCGCAATATGTTAGCGTATAGAGATAACAACTGCAATATGATTGCGTGTCCTGTGGTATGTAAGCGTGTCCCAACGCGTTTCATTACTCTCACATATCATAAGAACCAATGTTCAGTGAATGCCTCCTCTGTAGGTTCTGAAGTTGTGTTCCATCACACAGGGAAAATATGGTATCATAAGTGAAGCATTAAATTGAACCAGTTACCAGCTCAGTCCATTATACCATCAATGGAAATTTGGGTCACTCCAGAAAGAGAACCAAAAAGAACCAAAAAGAAACAAAGGGACAGAAAGCTCATCCTAGTGCATCTGTCCATCTTTTTTTGCTTTCTACGCTGTTGTAATAGTGATCAGTGGTGGCCTCAGCTCCTGGACCCTCAATATTTATATGTCACCATAATATGTTAGAAATATGTGAAAAGGATATTTACCCTTTAGCTCTTAAAAAAGTTAAGAACTTAACATGGGAAAAATCCAAAATGACATATACAGACCCATACTGGGTCAAAGGGACAGATAGCTATCACACCAAGATACCCAACGCGTGTTTCGCAGTCAGCTTCCTAAAGGGGTAATGACCCCATTACATTTTGGATATTTCCCATGTTGATTTCTTAACATTTTGGTATTTCCTATGCACTTTATCTTTCTGACCTCCTGCCTGATCTTACATTTGCACTTGCACTTTATGACCTATAAATTGATAGCTCTTTTTGATTAATTCCCCCCCCCCATGTGTAAGAACTATGAGGGAAATTTATTATCCTTAAATACACATATATTAGGCATATTTCAGGCACAGATTGCGGTGCAGCGGTTAGTTTTCGCCGTTCAAGTCAGTTCTAAAAAAATGGGCGAGGTGTAGGTGGGGAAGGGGCGGACAGGCCCGTCTCAGTCATCATATTCCATGCCTGTTTTAGTTGTTTAAAATGCTCTGAATGTAAGCCAGCTAGGAAGCTATCTCACATTTAGACTGACACTGGATGCGCCAAAGTTATGTAGAGGCCGGCGCCTAAATTAAGACCAGTGTTTAAAATGCTGGGCTTAATAAATGACCCCCTATATGTTGCAGCCCTAGAGAATTGCAGACATGCATTTGAATCGTGGTTGCTTGATTAATGGTCTTTGTTCATTTGGGGGATCATGGTATTACCAACCATAGCTGTTTTTAATGATTTTAAATATTGTGTTGGCCATTTGTCTATGCTGATCTTTATATGTGATAATAAAGTGGTTTCTCATAACCATATAGTATTATTTGTTGCTATATCGGACTATATATCATTTGTAGGGATTTTATATATCCCGAGGATAGGCCATCAATATTAAAATCCTGGAAACCCCTTTAAGCACTCAGATGCAGGTACATTTTTCTTGACTTTCACATGCCTGATATTACCATATATTGTTTTATCTGTTGGCTGTGAATTTAAAATAATTGCTTTGTTGGCTTGAGAATATGGTACCAAGAGTAAACAAAGAACCAGACGGAAAAATGTTCAGCTCTTTAAAACCACAAAGATGTGCTGTAGGGGGTGAATTAATGAGAACAAGCAGAAAGCAAACATCAAGACCAGGAATCTACTCACACAGCGACATGGTGTTATCTGTACACAGAGATCCCGCTGCTGACCATGACCCGTGGATTTTAACAGAGGGAAGGAAACAATAAAATGCATGGGTTCTGTAGAGAAAACAAAATGTAGATACGTGATACATTTCTCTGTTTACTACTTTGTAAGGCTACTTTCACACTAGCGTTTTGGCTTTCCGTTTCTGAGATCCGGTCAGGGCTATCAACAGTGGTCCAAAACGGATCAGTTTTGCCCTAATTCATTCTAAATGGAAAAGGATCCGCTCAGAATGCATCAGTTTGCCTCCGATCAGTCACCATTCCGCTCTGGAGGCTGCTTGCAGCATTTTGCTGACCGCTTGACGAAACTGAGCCAAACGTCCTGGCACACAATGTAAGTCGATGGGGGCGGATTAGTTTTCTCTGACACAATAGATAACGGATCCGTCTCCTATTGACTTTCAATGGAGTTCATGACGGATCCGTCTTGGCTATGTTACAGATAATACAAATGAATCCATTCATGACGGATGCATGTGTTTGTATTATTGTAATGGATTTGTTTTTGCAGATCCATGATGGATCTGCCCGAAAAAAAGGGTGTGAAAGTAGCGTAACACGTTCACACTCTAGACCTGCATGTCACGCCTTGCCCTGAGAATGTGCGGAGGTCTGTCAGACTGTGCTGCACATGTCTGACTTCTTTGTTGGTTTTGATTTGGGTTTGAGCTGGATCCACCTTCCCTCAGGTGTACTGGGTTTCATTGTTAGTGAGGCTATTTATCCCTCCTTCCCCCCAGTGGCCTGTGCGGGTTATAGTTCTTTCCCTGGAGCTCTTGATGTGTGGTGGATTGTCTGCTCCAGCTCTTCTCAAGATAAGTCCTCTCCTTAATTTCCCTTTGTGTGTTTTATCTAGGCCTCTAGGGAGACGCTTGCTTCCTACTGGTTTGAAGAAGCAGGTTGCCTCTGCCCTTTTCCCTGCTGCTTAGGGTTTGCCCAGGGTATTAAGGTTTTAGGCACGAGGGCATGTGCATATCCACCCTAAGGGTATGCACATGGGCACAGCAGTTTAGGGAAAGCTTTTAGGGATCGCAAGGAGGTGACCCTTTTCTCTCTAGCTTTTGGGCCTAGTCGTTTGTTCTGTTTGTTTTCCCGTGTTTGGTTATTTCCCCGCTTACCTACCTATCGTGACACCGCACCCTGCTTCATACCTGTAACAGTCATCGAGGCGTAAAGACGCAAAAAGAATGGAAACAATGTGAGCGTAAAGAATGTGAACATAAAGACGAGTATCTGAAAGATAGGAACCTGATACTTTTGGAGTGCAGTGTCTTTCCTGTAGGAGTGTAAGCACAAAAGGTAGTTGTCAATCACTGATTAGGACCGCGTATGGACTTCTAAATTGAGAATCAGCAGATTTAAATGGATAAATTATAATGATGCAGATTTTTCCCCCTCAAAACTAAACATCAATTTTCTCAGTTTCTCAAATAGATAAAAAGATGATATATGGATAAATACTGTATGAGATAGATAGATAGATAGATAGATAGATAGATAGATAGATAGATAGATAGATAGATATGAGATATATATGAGATAGATAGATAGATAGATAGATAGATAGATAGATAGATAGATATGAGATAGATAGATACTGTTGTAAATAATAACTCACTCTAAACATAAATGTTGTATTTCCTCACACAGCACAGTTGTCACAGTAGAACAGAGGAATGTCACAAATTCTGAAACAGAAATCAAATTTTCTTGTAGAGACATTGAGTGACATGAGTTTTATTTTCTGGCCTTCAAGTGCTAGACTTAAGAACTGAAAGCACCATATACAATGGCTAGGAAGTCCTGAAATCGATGATTTCTATGCTGTCACAAACACATATGTGAAAAGCAACATGACGCATCATGAAATGGATTTTTTTTGCTGTGTTTTCTTTCTAGTGTATCCTTGAGAAAAGGGCATAAAACTAATAAAAATGAAGGAAAAGTTCTATATTAAAATGCTAAGATGAAGTGCTTTTCAGAAGTTCTGTGAAAGGGATGAAAATGCCACACAGGAGAGTGATGAAAATGTAATCATGCTGCTATTAATATGGGGACTTTTTTTTATATTCTGAATTTCGACCTCCTGTTGCTATTAATTGCTGACTCCGCTCTGAGACGCCCAAAGAAATTAAAATCACAACACAACACAAAGTTGATAGCATCCTCGTCCAATTTCCACATATAAAACCAGTTGCTTCTATATAATGCTTTTACAAGTAGATTTCTGCATTTAAAAATAAGTATTTGATATTTGTGTGTTAGCAAATGGCTTGTTGAGTGATTGCAAAATAGGGTCCTCAGTCGTCTGAGGTTTGGTCTGTATAGGAGAGCTGTTTTTTCTGACAATGCAGCCACCACAAGGGGGAGCTAACTTCATATTGAGTTATTTGGTTCATATTCAACTCAGCGGCAGCATTCAGGATGGTCATTTACTGAGAACTTCGTAGAACGATATTCTGTCTTCAGCGTGTGACCTGGAAGAATGGCAGTGTCTAAAAAAATAATAACAATTGCAGAGACAAGCCACTAATGTAGTGTAATAGGAACAATAAAAATAATGTTGGGTGAATCAAAGTATCCAAAATAGACTTCAGGGAAAATTCAATTTGCCACAAAGCCAAATTTCCTTTGCGCGTTGTGGTAACAAATAAATTTTTCCTAAAAGGGGGGCTGAAATCAAATAAAATCATATTCATCCTCGTCCACTTGATCGCGGAGAGGCTGTATGCTCCCATCTTGATTGAAGAAAGCCCGGGAAAGGAACTGCGACTAGAGTGATGACATCACCACATGATCTCACTGGCCATGCATGGTGACGTCACAGATGCGGCACTCAGTGTTGAACGCGGCATCTGAGCAGTTAAATGACAGGGGCAGCACGATTGCAGTTTATCGTCATTGTGCCCACTCCATACAACGGAAGGCAATTTGCGACAAAGTAATTCATAACAAATCAAGATTCAGTGAAGCTGCCGAAATGAATTTTTCATCTCTAAGGATAGCTTAGGCTACTTTTACACTAGTGTTAACATTTTCCGGTATTGAGATCCATCATAGGGTCTCAATACCGGAAAAAAACGCTTCCGTTTTGTCCGCATTCATTGTCAATGGGGACAAAACGTAACTGCACGGAATGGAATGCTCCAAAATTAAATTCCGTTCTCAGCATGCCGCGATTTGCTTTCGGTCCTGGGATGCGGATCCAAACGGATCCATCACTATCTACAGTGCAAGTCAATGGGAAAGGATCCGTTTTCTCTGACACAATCTGACACTATAGAAAACTGATCCGTCCCCCATTAACTTTCAATGGAGTTCATGACTAATCCTTCTTGGCTATGTTAAAGATAATACAACCGGATCTGTTCATAACGGATGCAGATGGTTGTATTTTCAGAAACAGAAGCGTTTTTGCTGAATTCTGCAGGATCCAGCAAAAACACTAGTGTGAAAGTAGCCTTAGGCCTCATGCACACGACAGTTTTTTTTCACGGTCCGAAAAAACGGGGTCAGTGGGTCCGTGATCCGTGACCGTTTTTTCGTCCGTGGGTCTTCCTTGATTTTTGGAGGATCCACGGCCTGGCCGTGCGGAGCCAAACGGATCCGTCCTGAATTACAATGCAAGTCAATGGGGACGGATCCGTTTGATGTTGACACAATATGGTGCCATTTCAAACGGATCCGTCCCCATTGACTTTCAATGTAAAGTCTGGAGTTCTTTTATACCATCGGATTGGAGTTTTCTCCAATCCGATGGTATATTTTAACTTGAAGCGTCCCCATCACCATGGGAACGCCTCTATGTTAGAATATACTGTCGGATATGAGCTACTTCGTGAACCTCAGATCCGACAGTATATTCTAACACAGAGGCGTTCCCATGGTGATGGGGACGCTTCAGGTTAGAATACACTACAAACTTTGTACAAGACTGCCCCCTGCTGCCTGGCAGCACCCGATCTCTTACTGGGGGATATGATAGCACAATTAACCCCTTTAGGTGCGGCACCTAAAGGGGTTAATTGTACTATCATATTCCCCTGTAAGAGATCAGGGCTGCCAGGCAGCAGGGGGCAGCCCCCCCCCTCCCCAGTTTGAATATCGTTGGTGGCACAGTGTGCCCCCACCATCGCCCCCCCTCCCTCCCTCTATTGTATTAAATCGTTGGTGGCACAGTGTGCCAACCACCATCGGCCCCCCTCCCTCCCTCTATTGTATTAAATCGTTGGTGGCACAGTGTGCCAACCACCATCGCCCCCCCCCTCCCTCCCTCTATTGTATTAAATCGTTGGTGGCACAGTGTGCCAACCACCATCGGCCCCCCTCCCTCCCTCTATTGTATTAAATCGTTGGTGGCACAGTGTGCCAACCACCATCGCCCCCCCCTCCCTCTATAGCAGTAACATTGGTGGCAGTGTGCGGTCTCAACAGTAGAAGATTCATACTTACCTGCTTGCTGCTGCGATGTCTGTGTCCGGCCGGGAGCTCCTCCTACTGGTAAGTGAAAGGTCTGTGCGGCGCATTGCTAAAGAACTGTCACTTACCAGTAGGAGGAGCTCCCGGCCGTTCACAGACATCGCAGCAGCAAGCAGGTAAGTATGAATCTTCTACTGTTGAGACCGCACACTGCCACCAATGTTACTGCTATAGAGGGAGGGGGGGGGCGATGGTGGTTGGCACACTGTGCCACCAACGATTTAATACAATAGAGGGAGGGAGGGGGGCCGATGGTGGTTGGCACACTGTGCCACCAACGATTTAATACAATAGAGGGAGGGAGGGGGGCCGATGGTGGTTGGCTCACTGTGCCACCAACGATTTAATACAATAGAGGGAGGGAGGGGGGGGCGATGGTGGAGGCACACTGTGCCACCAACGATATTCAAACTGGGGAGGGGGGGGTCTGCCCCCTGCTGCCTGGCAGCCCTGATCTCTTACAGGGGAATATGATAGTACAATTAACCCCTTTAGGTGCCGCACCTGAAGGGGTTAATTGTGCTATCATATCCCCCTGTAAGAGATCGGGTGCTGCCAGGCAGCAGGGGGCAGTCTTGTACAAAGTTTGCAGTGTATTCTAACCAGAAGCGTCCCCATCACCATGGGAACGCTTCTGTGTTAGAATATACTGTCGGAAATGAGTTTTCACGAAGTGAAAACTTAGATCAGAAAAAGCTTTTATGCAGACGGATCTTCGGATCCGTCTGTATGAAAGCAACCTACGGCCACGGATCACGGACACGGGTGCCAATCTTGTGTGCATCCGTGTTCTTTCACGGACCCATTGACTTGAATGGGTCCGTGAACCGTTGTCCGTCAAAAAAATAGGACAGGTCATATTTTTTTGACGGACAGGATACACGGATCACGGCCTCGGCTGCAAAACGGTGCATTTTCCGATTTTTCCACGGACCCATTGAAAGTCAATGGGTCCGCGAAAAAAAACGGAAAACGGCACAACGGCCACGGATGCACACAACGGTCGTGTGCATGAGGCCTAAGGCAGAGAATAAGGAACTATAACTGGGTGTATTTTAGAGACTTTGATCAGGGAAAGCATATATAGATAGAGCGAGGGACTGGTCATTCAGATTGTGTGTTTAATACAGCTACTGGCAGCCAGTTCTTCCCATTGCAAGATCCTGCTAGAAGAAACAATATTTTTCCTGTATATATACAGACAGTATTTTTTTTTAAAACTCAAGTTTCTACAGTTCATAGGCTTATTGCCAGCACCCCTATAGCATTCTGCTGCAAACACTAAACAATTGCCTATTTTTTTCTTCTAAAAACTGTTTAAATTTACAATTTTTAATTGGGCATATCAGTGAATTATAAACGTGTTACTGAACATGCCGCATATTACTAAAAGACAACAGGTAGTTAGGGCAAAAGCATTTAATGAAAATAACACCATTATAATACCTGTTTTTCAATGAGTTGCATATTTCTGCAAGATATTGGGTAGTTATAGCAACACCAATACTGCAATAATGTGCAGCGTTATTATACCAGCGTTATTGAACGCATATTATTTTTACTGCAAAAAATGTGTTATCTTACTGTATAAGACTAAGGATGAGCAAACCAGCTTGGACCGGAGTTTGCTATTTCTCGGATGGCAGAGGAACCAGAATCTTTCTGCGTGCTTTTCGACAAATCCACTAAAACGGGCGTAGTGCCTTTTCAGTGATCATGGTGGGAAAAATAACACTAGGGAGGAAGAAGAAGAAGGTTTCTCACATGACCCTGAGAGGAAGTGTGTGTGTGTGGGGGGGGAAGGGTTTGGCTTGCCCTGACTGGCTTCCAGACAGACAGCCTGGATAGACCAATCAGTGCTGCAGCAGGCATGGAGGTTCCCTAGCAGAACAAGCAGAGCATCAATCTGTGCTGTGCTGTGAACAAATTAAATAGGGTGGTTGGATCTTACAATGTATGCCAGGAAACCGATCTTTGGGGGTCAGGGACAGTGAACACTCAATGAGGGACAGTCAGAAATCAATCAAGCATATTGCCAAGGACAATGAAGGGAAATGCTAGGTTTCCAAAGAAGAATTGCATTGCTGTGTACAATAGAGAGAAGCAGGGCAGCTGACAGAAAGAGAAATAGGAGACAGGATCAGGAGTTTACATATCTTCAGTTTCCACACGGTCGCAATTTAATTTTTCTTTTGCTTTAATTTTTCTTTTTGCTTTCAATTTAATTAAGCAGCATATATACATTATTACTGTAGCAATAACAGACATCCCAACCTGCAAAAACTCATTTCAGGGAGGTGCACTTCTCATTTCAGGGAGTTTTTTTTTGTTTTTTTTTCACAAACTTTTTATTACATTTTCCAAACATATGAAGTATCTGCACACTTTGCTCTATGGTGTGGAGGACCAGGCTCATTACCCTGCCCCAAATTATCATATTTATATATATATGATTAAAGCATCCAGGGGGTGTGAATTTAACACTGGGGTAAATAATATAATTAAAATGGAGGGTTAAAAAAAAATGCATCTCTCTCAATAGTTATATAGCTACTGAATGAGACAGAAGGGATGCCTTTAACATATATATCTCCTTGAGAAGCCAATTTGACCCTAAAGGGTTAATTCAACCTGTAATCTAAACTCTGTCCTGTCACTTCTCTTATCTCTCTGCTCTGCTATCTGACTGAGATAAACCTTTCCAGGAGATATTGTTTCACATGGGGTGTCAGGGAGCCGCTATCTAATAGCGGGAGACTCTCTGAACCTCCGGGAGAGTTGAGATCCCTGCAATAACCACTCTGTGGCAGCAATCTACCTGTGTGTTAATTTAAAATTGATCGCAAAGCCTCAGTCATACATTTACATATTTTCAGTCTCCACACAGTCACAATTTAAAATATTTTTTTTGGGGGAGGGTCTTTACATTTAATTAAGCAGCATATATACCTGTTTACTATAGCAATACCCATGGTGTGGCAGCAATCTACCTGTGTGTGTTAAGTTGAAATTTAGCGTCACGCCTCAGTTGTCCATTTATGTATTTTCAATTTCCACACGGTTGGACTTTACAAGACACAAGGTATAACAGAAATCTACAGAAATTGTGTGTGTTAACAAGAAATTGAGCAATATTAGTTTATGTACATTCAGTTTCCACACATTTGATATAAAAAAAATTTGGGTGGACTTGATCAATTTAATTAAACCAGAATATAGGTGACCAACACCAATACAAAGGCCAGCACACAAAAGTATCTGTGAGGGGAAACAAATTTAGGCCTAAATCAGTTTCCCTATATGCAAACATTTTTTATATATTTTTTATTTATTTTTTTGGGCGGGGGTTGTTTATTATATTCAAACTAGTAGCATATATGCATGATTACTAAAGCAGTACACAGGGTAGTCCACAACAATATATGTCCGGGCTATGGAAGGGTTCCAAACGAAAGACCCAGAACCAGAATGTGGGTATTAGCACCACCAACTATCTGTCCAGTAGTAGTTGTAGTAGTATTAGTACTAGCAGTAGGTTGCAACTGTCGCTGCTGGCTTCAGAAGGTGCAACATTGTAGTTGAGAAGAAAGAGAATGAGATTTTGGATTGGATGGCTCAGTCCTCCTCTCAGTCATAGAAGGATGACGCGGGGGTGACTTTAGAGTCTGACACTGTGCCATGGAGCTAGGGTTTACAGCATTCCTCCTGCTCCTCCTCCTTGCATCCCCAAAGAAGGCTTTCAGTGGAATCCTTCCAGTCTTCACTGCCCCTTCCTAGAGCAGTGCCTTACTTTTTCCTAAGAAGTGGCAAGAAAACCTTACCACACCCTATGGCAAATAGTCAAGAAAGTCTCACTGTTAACGGCTTGTAGGAGAGCCCTCACCGTTTGGACTTCCCTGAGGAGGAGGTTGGGGTAGAGGCTGGTGACCCCATGTGTTGATGATGGTGTTAATAGTGGCACCTGTAGCCACAGCATTGGTGTTGGAGGCAGTGACAGTGGTAGTTGGGAAAAATGTAGAGCAGGCGAGGGGGGCCCAGGAGCCCACCATGATATCTTACATTTTTATAAAAGTGGCAGGGAGGGTGAGGACTCCAATGACTATTATATGATGGACATGTTGATGCCGCTGATGCTGTGGGTGGGTTAGCCCCAAGTCGTGCCAGAACTAAGCCTAACTTGGATGCCAGGAGCACTGTGTGCGCAACTCCCATATGGTACTTTTTCTCCAGAGCAGTGTGCAAGGATTAAAATAAGCCGTTGCTGTTCAAACACAATTAGAAGTACCAGAGGTCTGTTGCAGCACATGAGGTGGCATCACCCGATCCTTTGAGAAAATCAACTGGCCAGCATTTCCAATCAGATTAAGTTTGCACTTCTTTTCTTAGTCCTCTTTGTGGCAGCCAACCCACATTCCCAAGCAGTATGGTATCTTTGTCTTCATTATCTATTACTCCTCCTTGTCCTCGGCTCCATCGTGAGACATCTATAACAGAAAGTCCTTGGTGGACACCTGAAGAAGCTGTTACGGGCAGGAACAGTACATTGCTTTCACGTCCCACTGCATCAATGTTTGTTGCAATAGTGGAATGGCAGCACCCCAGCAAAATGCTCAGGTCCTTTTGACCACCTTCCACCATATAATGGGGCTAGCTCCAACAGCAGGCACTTATTTTCCTCCTACACCTCCTCCTCCATGAACACAGCCCCATCCCCAACAGCAGCAGGGCACAGGGTCACTTGCACTACCCCTCCTTCTTATCACTTGTGTTAAGTCAAGCAATTCCACGGCGTGTTGGAGATAATCGGCCTGGGAGAGAGTAGCCACACCAGCGAGCAGTTGCCCAAGTACATCAAGCAGCAAAAATCCTGCTGGCTGCCACCCTACCGACTCCACCTGAGCAAGGTAGTCAGTAATAGTGAGCGCAACATCATGGCCCCCCTGAACCTGGGCAAAATAACACATGTTCCCTGCATGGCGCACATCATCAACTTAGTGGAGCAGAGCTTTCTTAATAAGTACACTGGCTTGTGCAAGGTGCCGATAAAGACCAGGAGACTGTCCAAGCACTTCCGCCACTCAGTCACAGCCATGGCTGTACGAGCAGCAGAAAGCTGTGAATGATTTTGTCATGCACCAGACAGCCTCAGAGCATGTGTTGCTTCCAGGCAGGCTGGCACAGCACACCCAAGTCGGGTAATGAAGTCCTTCAAAGAGACTGTCCTCCCTATAGGGGATACGCAAATGGCAATCTGCCATGGAGGAGGAGGATGATGAAGATGAAGATGAGAAAAATGAGAAAGATGAGGCTGAGGAGCTGCCACTGCAAGAGGAGGAGGTGGAGGAACAAGAGGACAATAATGAGGATAGCACCGGCCAAGACACCCAATAGTCTCAGTGGTGACAGAAACCAGAAAGAAGTGGCTCTTTGGCCACATGTATGCTCGCTTGCTTATGTAGTGACAGGTGTATCGTTGACATCAAGCAGTCTGATGATTACTGGATAGCCATGCTTTTTGACCCTCGCTACCAAGACAAAATGGGGTAATGTTTTCCTCTGGCAGAAACTGAGAAAAAATTATGTTACTACTGTGTATGCAGTGTTCCTGGTGCAGCTTATGGCGAGCAGACGCCTGCCACCAGCGCGTCTCTGCCAGTGTCTAAAATATTACTTTTGTAAAAATGAACCAAGCCTGAATTCAAAAGGATTTTCATACTCCTCTGACTGATTCCGATGTATAGACCTCACCTTGCTGGCAGTGCCTCATCTTGCCACTGTTGCTGCCTGTCTGCCTATCATCATGTTCTGTACGGCTGCTGCTGCCTGTATCAGGCTGCTAATACCTCTCAATCACCAGTTTACATGTATTCAGTTCCCACACAGTTGAAATTTTAAAATTCTGTATGTCATTGCTTACAGATCAATAAATAAATAAATAATTTTGGGGGTGGGAGGTTAAATTCCTTTAAGACCAGCATAACTGTACGTGATAACCGTATCAATACCGACATTTTTTTCACAGTTAAGGCAATGCTGGGGCCTGCATCAAGCCACTAATGCCACTTGCCTACCATTATGTTCCCCAAAGATACTTTTTTTCTTCTCAAAACACTGTGTGTGTTTAAACATCATCTTCCCAAATAAGGGACAATTTTTGAAAGATTTGGAATATGAAAAAGAATAAGACATGTGCCGGCGTGGTGTCTTTTTAAACACTCTTTATGATAACACTGTCAAATGTGTGTTTACCCACAGCTATGCATGTCAGTGTCACTCAGACTTAATTTACTATTGCTTTTATTGCATTCCAGAGCTTGAGGAGGAGGAATGTTGGAGGGACAAAAAAAATAATCATGAGAAATAAACGAAAACAGATAACAAGTTTTCCAAAAAATTTGCCTCGCAGTGGTTTCTTTCTAGCCACATTCATGACATGTCCTTCAACCTGCTTCCTGTTGCATGCATGTTAAAGAGCCGGCAAGTCACTTGCTACATTTTAAAGATCCAGCATATGTGATCTGTTCTGACCAATCCCAGCCTTCCTGCACTATTAAGTGGTCCAGCCCTCTTCCCAGTTGCAGTTGCCTGAGCATCATAGGTCCTTGTGTCCTGCTAAGGTCTGCATTCATACGTTCCAGTGTTCCTGAACTCTTGACACATGTTGCCTTCTGGATTATGCTACCTGTCTGTTCCCTGCCTATTCTTTTTTGACTCTCCTGTTGCTGATCTGGATTGCCTGACCTGTATCTGTGCCACCTTCCCTGACCCTTTGCTTGCATGACTACTTTTCTACCTTACCCTTTTGTCCTGTACTCTCACTCACGTTTACGACTGGGCCTGTTGACAACGTTCATACCTCAGGTGCCTTGCATTGGTCCCCCCGGTTCACCTGGGCCAGCTGCTTCATGTGTCAACCCTCTTCAAGAGGTAGGTACCTGGTGTTCTCCTCTGGGAAGTCAATCCCCACCTTCTGGGGTACTGTGAAGAACCAGAAGTTGACTTAGACAACGTCCTTAAAGGGGGTTGGTCACCTGGCACAGTAGGTCCACACCCGCTGATCGTGACAGCTATCTACATTCACTGACATTATTTGCTATTGCTGTCATTGCATTCAAGAACTTAAAAGCGAGGAGAAGGGGAGGAGAAAAAGAGCAAAACTTTGCAAAAAAGCTAACAAAAAGATATAGAAAAATTTGAATCCTAGGAGACCTCAGAGTGTCATTATTTGATTTGTGAACAATCAATTCAGACATGAATAAACTTTTTTGAATAATTTGACAAATCAGACACAAAACTAATTTCAAGAAATTCGCTCATCTCTAAATTAATGTAATTAATTGTAGCAAAATCTTCAACAGGCTGCTATACAAATCATAACCACTAAATGGCCACAAATAGATACATATAGCTTAAACACCTCCTGACAGAGTACCACAAAATCCTGTTTTTTTTTTCTTCAACATGTCCATTGCACCATGATGAATGTCATTCATTGTAATCTAAAGAATCATCTCAGCAAAGTGCAAGGACTTGCATGAAACTATGGTAACTACTTGTATCCTTTTATCTAAAGCTCCTCTAATGAAGAAAGAATCCCCTCATTAGTGCTGGACACTCTTGCTTCCCTTCATGTAGCTTATGGATTTACTAAGATCTCACTAACAAGTGGAGAATGCTTATAAGCAAAACCTCTGAGAAACCCAACTGTGTAGAAGATTTCTTACTTCTTTGCCTTGTATTATTAATTCAATACCTTAACAAATGAGGAGCCGCTCATTCTGGCTTATTTACATGCAAGTGTATACAGATGTGTTATTTCTTACCTTTCTGGAATTTTTTTGTCACAGACTTCAATTTTTTATGATATAAAATGTAATACATTATATAGTGCTAGAAAAACCTTGGACACCAGTGGGTGGCCACATATAGACACATATAGCATAAACAGCTCCTGACAGAGTATCTCAAAATAATGTTTTCATTTTTATTTTAAAGCTGGTCCTCTTGTGCCACGCATCCCAGGATTTGTAGAGCCAAGAGGATAGGTAAAGAAGACCCATCTATACACAGGGTTTTGTCAAATGGGGTTTCCCATAAAGACAGACCCTTTTCATAGTAACATTACAGTCCTGCCATAGCAGACAGAAGTTCACAAAGAGAGGCTCTCAGTCCAGCTGACCCCACTGACATGGTATTTGATATATGCCATAACAGTGCCAAAAACTAAATGAAAAGGGTTAATAACCCCCAAAAATAATCCCTGTACAGGCTCAGACTTATTGAGATAAAACATAACTTTTACTATTTATGCTAAGAGAAAATACAAGTGTAAAAGTTATGTTTTATCTCAATAAGGGTGACCCTATACAGGGACTATTTTTTGGGTTATAATCCTCTCTCATTAATCTGCGGCCACAGTGCCCCTATAACAGGACTACTCATAGTGACCTGCAAAACAGGATCAGCATCTTAACTCCCCAGAGAGTGTCAGACACAATCCCCCTTCCCCTATGATATACAAGTCACAGATTCCTCATATAGTATCAGTCACAGGACATCTTTCATTTCTAGCCATGAAACCTTCATCACTGGCTATATGATCACCTTAGGCATCTGGGACACTTGGCGTCACTTGGAGGCATCAAATCCATAACTTATTCTGCTTGCATATGCTTACATATGTATATTATTGGATTTAAAGGCTATGCACACCTTTGGGGTAGTAAAAAAATATATATATATATGATTGCATTTTACTCATTTTGGGCTGAAAATGTTTTTTTTCAATTGATCTTTATTAAAAATATTCAGTCATTCTGTCAGAAAGGGTAACTATTTGTCTAGCTATGTGAATAGTCCTATCATTTTGTGCCACTCATCTAATAAACCTTATCCCTAAATTACTAAAAGGTCATAAACACTTATTTAAGCCACATTCTTATCAGTAAGATAAGGACTGAGCTATAATGAGTGTTTATAAGGTCAGAGAGCAGAGATAAGGAGCCATCAGCTGAGCTGCTTGATGTAAAACAGTAAAAACATTGAGCATACAATAGAGAATCCTAAGGCCCTACAGAGAAAGGGGCTAAACATTTTTAATAAAGACCAACTGAAAAATGATTTTTAGCTCAAAAACTATTCATAGTATGCCTTAAGTTCCCTCTAGTGGTGCCTGAATCTCTCTGGGATTATTTTTTTTACTTGTATGTTAATTGAAGGGGAACAGTGTCTCAGCACTGTTGCTGGAGTCCTGGGTTTAAATCCAACCAAGGTTAACATATCCATGCCTTCGCATGTTCTCCCCATGTTTCTGTGGGTTTCCTTCTAAGTATACTTCATTTACTATATTTTACTTTTGAAATCTCCTGTATCAAACTGTTTGACATAGCAGGGTTTAAATTTGAGTCTGACCACTGAGACCAAACATGACCAAGTGTCCCCTCGGTGAATGGAATGGTTGATGGTCTGCTCCACTCTTTGTTTAAGAGATTGCAGTGTGCAGAGATTGATTATTTCTGATAGGAATGAATGGAGTGGTGGTTATGCATAAGAGGGACCCCTGTTCCCATGACTAGTATGGGCCCCAGTTGGCCATGGGCCAACCCTTTTAATTTCCCAATCAGACTTCACCATAACAAGAACTTATATCCCAAATCCAATACTTATAATATAAAAGGGGAACACAAGGCTAAGTAAATCCTATTTTGAGTTTACCAGAAAAAAACTGCTCATGAGAAGCTTTCTGCTCGTGAAACGTTTTCCAGTAACGGAAACATCTTCAGGGCTGGTCATAATCTCCAGCTATAATGATGCCATTTGGCTTAAATGTTTGGTACGTGTGTTCAGAAACCCTACATTGCAAAAGGATATGATGTTAAGACAAAACAGGTATTAATGCAAATGGACATAAACTCATTTATTAACGATCGGTATTGATGGAGCGGAGGAGCAGACAGCAGTTTTATAGGCTTTTGCCAAAAAATGAGATGGAGCCCATTTAAATGTTTTAATTGGTGGAAGATAAATGGATTTGCTTTTATCAAATCAATATTACTTAGACCGAGTATCAATTAGGCTGACAGGGATTCTCCTGCTGAATGAAATAGAGGGTTTAATTACATCCGATCCCCTGGTAGAACTATATTACGTAAAGAAGCAGAATGGCTGTACATTAAACAAGGGATTAGTCAGTAAGGTTGTTGTACCGCAATGCCTCACTATATATCCATCAGAAGTTGATATAATCCTTCTATACAGCTGGACATAAATTAAGTTAAGGTCTTGGAAGGTCTAATATAAAGATACTGTAGAGACGTCTATATTTCTCTTATTGGAAAGCCACTTTCACATTGCAGGAAGCAAGGAAGGTATAATGCCGATAACTAATACCAAAATGGGAGGAAGTGTCGAGAAGCGGCGCAGCTTATATTACGCTTCCACAAATTTATTTAAGTACTCCAATTTTTCATGATACAAATTCAATACATTATCACAACTTTCTAAAAAAACACTCATCAGGCTGCAACTCACATCTCTACCACTGGGTGGCCACACATACTGTAGACACCTACAGAATAAATATCTCATGACAGAGTATGTTCTTTTTCAAAACTGGCCATCTCATGTTACTCATCTTGGAATATGTTGAGTCTAGAGGAAAGGTTGTGAAAGATAATTATAATCTGTACAATTTAGGATTCTCCATAGCAGTACAGAGCCTTAATAAAGTAGCAATGCTATTCTATCAGCATTTTTTTAATTTCATGTGACAACAAATGTTGGTACAAAGGTGTATTTGTATGCAATCTGTGAGCTGCCATATAGAAACAAATTCCATCAAATACCATATGGATGCAATAGGATAATGTAAAATCATATCCATGTAAGCAGAACTGTGCAAGAATGGTAAAATACTGTGCATCCATCCAATCCGCAGCTTCACTATTCTTCATGCTATTTTTATTGTGAAGTGTCAGGGGATGTGTCCTTTCTGCTGCAGCTCTCTCTCTATCACAGCTCAGGAGCATGTGCTTTCTGCTGCAGTTCTCTCCCTATCACATCTCAGGGGGTGTCCTTTCTGCTGCAGTTTTTTCCCTATTATAGGTCAGGTAAGTGCCATTTCCGCTGAAGCTCTATCCCTTCTACAAGTCAGATGGCATGTCCTTTCTGCTGCAGCTCTTTCCCTGTAAATGTCACAGCTTCTGACAATAGATATGGCTGGTGGCAGTTTAAAAGGGTTGTCAAAGGCCATAGACGGCAGCAGCCGACCGGAAGAAAGAAGGGAAATGGCATGTGCACACTGTGCGCCCCTTCTCCTCATACAGCTGATCGGCAGGGGTGACAGGTGACGGACCCCTGCTGATCTGATATGATGACCTTTCCTGAGGATAGGCCATCAATAATAAAAACCCGGACAACCCCTTTAAGGATGAAACTGAGCATGTGCAACCACCACAGAAGGTGAACATGCACATTTCTATAGAGATGAAACACTTGGGGGGCACCAATATAAAATAATGGTTGCACAAGAATGGGAGGGGAGGTTGACAACTTCTCCCCATTCACTTGGACAGACTTGTAAGGGGAAGTTTACTTGCCTGATTCTCGGTACTGGCTCCCACGCTTCCCTTACATCATGATAAATGGTCACATATTGCAAGATCATCCAGTCACCGCCATATCCAATGATTGGCTGCAGCCGTTATCAAACCAGATGTTTACAGCGAGGGAGCCCAGCAGAGCATTGCAGGCCAGGAGAAGAAGGAGCATGGAACCAGCAAGCAGGTAAGTAAAATCTTCCCTTTACAGGTCCGTCCTCTTGTACAACTAGTCTATTGTTGGCACAATCCTTTTAAGCGGTTAAATTTGAGCAAAGTGAATATAAGCAATGTCTACTCAAATTTGGTGGCACTGGTAAACCATATACTCAATAACACATCACTATAATATAATGCCCAAAAAATATATATATAAAACGAAACCAAGTTTAGCTACAAATAATATGCAATAATACCGTATAATAAATAATAAATCAATAAATATAATATAATAAATACTAAAAATATATATATTTTTAAAATTAGACAAGTCAGAGATTAGCTACTAGCTGTCCTCTCCTATGATTTACTCAGTGATATAGTGCTATTTTTTTGTTCTTTTTTACATCTTTTTTCTCGAGCCGCCTTCGAGTGTTTGAGTTATGTATTCACTTAGGTATTAGTTTGTTTTTAGACCTCTGGCATAATCCATTGAGACGCCACGTCTAAGTTCTTCACCTGTATTCTATTTGTTATAAAAACAACCGCCAAGGGTTTGCTCTCCGAGAAGCTGAGCTGAATTATATTTTGACAGATTTCATTACACCATATTGTTGACACACTGTAAAAGAGCCACTTAAAATCTATACAGGATTCAGGCTCCTTAGATACGTTCTGTGCCGAACCTCTGAATAAGCCTGCCAGGATCCAAATTATAGATCTTTCACTACCTCTGCTTTATGTAAGGTAGGAGGGAGCTTCACTTCTCAACGTCTCTCTCCCGATCGGCAAAGAACCGGAGAGAATATATCTACGGCATCTTAAATCCCCCTTTTAAAAATATGACTTAATCATTGTAAACACTGAAAAGGACCTATTTTCGCCTCTGCGTGGGGCTAATTCACTTTCGTCTAGTGATTCAAAGGGATAAAAACATTTTCTCAACAGTATTTCCGCAATTGAATTACAACTCTTATGGAGAACTGAATTGCAAATCCGATTAGCTTTAGTATATTGTACAAGGTAGAGGCCCAGGGAGTAAAATGGAGAATAAGTTTATTC
The DNA here is from genome assembly GCF_014858855.1 of Bufo gargarizans. Taxonomy (NCBI): domain Eukaryota; kingdom Metazoa; phylum Chordata; class Amphibia; order Anura; family Bufonidae; genus Bufo; species Bufo gargarizans. The sequence continues at coordinate 23,352,138 of NC_058082.1, forward strand.
TATCGTCATCATCATCATCCAACAGTAAGGTCAATGGACCCAACATAGGTAAAGTCTTCTGCGTTTCTAAAAGAGCAGTCACCCCATTCATTTAGATATGTACCACCGGGAGAAGTGGTAAGTAGAGTAGGAAGCTGCAAAGGGCAATGTTTGGGAAATGGGGCTTACAATATGTTCAGCCTTAAAATTTTATTGAAAAACTAATTGGATGGTATATCGGAGCTCCTAGAAAGTTTATATGATAAGACCTTCACTATAGTGCATTGGTGAGGGAACAATTCTTTGCAATCTTTCCATATAATGTATTAGAGAGGAGAGAAATGGAACTGGGAAAGATCCTTCAGGAGCCAATGTACTTTAGTACAGATGGTAGGATGATCAGCCAGCCCTGCGACATTGAGGAACATATCTATAGAGAGGATGGAGGTGTATGGACATGGGCTGTATATATTATAAAAGAGAGTTCCAAGCATTGACATTGAGTATAATGGGGGGAGGGGTAACTATCATGTTCTTTGGTACCAATGATGGGGTCCATTCTGAAACCTTTGTCTTGGGCACTAGGAGAGCTTGTCCGACCCTTGTCGACAGACATATTGAGAACTATCTAAGGAAAATATGAACTTACAAATGCACTATGCTAATGTTAGCACTAATCCCATCATCCATCCATGCAGGCTCAGACTGGCCCACAGGGGTGCAGGTGAATCCCCCGGTGGGCCCCTGATCAAGGTGGGCCCTTAGTCTTTCACACCCTGCAGAAATGGCACATAGCACAGTATGGTTCAGTCACTAGTGAGTAGGGAAGCCCCCATTTCATGAAAGAGTCTGACCCATGAATAATGTCCACGTATAAGCACAAGGTTAAAAGTACCTTCAAAAAGTTTATGCCCCATTCACAAGTTGGTACAGATTCTGAAACTAAGTCCTCATCCATTTCAAAAACATTCTACTTGCAGAAAGCTACTTATTTCCAAAGATTTTGCACAGAGAAGCAAACAAAGACAATGAATGGCAAGGGGTCTAACCCTGGCGCAGATCTCTTACAACCTACAGTATGTGCACATCTATCTATCTATATATAACATACATTTTTTTATTGAAATTATTATGATGTCATGGCTTCAAAGGTTGTGATGACATCAACGTTTCCATAGGTGACCAAAATGCCCTTGTAACATTGACTCCTCTTTCTACTATGCTGTCCATGTTATTTTAACAATTGTGATGTCAACCTTTATCATGCCAGTGTTATCATACCTATAATCCATTGACATATTTAGAAGGTTGGTGACTTTGGACCTGGGCTATGAGCTAATATACTTTTTCCAATGGAGCATTCCCTGAAAATAAGTCTAATTACACCATAAAATAGATCATATCATGTTGTTCCACGGGATCCCATAAGAAACATAGGCTGGTGACTATTGTCCTAGACTACTAATGGGAACCAAATATTCTTGCCATGTTATTACTGGTAATCCATAGGTACCCTTATGAGCCACAGGTTGGTGACTATCCCCCTTGTCTACTTATGAGAAACGAATATTTTCATAGTAGTCTAATGTGTTGCTGCGAGTAGTCTATAGGCATCCGTAAAAATCACAGATTGGTTACTATTGTCCTAGACTACAGATAGGAACCCAATACTAGAAGACTGACTATAATGTGTTGATACCAGTATTCTATTGACACCCATAAGAGCTACAGGTTGGTGACTATTTTCTTAGACTATATAGTAGGTGAGTGTGATTACCCTCAGTTATAATATTCCCCTGACTCACACTGACTGTCTATACCATCTGTGTGTGCTGACTCTCCGGTATAGTTCTATGAGATGTAGTTTCACACTGGTCTCCTGCAGGCAAGCTTAAGCTGCATCACACAGGAAAGCATGGAGACCCTGCAGTGTGAGGGGACAGCCGTTATGTGTCATGGTTGCCATTACACAGTGCAGTGTGGTGAGACTCTGCCCCCTGTGTCTCTGCAAAGCCAGACATGATGGGAAATGTAGAATTCTTTTGAAAAACAATATCTGGGGGAAGAAGGAATCAAGGTGGCTGTCAACCCCAAAATTGTGCATCAAATAAAACAGGTATATAAGGCATACACAACAGTCTCTATCTTATTCTTTAAAGGGCTTCTGTCACCCCACTAAATAGTTTTTTTTTTTTTTTGTTTACTTATAATCCCTATAGTGCGATTTCTGCATACATAAGCTAAATAATCATTTCGGTCCAGTAGAATTTGTTAAAGACGTAATTTTAAAATATGCAAATTACCTTGCTACCAGCAAGTAGGGCGGCTACTTGCTGGTAGCAGCCGCATCCTCCGATCCTAAAGACGCCCCCTCCGCATGTTGATTGACAGGGCCAGGGAACGGGATTGTTCTCTGCTGGCCCTGTTTGAATTCGAAATATCGCGCCTGCGCCGTACCTGTCTTCAATCGGCGCAGGCGCACTGAGAGGCGGCCGCTCGCTCGGCCGCTCCATCCTCAATGCGCCTGCGCCGGGTGTAGATGTGACGTCATCGGCGCAGGCGCATTGAGGATGGAGCGGCCGAGCAAGCGGCCGCCTCTCAGTGCGCCTGCGCCGATTGAAGACAGGTACGGCGCAGGCGCGATATTTTGAATTCAAACAGGGCCAGCAGAGAACGATCCCGTTCCCTGGCCCTTCCAAAAAAGTTCAGAACTCCCAAAGGGATGAAAGGAGAGCACACAGTGCATGCATGAGGCCTTGTTATAGAGATAAAAATGGACACCAGAGGTGGGACTGGGACCTTCACCTATCTGACATTGATGGCTTATCCTAGTAATATGCTATTGAGGTCTGAGATGAACCAGCTGCTTTAAATTATAGTATATTGGGTTGGCGGCAGAGACTTACTGCTAAGCCTCTTCATATCACTTGTGCTGAGAAGCCCCAAAAGTTACAAATTATGTTGCAAATACGATAAATCTCCCCCTATATTTCTACTCCACGTCACTACATACAGGTGAAACTCGAAAAATTCGAATATCGTGTAAAGTTCATTTATTTCAGTAATGCAACTTAAAAGGTGAAACTAATATATGAGACTCATTACAGGCAAAGCGAGATATTTCAAGCCTATATTTGTTATAATTTGGAGGAATTTTGAGGTCCCCTTTGCTCGGGGGGTAGGGATTAATTAGCTGACTAGAGTGCGACACATTGAGCCTAGAATATTGAACCTTTTCACAAAATTCTAATTTTAATTAGTAATTTGCATTACTGAAATAAATGGACTTTTGCACGATATTCAAATTTTTTGAGTTTCACCTGTATAGCAAATTTTCCATTCAAACCTGAGTTTCAAAAACTGTGCAAAATTTTATTTTATTTTCATGGGGTTTCCCTTTAAATACAGCAGGAAAATAATTGCCATCATAGTAATAATCTAAAATGTGAGATTTGTTCAAAAGTTCTGGCTACCATCCTAATGTTCTGAAGAACTGCTTCTCATTATAGTTTGCAGCTCTTTAAATTCACACAGAAATCACATTGAGAATCCTGAAGAGCAGTCCAGACTTGCAAAGGAGCCAAGGCTGGTTCTTAAAAGGTTGGATCTCTTCATAAAAATACTTGGACTGCACCAGATGTAGCGAAAACTACGACATAAAAAGTCATTACCCATCTGATGTTCTCCAGTCATGAATTCATTAAAGTGCCCATGAGGCTGCTAAGATATTGGTAAAACAACACACTATTCCTGTGGCTGCACACAGCAGATAGAAATCCTTTGTGCTGTATGCCGTGGCGTGAAGGACCTTTGTGTTCCTTCACACTTCACTTCCCTATTGCATTGCACCTCACAGCTCAGGATTCTGGATAATTGAACACTTTCCAAATGTACATTGTGGAGGTGGAAGGTCATCGTCCTATTAAACTACATGGCTTATTGGGTCGGTACCCATGATACATTATGCTGGAATGGGTTAAAAACAAAGATCACAACTGGGTTGGGAAGGGGGGTAAGAATTCATGATGTTATTGATTAATTATGTATTTGTTATATTGAATTTCTTAATAAAAAAAAATCACAACTTTCTTTTAGTTTATTTGTGTGATTTATGGGATTTTGGAGATATTTGCTTTTTGTGGGTTGTACTTCTGGGCATAATATAAGACATTTTTACTAAGGGCATTTATCAGGTTTGGGGCATAATTACTTACTGGACATTTTGCTGGTTGGAATAATATCTAGTGTTACTGCACAACTCATGAGGAAACACTAAGACACTAATTTATATGGGATAATAAACACTCAAAAAATAAAATAGAATAAAAAAGACACCAAGAAGTTAGAATTGAATGAAACTCTCTATGTGTGAATGTAATAATACATGTAAGTGATTACAATATTCGAGCGAAAGGATACAATTGATAGAATTAAAGCAAGGCTCTAGGACCATGTTAGGCCGCCTCTAGCCTGGATACAAGATGAGATACGGCCTCTAGCCTGGATACAAGATGAGATACGGCCTCTAGCCTAGATACAGCATGCGATACAGCCTCTAGCCTGGATACAGCATGCAATACGGCCTCTAGCCTAGCTACAGCATGCGATACAGCCTCTAGCCTGGATACAGCATGCAATACAGCCACTAGCTTGGATATGAGATGAAATATGGCCTCTAGCCTGGATACAGGATGAGATATAGTGTCTAGCCTGGATACAAGATGAGATACGACCTCTAGCCTAGCTACAAGATGAGTAACGGCCTCTAGCCTGGATACAAGATTAGATACATCCTCTAGCCTGGATACAAGATGAGATGCAGCCTCTAGCCTTGATACAAGATGAGATACGGCCTCTAGCCTGGATACAAGATGAGATACGGCCGCTAGCCTGGATACAAGATGAGATATACGGCCTCTAGTTTGGATACAAGATGAGATACGGCATGAAGTCTGGATACAAGATGAGATATGGTCTCTAGCCTGTATACAAGATGAGATATGGTCTCTAGCCTGGAGCCTGGATACAAGATGAGATACGGCATGAAGTCTGGATACAAGATGAGGTACGGCCTCTAGTTTGGATACAAGATGAGATATGGCGTTTAGCCTGGATACAAGATGAGATACGGCCTCTAGCCTGGATACAAGATGAGATACTGTCTCTAGTCTGGATACAAGATGAGATACGGCCTCAGATGTGCATATATACTGTGGGTGGAGGAGCTGTGCATATATACCTTGGGTGGAGGAGCTGTGCATATAAACTGTGGGTGGAGGAGATGTGCATATATACTGTGGGTGGAGGAGCTGTGCATATATACTGTGGGTGGAGGAGCTGTGCATATATACTGTGGGTGGAGGAGCTGTGCATATATACTGTGAGTGGAGGAGCTGTGCATATATACTGTGAGTGGAGGAGCTGTGCATATATACCTTGGGTGGAGGAGCTGTTCATGTATGCTGTGAATGGAGGAGCTGTGTATATATATACTGTGAGTGGAGGAGCTGTGCATATATACTGTATACTGTGGGTGGAGGAGCTGTGCATATATACTGTGGGTGGAGGAGCTGTGCATATATACTGTGGGTGGAGGAGATGTGCATATATATTCTGTGGGTGGAGGAGCTGTGCATATATACTGTGGGTGGAGGAGCTGTGCATATATACTGTGGGTGGAGGAGCTGTGCATATATACTGTGGGTGGAGGAGATGTGCATATATATTCTGTGGGTGGAGGAGCTGTGCATATATACTGTGGGTGGAGGAGCTGTGCATATATACTGTGGGTAGAGGAGCTGTGCATATATATTGTGGGTGGAGGAGCTGTGCATATATACTGTGGGTGGAGGAGCTGTGCATATATACTGTGGGTGGAGGAGCTGTGCATATATACTGTGGGTGGAGGAGTTGTGCATATATACTGTGGGTGGAGGAGCTGTGCATATATACTGTGGGTGGAGGAGCTGTGCATATATACTGTGGGTGGAGGAGCTGTGCATATATACTGTGGGTGGAGGAGCTGTGCATATATAATGTGGGTGGAGGAGTTGTGCATATATACTGTGGGTGGAGGAGCTGTGCATATATACTGTGGGTGGAGGAGCTGTGCATATATACTGTGGGTAGAGGAGCTGTGCATATATACTATGGGTGGAGGAGCTGTGCATATATACTGTGGGTGGAGAAGTCAAGGAGAAGTTCATTTTTAAGGGGAGAGGGTTGGGATGGACATATACTTTGGGCTTATGCCCCTGATGTTTTAGGACCCTAGTAATGCCCCTGCAAGGAAGTGTTGTAATCTGGAGGAGACATTCCTGGGAATCACTTGATATAAAACGGACAAGAATAGGACAGGTTATTTTTTTTTTTGCTGGGCCACGGAACAGAGCAACGGATGTGGACAACACATGGAGAGCTGTCAGCATCTTTTGCGGCCCCATTGAAGTGAATGGATCCACATCCGAGCCGCAATAACTGCTGCTCGGATGCGAACCACAACAACGGTCGTGTGCATGAGTCCTTATCCTGTTGAACAATGCTAGTTGGAAGTCCTGCCATGAGAGGAACACACGTGGCTTCAGAATGTCCTGCACATATCGCTGAGCTGTTACTGTCCCCCATATCACTACTAGGGGACGGTGACCGACTGTTGTATGCGATTGCCACCAGATCACCACAACAGGAAAGATTGCAGTGCCCACCACAAGGCCTCCATAATCAAACCTGACTATTTCCAGATTCCAAACAAAACCTGGATTCATCGCTAAAGACAATACGGTTCCAGTCTGCAGCCGTCCAGGTTTCTCATTCACGATACCACCGCAACCGAAGGCGACAGGAGCCGGCTGTCAATGACAGGACATGTAATGGGCGACATGGCATTAAACGTCCTTTTGCTAAGCAGCTGGAAATGGTGCAGGTAGAGATATGGGTGTGTAATGAAGGTGCCACCTGTGTCTGGATGATAGACAATAAAACAGTGGGAGCTGCCCGTGCTTGTCGGCAGATCATACAGTCCTCTTTACTGTCTGCCTGGGCCGCCTGCAGCCTGTTCACTGTGTGTGTGCTCTCATGTAACTACTGCTCCCAACATCTCCTAACATCTAGGTCAGATTGGCTTAGATGGTGGGAAATTCATTGGAACAATCATCCACCTTTTCTCAGTCCAGTCTCTCAGTCTCAAAGTTTTTGAATCACTCAAAATGTCTTCTAGTGCGTCATAGAGGCATGTCTAGCAGTCAATGATCTCTCACCAACTACTCAAAAGTAGCCTCTGAGAGCCTTTTTACAGGGAAGCCGGGGAAACACTTTTATACCCTCTTTTCTGCCTGAGACATAACTGCTGCATTATTTATTTATTTTTTGTCAATGCTATTTATACAGGACTCTTTAATATTGGCCAAGAATGGGGCACGTTCATGCTAGTGATTAGAAAGGTTGTGCAGGCCTCCTCTCCTACCCAATATGCCCGAGATGCCACTGCATGCTTCATGGGACAGTTACCAAGGTATATATGACCGATACCCTGCTGGTACCATAGTCCGGTCCTATTCTAAGTAATGGCACCTGGGCGTGATACTTGTTGGGCTTCAGACAGCCTTAGCAACTGACTGACCTAACATGCAGTGGTAACTCTCCACACCCAATGTCAAATCAAGTAGGACAGGATGGCTGCACATCCCCTTGACTAATGGAGCCCCCTTAAATTTGCAAAATTGGTTGCAAGTTCAGATGTGTACAAGGACATACGCACCAGATAGATAGCCCAGGGAGCTGCTACTGACCATCTGCAAGTGATCCCATTCCGGTTTGGTCTATTCCTCAGGATGCTGAGAACCTGCACAGGAATGCGGATCCCTACTAAGGGCCCTAAGTTTTATCTTTATTATGGGGCCCCTGAACCTTACTGTAAACCATTGGGTGTGTATCAAAAAGTGGTGTAGGGAAATGTCCAACTCTCCTGTTGTTAAAGAATTATTCCCATCTTCTAAGATGATGGTCTATCACTAGGATAGGCCAGCACTTTATGGTCGGTGTTGGTCTGACCTCTTGTAACCCTAATGATCCTTCACCGTGGGTGGCACTGCAGTGGAGGGGGGGGGGGGCAGTGAGCTAGTGTGGTGTCCGGACCCCTACTAATCACTTCATATGGTGGGAATAACCTGTATATGCAATTAAGCTTTTATCTTAAGAAAAATGTGTTTTCATTGAGAACATCTTGGTTGTTATATCCGTAAAGAATAAATCAAGGCAACTGGACTTACTGAACATTTCTTGAAAACTTTTCACTCGTTCTTCCAACGAGCTTTCTCAATTCTGAGTGATTGTACAAAAATTCTGGGAATAAATATGTAACTGAATCCACATCTGGTAATTATACCCAGCATGGGGTCAGAGGTGTTGATTCCATTATCCTAATTGGAGTATATACCATGACCTGGATAGATGAGAACCTTCACAGACATCTTGGTTGTTACATTTTTATTTTCAATGTATCGAAGATTGATACATGTAACATATACACTTGTTAATTATCACTATGTAATTTCATCGTTTGCTGGTGAAGTGTCAGTTCCGCACCATCCGTCAAGCTGGATTCGCACATGGAAAAGTAACAATAGCCTATTTTAATGGGATTTTGACACTGATAGTCTAACCTTAATCATCAATGTGTGATTCCAGCCCCCTCCCCACCCCCAACTATTCTGCAGATGGAAATGGCTACATTTCATTCATTACTTTTATGCACCACGATGACTAACTGGATTATGGGTTTTGCTGGCATTTTTTAACACTTTTGCACTTTTAGTGGCACTTTTTGCGTATTTTCGTGCATATTTTTTGCTGTATAAACGTCAGCTGTAGATGTTACCTGAAAGTCTATGGCAGGGGTCAGCAACCATCAGTGCCCCCGCTGCTGTGAGACTACAACTCCCAGTGGGTACACTTGCGTGGATGTTTTTGGATGTCATTTTAGAACAGTATTTAGTATTACTGCTTTTTTTTTTTGTTTATTAGGTGGTGTTTTTTGTCTTTCTTGGTTCATTTAAAAATGTAGCATCCTGGAGGAGCTCTTGGCGTTTTTTTAAGGCATTTTTCCATTCTTTATAAGAGAAAAGACCCTTTTTGAAAACACACATGATAAGACATGCTGTGCAAAAAATGCTGAAAAAAGCTACAAAAACAATAGCAAAAAACAGGTGGCCAAAAAGTGCATATGGTTATTCTGGTGTTTTTACAGTCCAGAAAATCCCAGTGCACCATAGTATGTAAAAGGATCAGTAAAGATTATGGACACATTTTTATGACTGTATTTTACTCCTTTTGGGCTAAGAATCATTTCTGTTATTGGTCTTTACAGTTTATTAAAAATTTGAAGCAGTTTTTGTGCTACAGGGGTTAAATTTCAGTCTACTTGCAGACTTTCTGTCTTCATGTATAGCTCTTATCTCTGAACTCCTGAACTTTCATTATAGCTACTCTGTTATCAAACTAATAAGAATATGAGTGTTTATGAGGTCAGGAGATCAGATATAAGAGCTATACATGAGCCATCAGCTGACAGGACTCAGAGTTACAGTCTGACAGTCTGTAAATAGACAAAAATGTAACCCCATATTAGAAAAACTGCTAAACATTTTTAATAAAGGCCAAATGAAAAATGAGTAGAATGTAATCATTAAATTGCCCCAAAGGTGTTCATACTCTAAGGCAGTGATGGCTAACCTCCGGCTCTCCAGGCTTGGCGAAACTATGACTCCCAGTATGCTCCATTCATTGCTATGAAGTTCTGAGAACAGCTAAGCAGGTGTGCATCTTGGGAGTTGTAGTTTTACCACAGCTGGAGTACCAGAGGTTAGCCATCACAGTTCTAAGGAGTTGTCCATAGCAGCCTTTTTCCAAAAACAGTGCCACATTTATCCATGGCTTGTCTGCCATATTGCAGCTTAGCCCAATTCACTTCATTGGTGCTGAGCTATAATACCAGACACAACACATGGACACTTGAGAACTTATCTGCCTATGGATTAAGAAGTGATTTTCTCTAGATTGTAAGATTGTTGATGGAACCTCTTTAGAGCATGTCCCCTTAAATAACATAAAAAGAACTGAAACATAACCTCTCGCTATTCGATTTCCACACAAAAAATAGAAAAGCTGCCCATATATTTGCATTGCATGAATTTTCGCCTGAATATTTACACCACAACTATACGGTACATAAATTATAGAAGAAAGTTTTCAACTCTTCAGAATCCACCTTCAAAATAACTGAATGTGGCAAAAAAAAAAAAACACGCTAAAATAATAAACGAATGGATACTCAGCTGTTTGCCTTCCTGTTTCTTCGAGCGCTGCTCTCTGGCCCTCCCGGTGCTGATGTCATCTTCTCGGCTGCATCAGTGATATTCCGTGCACAGATCACTGCTGAAGCCAATCTCTGGCCTCAGCCATGAACGTGATGTTCTCAGCAGGCAATGGACTGGCAGGTGGTACACAAATACACCTTTCCACAGCTCTTACAGGTGACACGGCTACATGGGTAGTTAATAGGCCAAGGTGTTCCTTTAGATCAATTCTCACACTGCACTACTCTACATGTATTTTGTATAAGCATCCAGGAATAAGGTTTCACGCTTTCTCTGGTACGATGCAACCACAGGGCGGACCCTCAGGGCAGACTATGTTCTGCACCTTTTTTGAACAGGTTTCCATACAGCTGAGTCTTCTCTTCCTCTCATTGGATGGTACAGAGAGGTAACAATTGTAGCCACACAGTATATGTGTGGGTTCCGATCTCCCGAATTTAGGTTTCCATATGGTATGGAGAGAGGTATTAAACAGAGTAGGTTTCTGTCTGAAATGAGGTCACCTTGCTGTGGTGGGAGGGCACAGATGTTTTTTGATCAACATATATTTGCTAAGAAACTCATATTTATCATATCAATTGTGTTATTAGTTTATATAGAAAGTTTGCACTTGGTGCTTTGAGAATAGTCTCTTGCCCCCCCCCCCCCCTTTAATCATGGCCATATACATCTGCATATCTTTTTATCATATCGTGCCGGATGTGTTTAGCATTTTTGCTCTTAAAGGTCGCGCAGAGCATTGTGTCTTGTGTGCAAGCAAGATGTCTCAACTGCTCCTATGATTTTCTGGACATTTCCTCATGAGATAGTTCCACGGCTGAGCATTTTGCAAGAACTCTACTCCGTCTACAGTTCATTTACCAGATTCACCTCGGGCGGCCAAGCTGCACTACAGGATTATTTACTCCGATGCTTGAAATGTCATCCTGATTAGGTCCATACATAGTTTCTTCCACTAAACCTTTTAAAATGTTATTTAGCCTTGTATTGAAAAGGACTAGATGCAGTACACTTATGCAATATGATAAAGACAATCCGTATTAATAAACCCTGGGGTTTTCCACCATATCCAAGCTGTGGTGTAGCAAAGTTGAATTTGTCATTTAAAGGGCATCTGTCAGCAGTTTCATCCCTATTACACTGGCTGACCTGTTACATGTGCGCTTATCAGCTGAAGACATCTGTGTTGGTCCCATGTTTATATTTGCCCGCATTACTGAGAGAAATTATGTTTTATTATATGCAAATGAGCCTCTAGGAGCAACGGGGGCGTTACCGTTACACCTAGAGGCTCTGCTCTCTCTGCAGCTGCCGCGCCCTTTGCGCTATGATTGACAGCTCAGGCAGTGATGATGTTTACCATTTAAGGCATTGTATGGCGGTGCTTTTTACTTGCAGTTTTATTTAGACTGTAGAGTGAGAGAAATCTATAGTAGTGATATGTGAGCACTATATGGCAGTATTATTTGGCACAAAGGTATTATTTAGGCGTTACATGGTAGTATTATTTAGTAACTTGCTGGCATTTTTACTGGCTATGGGATAGAGTTATTATTTCATCATTGCATCAAAGCATTATTTAATAACTCACTTGGGCAGTACGGTGAGTAAGATCTATGGCTGTGTTATGTAAGCACTTTATGGCAGTGTTATTTGGATACGCAATACATTATTATTTAGACATTTTATGGCAATATTATTTAGTAACTTGCAGGCAGTTTTATTGGATACAGGATAGATGTGTAAGGCTACTTTCACACTAGCGTTCGGGGTTCCACTTGTGAGCTCCGTTTGAAGGCTCTCACAAGAGGACCCCAATGGATCCGTACAGCCCCAATGCATTCTGAGTGGATGCGGATCCGCTCAGAATGCATCAGTCTGGCAGCGTTCAGCCTCCGCTCCGCTCAGCAGGTGGACACCCGAACACTGCTTGCAGCGTTCGGGTGTCCGCCTGGCCGTGCGGAGGCAAATGGATCCGTCCAGACTTACAATGTAAGTCAATGGGGATGGATCCGTTTGACATTGACACAATATGGTGCCATTTCAAACGGATCCGTCCCCTATTTGACTTTCAATGTAAAGTCTGGACAGATCCGTCTGACTAACTTTTAGACAGATTTTTTTATGAAATATAATGCAGACGGATCCGTTCTGAACGGATACCATCGTTTGCATTGTAGGAGCGGATCCGTCTGTGCAGACACCAGTGTCCTGTGAGGGAAATCTATGGCTTTGTTATGTGAGAACTATATGGCAGCATTATTTGGATATGCAATAAAGGCATTAAGTATTGTATGGCCTGTGTGGAATTGTGGGAAATGTATGGTATCTATCTATTAGTGGTAGCAGGGGAAGTGGCTGCTATGAGGCCTCAGAACTCAGAAAGGACCCTCCTGGGAGGAGGACTAAAAGATTTTGTTGTCAGGGACCCCTCAACAGTATTATACAATACATTATATACAGTGACAGTTTGTACGTGTAGGAAACGGATGGAGTGGCTGCCTGGCCTGGCTATGTTGACTAGCTGCTGGAGTGGGGGTAGTACAGGAGGAGGTGGTTTCAAATGAGTTTCTTGGGGTGGGGTGGGAGTTCATTCAAAATTTTGCTGTGGGGCCCGGTCAGTTCTCGCTACACCACTGCTCATGGCGTCCTTTTCCTTTCCATCACACCAGCCCTTTTCATATCCAGCAACCAATCTGAAGATCAAACGCTGCAATGGGGAGAAAGAAAGCCCATCGTGATCCAACCATGAGAAAAGAGATAGCTTTCAGGAGACCACAGACCTCCTGTAGACATTGTAGCTAAGCTGAAGTCTCAGATCACAATTCTGCTCTCAAGAGCTGAGCTAAAAAGCCACCAAGAAGAAACTTGTAAGGAAACTACAAAGCAGGTAAGTGTCCCCTTCAGACACTGACCTCAGAATATTATAGAGCACCCCCCAGGAAAGTCTCCGGTGAGTGTCTCTCCGTCGTTATGGTTGATGCACACAGAGGCTATCACCTCGCAGTGTAGTTGACAGGACTCAGCATCATGTTATAATGGCCGACATCTGAGGGTGAACACGAGAGGACAGATGGTGACAAGTACATTCAGCTGAATGTTGACAGAGCTGTAAGAAATATCTTTATCACCTGACAACCTTTTGTCTGAGAACATCCATGTGTCTGCTCCGTGGAGTGACATCCATGTCATAGCTCCTGAGATATTTACTTCACACACAGACGCTGAGGCTGGAAATCGACAGCCTGACTAATGCACATTCAGGTCACTTCTAGGGTCTCCAGCACGCAGATATTATTTTACAGGTGTACCGGCCAGGGGCAGACCGCCCTTCTGCTGCCTTCCTTTATCTCTGGTTTATCTGGATGTCTCTATGGGTGGTGATACGAGATGTTGCGTGACCTACATAGAGAGGTGGTAAGGTGAAGACAGAGCTGCGTGTTGTGTGCCATGTGGTGTTCTGGAAAAGAGCACCATCTATTTAGTAGATCTAAGGACAGCAGAAGAGGAAGAGTGTGCTGATTTTTGTGGGAGACAGTGACCTGACCAAGCTGCTTGCTTATCTCTTAAACGGGTTGGCCCATCTCACACATTGGGGGCATACTGCTAGGATATTTCGCCGATGTCCGACAGGTGCAGGTCACCACCGTGCAAGCGGGGGCACTTTCCATTCACCTCTAAGGCCTCTTTCACACTACCGTATGGTTATTTCAGTGTTTTGCGGGCCATTTTTCACGGATCCGTTGTTCCGTTTTTTGTTTCCGTTGTGTTTCCGTTTCGGTTCCGTTTTTAAGTTCTCTTTTTCTGTATGGCATATACAATATACTGTGATTACATAGAACAAATTAGTCTGGGAATAACATTTCCAATAGATGGTTCCGCAAAAAACTGAACAGATAGGGAACACATACGGATGCATTTCTGTATGCATTACGGTTTTTTTTTGTGGACCCATTGACTTTAATAAAACCACGGAACGTGATTTGCGGCCAAATATAGGACATGTTCTATCTTTGCACGGAACGGAGATGCAGAAACACGGAAACGGAATGCATACGGAGTACATTTTTTTGTGGACCCATTAAAATTAATGGTTCCGTATATGGAAAAAAACGGCCCTCAAAACAAAAAAGACAAAAAAACGGTAGTGTGAAAGAAGCCTAAGGGAGTGATGAAAGTAGCCATATGACAAGGGTATGGCTAATGGTATGACCATGTTTTGCTGCCACCTCCTTCTACAAATAGATAGATAGATAGATAGATAGATAGATAGATAGATAGATAGATAGATAGATAGATAGATAGATAGATAGATAGATAGAGATAGATAGATAATACCGTATATATATATATATATATATATATAAATATATACATATAGATAGATAGATAATATATTGACAGATAGATAGACAGATAGATATAGATAATAGATAGATATAGAGGAATATATAGATAGATATAGAGGAATATATAGATAGATGTAGATATTCATCTGGTTTAAAAAATAAAGAGACCTAAGAAGAAAATAATTGCTGAATTGCACTGAAATAATAAGCGATGAGAATCTGTATAGAAAGTGATACAATAGACACAGTGGATTGTGTGTGATATCCCTGTGCACAGCATCCCTAGTAATGGTGGTAATGGGCCTCCTGCCAATACTATCTAAAGAGACAAATCCATCTTTTATCTGCCTTTTACGAGATGAGATGGACAAACATGTCTGGGGGACCGGGGGGTTAATGTAATGCTGGTCCTACAGATATTAGCATAGTGCTCTTGTCAGTCATATCACTGTATCTGCCGTTGTTAGGTAGCAGCCGGCTCTATGCATCTCATAAAACAGTTTATATGGAAGGAATCATAAGAAATCATATCCTCATGAATTCTGGAAGATGTCCCTGGCAGAGGTTAAGGCCTCATGCACACGACAGTGAAAAAAAACATCCGTTAAAAACGGACACGCTGTCAGTTTCTCATAGCCACTTTACATCAGTGTGTGCATCCATTTTCTGTCCGTGTGTCCATTTTTAATGTCCGTTTTGCATGCATTTTGCATCAGTTTTTTGCATCAAATGGATGAATTAGATTGGCAGTAATTTCTAGACCCACCCGTCTGAGAACATCCACAGGATGGTAGGCCCCCAGCTAAAATAATGTCCCCCATAGTGTAGGAATATTTTTTTACCGCCCCCAGCTTTAATAATGCCCCCAATGCAGGCCTCCATCTTAAATAATGTCCCCCATAGTGTGTTATTTTTTATTTTTTTTTACGCCGCCCAGCTATATAATGTCCCCCATGGTTTAAATAACGCCCCCATAGTGTCCCACAGCAAAATAAATAAGAATTCACCTTATCCACTTGCTCGCGCTGCAACAGTCTCCTCTTCCTTCACAGAACGGGACCTGCCGAAGGTGCGCGATTACGTCACTGAGTGCTCCCACGTGGTTACATCACCACGCATATCGCAGGTCCTTCGGCAGGTCCTGCTTAATGAAGCAGGTCCTTCGGCAGGTCCTGCTTAATGAAGCAGGTCCTTCGGCAGGTCCTGCTTAACCCCTAAATGGTCTGGGTAAAGTGTACACCTTTTTAACGGCGGTTAGACAGGTGCACTCCTGTCAATAGGCCGTTAAAAACTGTCCCATTGATTTGAATGGGTCCGTCTGACCGTGCAAACGGACGAAAATTGGACAATTCCTATTTTTGGATGGATGCTATTCACTGGCTGGTAAAAGAACGGCCATGTGAATAGCCCCATAGACTTTTATTGGTGCTAAAATGGCCGTGTGCATGAGGCCTTACAGGTAATTGCTGATTACCAGTGCGGAGGCCTGAGCTCCTATGGATGGAGATGCCAACAGAAATAGCAGGATCTGCTATGGCTGTAAGTGAAAAGGGCATTTTATTCTAAACCATGGAAAATGATTTATTTCCATCTTTTCAGCTCCTCCTGCTCTATAACATGATCTCTGCAGATCACACACCATGTTCAATGTGACAGGTTCACTTTACACATTAGATTCAATCTCCAAAAGTCACAAAAATAACAAAAAAAATACTTGCCCTTTAATCCACCATCAATGTGCAAAAGCCACAACCCAGGTAAATAATTTAGCTTTAATCAATCATCCTTTTCACAACACATCCAAACATATGACAGAATCATCCACCTACAGTACGGTATATCATACATCATCTTAACCACTGTACAGAGCATTCTGAAAGTC
The DNA here is from genome assembly GCF_014858855.1 of Bufo gargarizans. Lineage (NCBI taxonomy): Eukaryota > Metazoa > Chordata > Amphibia > Anura > Bufonidae > Bufo > Bufo gargarizans. The sequence continues at coordinate 23,368,721 of NC_058082.1, forward strand.
TTCAAACCCTTTCACTCTTTTTTTACCATTTTGTTATTTTTCTTCTACTGCAAAAATAAAAAATAAAAAAAGTTTCCCCCATCAATCCACATTCAATCCCCATTAATAAAAAAGTTCATTCTTAAAAAGGGAAAACTTTAATTTCTCATGGACATAAGTATTCAGATCCTTTGCTATGACACTTGGAAATTAGCTCTGGTGGCTTCCCATTTCTCTTGATCATCTTTGAGATGTTTCTTCACCTTGACTGGAGTCACCTGTGGTAAATTCAGTTGAGTGGACATGGTTTGGAAGACACAGGCCTGTTTATATAAGGTCTCATGGCTGACAATGCATATCAGAGCAAAAACCAAGTCATGAAGGGAAAATAACTGCCTGTAGAGCTCAGAGACAGGATTGTGTGGAGGCACTGATCTGGAGAAAGGGTACGAACCAATTTCTGCTTCACTGATAGATAGATGATACTGTAGATAGATAGATAGATAGATAGATAGATAGATAGATAGACAAAAAATAGCAGCACCAGAAAATAAATAGAGAGGAGTTACAAGACCAAGAGGACTTGACATAAAAATTAGAAAAGGCAGCACTCTTAGGGAGTTAAGATAGATAATAGTTAGATATATACAGATAGGTAGATATATAGATAGATAGATAGATAGATAATCATATAGATGGAAAGAGAGATGCTTTGAAAGATAGCAGCAAGATCGATATAAGATAGATAGAATAGTCGTATAGATAGATGGATAGTGATTTTTGTTATTTAGGACATGATTGTCTATGACATAGACATGGGTGATGGTAGGACGAAGCTGTGTTGCTTCCTCCTTCTACAGATAGATAGACACCCCACCAAACTAAGTAATCAGGGTTAAAAGGGCCTTGTAAGAGAGGTGAATAAGAACCCAATGGTCATTCTGGCTGAGCTCCAAGGATCCTGTGTGGAGATCGGAGAAACTTCCAGAAGGTCAACCAATCTGGACTTTACGGCATAGTGACCTGAAAGAATCCTCTCCTAAGTAAAAAGCACCTAAAGGACTCTGAGACTGTGGGGAACAAGATCCTCTGGTCTGATCAAACAATTATTGAACTTGTTGACCTCAACTCCAAGCATTATGTCTGAAAGAATCCAGACACTGCCCAATACCCACCCCAGGGCCGGATTAAGAGCATCATGGGCCTGGTGCTGAGGATTTTGCTGGGCCTTTTTATGGAACTGCACTCAGTGTCTTAACCACTTCAGCCCCGCTAGGTGAAACCCCCTTCATGACCAGAGCACTTTTTACACTTCGGCACTACACTCCTTTCACCGTTTATCGCTCGGTCATGCAACTTACCACCCAAATGAATTTTACCTCCTTTTCTTCTCACTAATGGAGCTTTCATTTGGTGGTATTTTATTGCTGCTGACATTTTTACTTTTTTTGTTATTAATCAAAATGTAACGATTTTTTTTGCAAAAAAATGACATTTTTCACTTTCAGCTGTAAAATTTTGCAAAAAAAAACGACATCCATATATAAATTTTTCGCCAAATTTATTGTTCTACATGTCTTTGATAAAAAAAAATGTTTGGGCAAAAAAAAAATGGTTTGGGTAAAAGTTATAGCATTTACAAACTATGGTACAAAAATGTGAATTTCCGCTTTTTGAAACAGCTCTGATTTTCTGAGCACCTGTCATGATTCCTGAGGTTCTACAATGCCCAAACAGTAGAAAACCCCCACAAATGACCCCATTTCGGAAAGTAGACACCCTAAGGTATTCGCTGATGGGCATAGTAAGTTCATAGAACTTTTTATTTTTTGTCACAAGTTAGCGGAAAATAATGATGATTTTTATTTTTTTTATTTTTCTTACAAAGTCTCATATTCCACTAACTTGCGACAAAAAATAAAAAATTCCAGGAACTTGCCATGCCCCTCACGGAATACCTTGGGGTGTCTTCTTTCCAAAATGGGGTCACTTGTGGGGTAGTTATACTGCCCTGGCAATTTAGGGGCCCAAATGTGTGAGAAGAACTTTGCAATCAAAATGTGTAAAAAATGACCGGTGAAATCCAAAAGGTGCACTTTGGAATATGTGCCCCTTTGCCCACCTTGGCAGCAAAAAAGTGTGACACATCTGGTATCGCCGTACTCAGGAGAAGTTGGGGAATGTGTTTTGGGGTGTCATTTTACATATACCCATGCTGGATGAGAGAAATATCTTGGCAAAAGACAACTTTTCCCATTTTTTTATACAAAGTTGGCATTTGACCAAGATATTTTTCTCACCCAGCATGGGTATATGTAAAATGACACCCCAAAACACATTCCCCAACTTCTCCTGAGTACGGCGATACCAGATGTGTGACACTTTTTTGCTGCCAAGGTGGGCAAAGGGGCACATATTCCAAAGTGCACCTTTCGGATTTCACCGGTCATTTTTTACACATTTTGATTGCAAAGTTCTTCTCACACATTTGGGCCCCTAAATTGCCAGGGCAGTATAACTACCCCACAAGTGACCCCATTTTGGAAAGAAGACACCACAAGGTATTCTGTGAGGGGCATGGCGAGTTCCTAGAATTTTTTTTTTTTTGTCGCAAGTTAGTGGAATATGAGACTTTGTAAGGAAAAAAGAAAAAAAAAGAAAAATCATCATTTTCCGCTAACTTGTGACAAAAAATAAAAAATTCTAGGAACTCGCCGTGCCCCTCACGGAATACCTTGGGGTGTCTTCTTTCCAAAATGGGGTCACTTGTGGCGTAGTTATACTGCCCTGGCAATTTAGGGGCCCAAATGTGTAAGAAGTACCTTGCAATCAAAATCTGTAAAAAATGGCCTGTGAAATCCGAAAGGTGCACTTTGGAATATGTGCCCCTTTGCCCACCTTGGCTGCAAAAAAGTGTCACACATCTGGTATCGCCGTACTCAGGAGAAGTTGGGGAATGTGTTTTGGGGTGCCATTTTACATATAACCATGCTGGGTGAGAGAAATATCTTGGCAAAAGACAACTTTTCCTATTTTTTTATACAAAGTTGGCATTTGACCAAGATATTTCTCTCACCCAGCATGGGTATATGTAAAATGACACCCCAAAACACATTCCCCAACTTCTCCTGAGTACGGCGATACCAGATGTGTGACACTTTTTTGCAGCCTAGATGCGCAAAGGGGCCCAAATTCCTTTTAGGAGGGCATTTTTAGACATTTGGATCCCAGACTTCTTCTCACACTTTCGGGCCCCTAAAAAGCCAGGGCAGTATAAATACCCCACATGTGACCCCACTTTGGAAAGAAGACACCCCAAGGTATTCAATGAGGGGCCTGGCGAGTTCCTAGAAATTTTTTATTTTTTGCATAAGTTAGCGGAAATTGATTTTTTTTGTTTTTTTTCTCACAAAGTCTCACTTTCCGCTAACTTAGGACAACAATTTCAATCTTTCATGGACTCAATATGCCCCTCAGCGAATACCTTGGGGTGTCTTCTTTCCGAAATGGGGTCACATGTGGGGTATTTATACTGCCCTGGCTTTTTAGGGGCCCTAAAGCGTGAGAAGAAGTCTGGAATATAAATATCTAAAAATGTTTACGCATTTGGATTCCGTGAGGGGTATGGTGAGTTCATGGGAGATTTTATTTTTTGACACAAGTTAGTAGAATATGAGACTTAGTAAGAAAAAACAAAAACAAAAACAAAAATTCCGCTAACTTGTGCCAAAAAAAATGTCTGAATGGAGCCTTACAGGGGGGGGGGGGGGGGGGGGTGATCAATGACAGGGGGGTAATCACCCATATAGACTCCCGGATCACCCCCCTGTCATTGATCACCCCCCTGGTAAGGCTCCATTCAGACGTCCGTATAATTTTTACGGATCCATGGATCGGATCCGCAAAACACATGCGGACGTCTGAATGGAGCCTTACAGGGGGGTTATCAATGACAGGGGGTGATTAGGGTGATCACCCCCCTGTCACTGATCACCCCCCCTGTAAGGCTCCATTCAGACATCCGCATGATTTTTTACGGATCCATGGATACATGGATCGGATCCACAAAAAACATGCGGACGTCTGAATGGAGCCTTACAGGGGGGTTATCAATGACAGGGGGTGATCAGGGTGATCACCCCCTGTCACTGATCACCCCCCCTGTAAGGCTCCATTCAGACATCCGCATGATTTTTTACGGATCCATGGATACATGGATCGGATCCACAAAAAACATGCGGACGTCTGAATGGAGCCTTACAGGGGGGTTATCAATGACAGGGGGTGATCAGGGTGATCACCCCCCTGTCACTGATCACCCCCCCTGTAAGGCTCCATTCAGACATCCGCATGATTTTTTACGGATCCATGGATACATGGATCGGATCCACAAAAAACATGCGGACGTCTGAATGGAGCCTTACAGGGGGGTTATCAATGACAGGGGGTGATCAGGGTGATCACCCCCCTGTCACTGATCACCCCCCCTATAAGGCTCCATTCAGACATCCGCATGATTTTTTACGGATCCATGGATACATGGATCGGATCCACAAAAAACATGCGGACGTCTGAATGGAGCCTTACAGGGGGGTTATCAATGACAGGGGGTGATCAGGGTGATCAGGGTGATCACCCCCCTGTCACTGATCACCCCCCCTGTAAGGCTCCATTCAGACATCCGCATGATTTTTTACGGATCCATGGATACATGGATCGGATCCACAAAAAACATGCGGACGTCTGAATGGAGCCTTACAGGGGGGTTATCAATGACAGGAGGTGATCAGGGTGATCACCCCCCTGTCACTGATCACCCCCCCTATAAGGCTCCATTCAGACATCCGCATGATTTTTTACGGATCCATGGATACATGGATCGGATCCACAAAAAACATGCGGACGTCTGAATGGAGCCTTACAGGGGGGTGATCAATGACAGGGGGGTGATCAGGGAGTGTATATGGGTGATCACCCGCCTGTCATTGATCACCCCCTGTAAGGCTCCATTCAGACGTCCGCATGTGTTTTGCGGATCCGATCCATGTATCCATGGATCCGTAAAAATCATGCGGACGTCTGAATGGAGCCTTACAGGGGGGTGATCAATGACAGGGGGTGATCAGGGAGTGTATATGGGTGATCACCCCCCTGTAAGGCTCCATTCAGACGTCCGCATGTGTTTTGCGGATCTGATCCATGTATCCATGGATCCGTAAAAATCATGCGGACGTCTGAATGGAGCCTTACAGGGGGTGATCAATGACAGGGGGGTGATCAATGACAGGGGGGTGATCAATGAGTGTATATGGGTGATCACCCGCCTGTCATTGATCACCCCCCTGTAAGGCTCCATTTAGACGTCCGTATGCGTTTTGCGGATCCGATCCATGTATCCGTGGATCCGTAAAAATCATACGGACGTCTGAACGGAGCCTGACAGGGGGGTGATCAATGACAGGGCGGTGATCAATGACAGGGGGGTGATCAGGGAGTTTATATGGGGTGATCAGGGGTTTATAAGGGGTTAATAAGTGACGGGGGGGGGGGGTTTAGTGTAGTGTAGTGTGGTGTTTGGTGCGACTGTACTGACCTACCTGAGTCCTCTGGTGGTCGATCCTAACAAAAGGGACCACCAGAGGACCAGGTAGGAGGTATATTAGACGCTGTTATGAAAACAGCGTCTAATATACCTGTTAGGGGTTAAAAAATTCGGATCTCCAGCCTGCCAGCGAACGATCGCCGCTGGCATGCTGGAGATCCACTCGCTTACCTTCCGTTCCTGTGAGCGCGCGCGCCTGTGTGCGCGCGTTCACAGGAAATCTCGCGTCTCGCGAGATGACGCATATATGCGTGACTGTGCGCCAGCCTGCCACCTCCGGAACGCACATGTGCGTTAGGCGGTCCGGAGGTGGTTAATTACATATATATTTTATCGATACCATTAAAGTATTTTGTTCCTGCAACTACCCCTTCATTTGGTGTCTATCTTAGCAACATGGAGGGGGACCACGGGAGGGGGACCCTGAGGGTGGGGGCACCCTCAGGGCACTATAGTGTCAGGAAAACCGCTTTGTTTTCCTGACACTATAGTGATCATTTAACATGAAGATTACTGTTTTCTAGCTGCTGTGGACTGTGGACAACAGCAGCTAGAAACAGTAATTTTCATAGAGCTGTGTTCTGATTTATGGACACAGCACTCAGCATGCTTAGACAGTCAGATAGAAGGCTGAGAGCTGTGTCTAAATACATAACACATTAAAGGGATTCTGTCACCATTAAAAATATGCTGATGTTCAGGGCGTCTTCACGATTCCTAATGTGGGCTTATAAATGTCATCTGTGGGCTTATTTAGCTAAAAACAGCTTTTACTAACCTGTCAGTCAAACAAATAAGGTGCCCAAGGGGATGTTAATGGATGCAAGGTGCCGTCTGCACCCGCCGCCGTTCGTGCCCAGCGCCGCCTTTCCAGACTTCTGCGCCGCCTCCTAATCCTCTGTGCCGCCTCTTGCCCTCCCTCTCTCCCCCCTCGATCTTGCGCATACAGGGGTTGAGCGAAGTGCCGGCGCATAAGCACTTCACTGTAAGAAGCCAAATGGAGAAGTCCGCACGGCGCATCAGGCAGAGCCCTGTGCGCAAAATCTTACAGCAGAAGGGGGGAGAGGGAGGGCGACAGGCGGCACAGAGGATTAGGAGGCGGCGCAGAAGTCCGGAAAGGCGGCGCTGGGCACGAACGGCGGCGGGTGCAGACGGCACCTTGCATCCATTAACATCCCCTTGAGCACCTTATTTGTTTGACTGACAGGTTAGTAAAAGCTGTTTTTTTTAGCTAAATAAGCCCACAGATGACATTTATAAGCCCACATTAGGAATCATGAAGACGCCCTGAACATCAGCATAATTTTAGCTGAGGGGTGAAAGCTGGTGACAGAATCCCTTTAAAGAAATTACTGTTTCTAGCTGCTGTGGACTAGCAGCTAGAAACAGTAATTTCTTTATGTGTTATGTTATTTAGACTGAGCTCTCAGCATGCTTAGCCAGTCACTAATTTTCATAGTGCTGTTATGATTTATGGACACAGCTCTCAGCATGCTTAGCCAGCCTTCTATCTGGCTGTGCTTCTTGAGAGTCACAGTCCACAGGCTCAGAAACAGCCTGTGGACTGTGACTCTCAAGATGCAAAGCCAGATAGAAGGCTGGCTAAGCATGCTGAGAGCTGTGTCCATAAATCATAACAGCACTATGATTGCCCTCCCTTCCAACTAGATGAGTTTGTCTGATACCTGCAGCCTCCAGAAGCTCCTGCTGCTGCCTGTCTCCGTGTGGCCGAGCGCTGTGGGCCATCACCGTCCGTGTGCTGGCCTGGTCGAAACTGCTGTGGTGCAGGAGGGATAACCGCGGGCACACTCAGTTCATATCTGGCGGGCCGGCATTACAGGAACCGCACCATCTGCTCTGACCTCCTGCCGCCGGATATCCTGTGACATATATCCGGCGGCAGGACGTCAGAGCAGCTGGTGCTGTTCCTGTAATGCCGCGGCCCGCCGGATATGAACTCAGTGCGCCCGCGGTTATCCCTCCTGCACGCTGCGCTGTGTACAAACTAACAGAGGACCTTTAGCGTCGGCCGCTCCCGACGGTCTTTTGGCTGGCAGATGGGCCTATTTTATGATAGGGGCCTGGAGCTGCAGCTCCATCAGCCCCTACGTTAATCCGGCCCTGACCCACCCTACCGTGAAAACATGATGGAGGCAGCATCATGCTTTGGGGCTGTTTCCCAAGGGCTGGGGCAGGGAGACTGCTTAAGGTTGAGAGAAAGCTGAATGGAGAAATGTATAGAGATATTCTTAATGAAAACCTGTCATGGCCTTGGTGTTGTGCGCGTGACACGTTGCCGTGTATACCGGTTGCCAGGGGCAAGGTGATGATGTCGGCTTGCATGTGCTTTTCTCCCCTTCTTCTGGTTCCTCCCCTGTCTGGTGCTTGAGGGGTTTATTTACTTCTTGGCTTGGTGTGGCCACTAGGGTTTTATCTCCTGTGGCTCCCTGACTGGTGGCAGTTGTACTTCAGCTGTATTTTGTGCTGGAGCTCTGCTGCAGTCCAGGGTGTTCCTTCTGCCCAGTCCTTTAGGACCACCTAGTGAGACATACTGTCACTGTGGGAAGTGGGGGAAACTCCCCACCGTACTATGTTGGGAATTTAGGAAAGCAACTAGGCCTGGATGCCGGGATCAGGGAGCAGGTCACCTCCTAAAGTGTGAAATGGTGATTTTATTAAAACATAACTTTAAATTGATATTAGGATACAAAAAAAGTCCCTAAACAAAATAATAAATAAGTGCAAAAATTACACATGAAAAATTGGTACGCGGCGGCACCTGACAATATAACCGGTTGTCCTACCGTAACCCAGGTGTCACCCAGTCGTTGTGGATGTTCAACGTACCGAAAAGAAATTCTTAGTGGTAGGTACCTGGCAGGGATTAGCTGCACTAGGGCACAACAGGGCCAAGTAGTGTGGGATTAGCTGCACTAGGGCACAACAGGGCCAAGTAGTGTAAGGGTAAGGTTCCGGACGGGTCGTTCTTTTTAGGACGAGTGCTCCGTCGTTAGGAGACCAGGGACAAATCAGTATCCCTATCCTAGGGTAAATTAGGGACTTAGATCCCTCTGTCATCCATGTCCGGTACCTACCACTAAGAATTTCTTTTCAGTACGACGAACATCTTCTGAACATCCACAACGACCGGATGACACCTGGGTTACGGTAGGACAACTGGTTATATTCTCAGGTGCCGCTGCGTACCAATTTTTCCATGTGTTATATTTGCACTTATTTGTTATTTTGTTTAGGGACTTTTTTTCTATCCTGATATCAATTCAAAGTTATGTTTTAATAAAATCACCATTTCAACCTTCAGCTATTTTTGGTGAACTAATATCTGAGTATCTATAAGCCTTCTTCCCTTTACACCTCCTAAAGTGTCCCTAATCCATGCCATAACTCCTCACCGTATGAGCGGACCTGGATGGTAGGACGGCTCATACACAGGAAACCTAGGATCCTGAGTCGCCCTGATAATCCCTCACATAGGAGGAGGGGAGAGACGACCTGTTCTTCCAAGACACAGATGAGTCTCAACCGGCATAGTAGCAGAGAAAATCCAAGTGGAATGGCAGGTTAGTATCCAGTGGCGGGAATAACCACTGAACCAAGAACACATTTGCATGGGTTCCAGTTCACCTTGGTGTGTCTTCTGTTGTGCCGTCCAGCAGCTGCAGCAGGTAAGTTACCATGCATTCCGGGTTCTTGGAACCTTGCAAATAGAAGAGTCTATATTCCAAAGACGGATGATATGTCGTAACTAGGAAAAACTGTTGCCATAAGATCCAGCAATTCAAAAGAGCCCAAGTTAGTGAGAACTCTGGTAGAAGGGAAGAAGAAGAATTCAGATCACAGGAAAACCAAAGAGGATAGGCAAAGTCACTAGGGAACAGAGTAGAGACCAAATATAATCAAAACTAGAGATGAACAAATGACTGATAATTCAGTTTCAATTTGGCAGAATCAATTGACCGAATCGATTCTACCCAAACTGAATGTTTAGTTGGGTTGACATTTTGTGTATGACATTCTGAAGTCTCCTAGGGCTCATCAACCCCCCCCCCCTTTTTTTTTATCACTTTACATTCTCTCTTTACATCCACCATCTGCACGATTTTATATTTCCATGGTTTAGTTAGTTTACTGAAGATATTTTTAGGTCATCACAAAACTGATAAAAATGCAATACAAAGTACAAAGGTATCAGTAACAACAATGCTGTGGAGCCTGCAGTGGTCCAAAGATCCCTCTGCCACATGAAAAGACAATCATGAACTATTATAAAGAGGGAACATAACCTGTAGTCTTCTGCAACTTGAGCCTTAGTGGGCCTCTACCATACATTCCCTATGATTGCAATTTAATCTACCACTCCAGTCAATAAGAGTAAGAATGATGACCTTCAAGAGTTGATGAAGTTAATGAAGTCTACAAGAGTTGTTGACTTGGTTGTCTCTCATAGACTTCAGTAAAGTAGTCCATTAGCATGTGTGGCCACCTCTCCTCTACATAGCTGCAATATTGGGTTTGATGGGGTCTGGTTTCAAAGGCGGCATTCGGGCCCCCACCAATAATAAAAAAAAGAAACATATGTATGTAGTCTGTGTTGATGGAGGCTTTTGGAAATACTACGGATGGCACCCGGAATAACCAAGGTATACTATAGGTCCAGTAGTCTGCTGGAACACTTAGGCAATTTGGCCTTGTACCGAACCTTGGCCTGGTAACCAACTCTGACACTCTGCTGCTTGCCTTGACCTCAGCCTGTCTACTGTATTGACCATTTTCTGCCTGCCCTGACCTTTCATGGAATTGCACTAACTCTGCCTGCCCTAATTGTCATGCTTCCCGATGGTGCTTCGTGCCTATGTCTCTCACTGTCGTGGGTCAGCTGCCAACTTAACTGGGACTATTACTAGTGGTGGCCGCCTGGTGGGTCCCCTGCCAAACTTGCAGTTTGTGTTGGCCCTGCTTACACATCATGCCCTGCTTTCTGGACTTGCTTACAACATAGGGTCACTTTTATTTGTTTATTTTTTTTTTCCAGGGCCACTTTAACCCCTTAAGGACTCAGCCCTATTTCACCTTAAGGACTTGGCCATTTTTTGCAAATCTGACCAGTGTCCCTTTAAGTGCTCATAACTTTAAAACACTTTGACTTATCCAGGCCATTCTGAGATTGTTTTTTTCGTCACATATTGTACTTCATGACACTGGTAAAATGAAGTCAAAAAAATTATTTTTTTTGCATAAAAAAATACCTAATTTACAAAAAATTTGGAAAAATTTGCAAATTTCAAAGTTTCAGTTTCTCTACTTCTGTAATACATAGTAATACCCCCAAAAATTGTGATGACTTTACATTCCCCATATGTCTACTTCAGGTTGGAATTATTTTGGGAATGATATTTTATTTTTTGGGGATGTTACAAGATTTAGAACTTTAGAAGCAAATATTGAAATTTTTCTGAAATTTACAAAAACCCAATTTTTAGGGACCACTACAGCTCTGAAGTCACTTTGCGAGGCTTACATAATAGAAACCACCCAAAAATGACCCCATTCTATAAACTACACCCCTCAAGGTATTCAAAACTGATTTTACAAACTTTGTTAACCCTTTAGGTGTTGCACAAGAGTTATTGGCAAATGGGGATGAAATTTGAGAATTTCATTTTTTTGCCTAATTTTCCATTTTAACCCATTTTTTCCACTAACAAAGCAAGGGTTAACAGCCAAACAAGACTGTATCTTTATTGCCCTGACTCTGCCGTTTACAGAAACACCCCATATGTGGCCGTAAACTACTGTACGGCCACACAGCAGAGCGTAGAGTGAAAGGTGTGCCGTTTGGTTTTTGGAAGCCAAATTTTGCTGGACTGGTTTTTTGACACCATGTCCCATTTGAAGCCCCCTGATGCACCCCTAGAGTAGAAACTCCATAAAAGTGACCCCATCTAAGAAACTACACCCCTCAAGGTATTCAAAACTGATTTTAAAAACTTTGTTAACCCTTTAGGTGTTGCACAAGATATAATGGAAAATAGAGATACAATTTCAAAATTTCACTTTTTTGGCAGATTTTCCATTTTAATATATTTTTTCAAGTAACAAAGCAAGGGTTAACAGCCAAACAAAACTCATTATTTATGGCCCTAATTCTGTAGTTTACAGAAACACCCCATATGTGGTCGTAAACTGCTGTACGGGCACACGGCAGGGCGCAGAAGGAAAGGAATGCCATACGGTTTTTGGAAGGCAGATTTTGCTGGACTGGTTTTTTGACACCATGTCCCATTTGAAGCCCCCCTGATGCACCCCTAGAGTAGAAACTCCAAAAAAGTGACCCTATTTTAGAAACTACGGGATAAATGGGCAGTTTTCTTGGTACTAGTTTAGGGTACATATGATTTTTGGTTGCTCTATATTACACTTTTTGTGCGGCAAGGTAACAAGAAATAGCTTTTTTGGCACCGTTTTTTTTTTGTTATTTACAACATTCATCTGAAAGGTTAGATCATGTGGTAATTTTATAGAGCAGGTTCTCACGGACACGGCGATACCTAATATGTATACTTTTTTTTTATTTATGTAAGTTTTACACAATGATTTCATTGTTAAAACAAAAAAAGTTTTAGTTTCTCGATAGTCTAAGAGCCATAGTTTTTTTCAGTTTTTGGGCGATTATCTTATGTAGGGTCTCATTTTTTGCGGGATGAGATGGCTGTCTTATTGGCACTATTTTGGGGTGCATATGACTTTTTGATCGCTTGCTATTGCACTTTTTGTGACGCTTTTTTTAAACCGTTTTTATTTTTATATTTTTACGGTGGTCATCTGAGGGGTTAACTCATGTGATATTTTTATAGAGCCGGTCGATACGGACGCGGAGATACCTAATATGTATACTTTTTTTTATTTATGTAAGTTTTACACAATGATTTAATTTTTGAAACAAAAAAAATGATGTTTTAGTGTTTCCATAGTCTAAGAGCCATAGTTTTTTCAGTTTTTGGGCGATAATCTTGGGTAGGGTCTCATTTTTTGCGGGATGAGATGCCGGTTTGATTGGCACTATGTTGGCGTACATGCGACTTTTTTGATCACTTTTATTACCTTTTTTGGGAAGTAAGGTGGGCAAAATTTAAATTTTCTCATAGTTTTTATTTTTTTATTTTTATGGCGTTCACCGTGCGGGGAAAGTAACATGACCATTTTATAGATCAGGTCGTTACGGACGCGGCGATACCAAACATGTGTAGGGAATTTTATTTTTTTCATTTTTAATTAGTGATAAATGTGTTTTTTGATTTTCACTTTTTTTCACTTTTTCTTACTTTTTTTTTGACCCAGACCCACTTGGTTCTTGAAGATCCAGTGGGTCTGGTGTCTGCATAATACAGTACAGAACCTATATATGTTTCTGTACTGTATTTTACTTACACTGAACAGATCTATGCTTTCAGCACAGATCTGTTCAGCACCATGGACAGCAGGACGCCTGAGCAGGCGTCCTGTTGCCATGGGAACCTTCCCCGTCTGCCACAACTTCGCAGACGGGGAAGGGTAAGGACTGGGGTTTCGGGGGGCTGTCTGGGGGCTCTCTCCCTCTCCCATCGGGGGGCTGCAAAGGCACAGCAGCCCCCCGATGGGAGAGGGAGGGAGCTGCATCTTACTGTTAACTCTTTCCATACAGCGGTCCGTACAGATGTCAGCCGTTTATACCAGGGTGCCAGCAATGTGCTGGCACCCTGGTATACCCACTAGAAGCCAACGATTATTCGGCGGGAGGCGGGCGGGGGATCGCAATCCCGCCTGCCGCACCGCCCGCCTCCCGCACCGCCCACACCGCCCGCAACACCCCCCCTGCACCTCCCACCAGGCTAAAATCATGCAGGGGTGCAGGGGGGGTGATCACTATAGATTTGTGCCACACTAAAGTTTCTGATCGCCGCGGTCAGGGACCGCGGCGATCAGAAACAGCAGAAATAGCAACAAACCGCAGGTCTGAATTGACCTGCGGTTTGCTGCGATCGCCGATACGGGGGGGTCACATGACCCCCCCAGGCGTTGTGACAGGATGCCGGCTGAATGATTTCCGCCGGCATCCTGTGCGGATTAACCCCTGGGGCGCCACAATCTCAATTTAAACTCATGACGTACCGGTACGTCATGGGTCCTTAAGGACTCGGGAAACATGCCGTACCGATACGTCATGGGTCCCTAAGGGGTTAAGTTCCCAGACTGTCTCTGAAAGTACTTGAAATTAGAGATGATCATTGAGGACTTTTCTTTCTTTTTGCCTTCAGAAGAATCAAACGCCATGTCCTTCCAAGGTTCACACACTGCTGGATATTAATAAAGTATATCTTTAAATTTGTCAGATTATTTTGCATTCTTGTAAATTATTCCTAGCCACCTTTCTCACATTTCTACTGACTATTTTATACAGTTCATTTTCGAAGGGCAAGCGGAGGCGAAGTGTAATTCTTTTAATCTACTTTCCTTTTCCAGGTTGAGACTGTTTGGTTCTGTGGCTTCTGCTTCAACAGAAAAAAATAAAATAAAAAATGTGGGATTTGCAGAGTGAAATTCTATGGGACATTGTTGTGGGCATGCTCTACAAGCTGTGCAGGGGACATTGAGCAGGGAAGGGTGAGCTATGACCATCACCTATTGTAGATAGCGGATCCTGTATATATATATATATATATATATATATTGTAATCATAACTTTCATGATAACGGAATGACTGCTGAGAAGTGATCTACACAGAAGCCTATAATTTTTTTAAATATACAGAATAAAAAATAAAAAATAAAAAAACAGAACAGGAAACTTTGCAACTTTGGATGTCCCCACTAAGTTGAAAAGAGATCTGTTCGCATCTACATTCCACAGCAGATAAAATGTTCTTTTTGGACTATGCTCTGCTGAAGTTTGCTCATTTAAATTTTCAGTCCAGCACAATTTAAAACATGAAATTAATCCCTGAAATAATGTCATTCATATCTTTAATCAGAATCCCATCCACGGAACGGTTGAGATAATTGCGGGCTCCATTGTACGCGCATGTACCTCGCTGAAACCTCATAATAAGGAGAGCAATTATTGGTGCACCTGGTTGAAATAAATTGTAAGACTTATCAGACAATAAAGATACAGAAATTGTGTTTGATCAAGAGAAAAGAAGCTATTAGAGGCATTTTCTGCTGCAAGACCTCAGGTGTAGATGGCTCGCCATTTCCTCTCTGTAAGTATCAATTAAGACTGTTGTCTTTTGAATTATCATAGTGGATAAAGGCAGCCTTTGAACACTGCACTTCTCCTCTGCAAATCAGGGGCCATTATGGTCAAGACACGATAGTCTTTCTAAAGTTAAAATGTATCCTGAAGAAAGCTTAATTGTCTATAACTTCACAAGAGACTGAGGAACTTTTAATATTTTGTTTAAAAAGTTTAGTAGAGTGATATCATTCTATATAATACCACCAGTGATCGATAACAGATAAAGGGCTGTTCCAGGGTTTTACTATTGATGGCCTTTCCTCAGAATCGGCTATCAATTTGTGATCGGAGGGGGTCTGACAATGATCTGCTGTTGTTGAGAAGCTCACTTTAATGGGACCAGCACTACAATAACCAGTTTCGTCCACTACACAGTGGATTACCAGGCCAACAGTGTAGTTCCACAGTTGAAGCTTCTCATTAACAGCTGATCATGTGGGGTATGGGAAGTCAGCACTCTGCCGATCAGATATTAATGGCTTATCCTCAGGATAGACCATCAATATCTGATCAGTGGGGTTCAGACACTCAACCTATCTACTGTTCCAAAAAAGCACACTTTAATTGGAGCAGCATTACACGGTGGATGGAGCTTTGTAGTTCCAGGGTCAAAGCTTCTCTGAAACACCTGATCGGTGCACAGGGCTGGCGGCAAACTTGGCTACTGAAGCTCCCCTGCTTCAGTCCTGCACATCTAGAAGGTTGAACAGTTGGTATTCCAGAGTGGAGAATTTCCCAGCTTAGGAGTCCTTGCTCTGACTCTGACTCTTATATATGGAGTCAGTGTTATCAACATTAAATTTAGACTCTATTTTGAAAAATGTTTCTGTGGGGATTTGAACTCACAACCTTTTATAATACAAGAGAAACTTCTATGCGGTTTTTAACACAAGAGTAACTTCTTTGAAATTTTTCAGCAATGACTTAGCATTGAGCTCTATAGCCCAGTGGTTAAAGTTCTTACCTTTAATGTAGAAGGTTGTGAATCCCTACAGAAATATTTTAAAAATAGAGGCTTAATAAAACTTAAATACACAGGGTGTCCCCCAACAGTGAAAATTTTGATTTTATTGAGAAAAAAAGTGAAGCAAAACGTAAAATATGATCAAATAAAATCTGTATTAACCTACACCAACCTTTTTAACTTGTATAACCAATATTTTTAAAATGTTTCTGTGGTGATTCAAACTCACAACCTTCTATGTTACAGGTAAAAACTTTAACCACTGGGCTATAGAGCTCAATGCTAAGTCGCTGTTGAAAAACCTCATAGAAGTTTCTCTTGTATAATACCAGAGAAACTTCTATGAAGTTTTTAACATATGATCAAGTAACACTCGTAGTAACCCACACCAACCTTTTTAACTCTTGTAACTAGTATTTTTGGTTGGGAAAGGTTGGGACCTCTATAGGCCCACTCATTGCAGCAAGCTAAGACTCATCAGGACTAGAGTTGAGCGAACACCTGGATGTTCGGGTTCGAGAAGTTCGGCCGAACATCCCGGAAATGTTCGGGTTCGGGATCCGAACCCGATCCGAACTTCGTCCCGAACCCGAACCCCATTGAAGTCAATGGGGACCCGAACTTTTCGGCACTAAAAAGGCTGTAAAACAGCCCAGGAAAGAGCTAGAGGGCTGCAAAAGGCAGCAACATGTAGGTAATTCCCCTGCAAACAAATGTGGATAGGGAAATGAATTAAAATTAAAATTAAATAAATAAAAATTAACCAAAATCAATTGGAGAGAGGTTCCATAGCAGAGAATCTGGCTTCCCGTCACCCACCACTGGAACAGTCCATTCTCAGATATTTAGGCCCCGGCACCCAGGCAGAGGAGAGAGGTCCCGTAACAGAGAATCTGTCTTCATGTCAGCAGAGAATTAGTCTGCATGTCATAGCAGAGAATGAGGCTTCACGTCAGCCACCACTGCAACAGTCCATTGGCATATATTTAGGCCTAGCACACAGGCAGAGCAGAGAGGTCCCGTAACAGAGAATCTGGCTTCATGTCAGCAGAGAATCAGTCTGCATGTCATAGCAGAGAATGAGGCTTCACGTCACCCACCACTGCAACAGTCCATTGGCATATATTTAGGCCTAGCACACAGGCAGAGCAGAGAGGTCCCGTAACAGACAATCTGGCTTCATGTCAGCAGAGAATCAGTCTGCATGTCATAGCAGAGAATGAGGCTTCACGTCAGCCACCACTGCAACAGTCCATTGGCATATATTTAGGCCTAGCACACAGGCAGAGCAGAGAGGTCCCGTAACAGACAATCTGGCTTCATGTCAGCAGAGAATCAGTCTGCATGTCATAGCAGAGAATCAGGCTTCACGTCAGCCACCACTGCAACAGTCCATTGTCATAAATTTAGGCCCAGCACCCAGGCAGAGGAGAGAGGTCCCGTAACAGACAATCTGGCTTCATGTCAGCAGAGAATTAGTCTGCATGTCATAGCAGAGAATCAGGCTTCATGTCAGCCACCACTGCAACAGTCCATTGGCATATATTTAGGCCCAGCACCCAGGCAGAGGAGGGAGGTCCCGTAACAGAGAATCTGTCTTCATGTCAGCAGAGAATCAGTCTGCATGTCATAGCAGAGAATGAGGCTTCACGTCACCCACCACTGCAACAGTCCATTGGCATATATTTAGGCCTAGCACACAGGCAGAGCAGAGAGGTCCCGTAACAGACAATCTGGCTTCATGTCAGCAGAGAATCAGTCTGCATGTCATAGCAGAGAATCAGGCTTCACGTCAGCCACCACTGCAACAGTCCATTGGCATATATTTAGGCCTAGCACACAGGCAGAGCAGAGAGGTCCCGTAACAGACAATCTGGCTTCATGTCAGCAGAGAATCAGTCTGCATGTCATAGCAGAGAATGAGGCTTCACGTCAGCCACCACTGCAACAGTCCATTGGCATATATTTAGGCCTAGCACACAGGCAGAGCAGAGAGGTCCCGTAACAGACAATCTGGCTTCATGTCAGCAGAGAATCAGTCTGCATGTCATAGCAGAGAATCAGGCTTCACGTCAGCCACCACTGCAACAGTCCATTGTCATAAATTTAGGCCCAGCACCCAGGCAGAGGAGAGAGGTCCCGTAACAGACAATCTGGCTTCATGTCAGCAGAGAATTAGTCTGCATGTCATAGCAGAGAATCAGGCTTCATGTCAGCCACCACTGCAACAGTCCATTGGCATATATTTAGGCCCAGCACCCAGGCAGAGGAGGGAGGTCCCGTAACAGAGAATCTGTCTTCATGTCAGCAGAGAATCAGTCTGCATGTCATAGCAGAGAATGAGGCTTCACGTCACCCACCACTGCAACAGTCCATTGGCATATATTTAGGCCTAGCACACAGGCAGAGCAGAGAGGTCCCGTAACAGACAATCTGGCTTCATGTCAGCAGAGAATCAGTCTGCATGTCATAGCAGAGAATCAGGCTTCATGTCAGCCACCACTGCAACAGTCCATTGGCATATATTTAGGCCTAGCACACAGGCAGAGCAGAGAGGTCCCGTAACAGAGAATCTGTCTTCATGTCAGCAGAGAATCAGTCTGCATGTCATAGCAGAGAATGAGGCTTCACGTCAGCCACCACTGCAACAGTCCATTGGCATATATTTAGGCCTAGCACACAGGCAGAGGAGAGGTTCATTCAACTTTGGGTAGCCTCGCAATATAATGGTAAAATGAAAATAAAAATAGGATTGAATGAGGAAGTGCCCTGGAGTCCAATAATATATGGTTATGGGGAGGTAGTTAATGTCTAATCTGGACAAGGGACGGACAGGTCCTGTGGGATCCATGCCTGGTTCATTTTTATGAACGTCAGCTTGTCCACATTGGCTGTAGACAGGCGGCTGCGTTTGTCTGTAATGACGCCCCCTGCCGTGCTGAATACACGTTCAGACAAAACGCTGGCTGCCGGGCAGGCCAGCACCTCCAAGGCATAAAAGGCTAGCTCTGGCCACGTGGACAATTTAGAGACCCAGAAGTTGAATGGGGCCGAACCATCAGTCAGTACGTGGAGGGGTGTGCACACGTACTGTTCCACCATGTTAGTGAAATGTTGCCTCCTGCTAACACGTTGCGTATCAGGTGGTGGTGCAGTTAGCTGTGGCGTGTTGACAAAAGTTTTCCACATCTCTGCCATGCTAACCCTGCCCTCAGAGGAGCTGGCCGTGACACAGCTGCCTTGGCGACCTCTTGCTCCTCCTCTGCCTTGGCCTTGGGCTTCCACTTGTTCCCCTGTGACATTTGGGAATGCTCTCAGTAGCGCGTCTACCAACGTGCGCTTGTACTCGCGCATCTTCCTATCACGCTCCAGTGCAGGAAGTAAGGTGGGCACATTGTCTTTGTAGCGTGGATCCAGCAGGGTGGCAACCCAGTAGTCCGCACAGGTTAAAATGTGGGCAACTCTGCTGTCGTTGCGCAGGCACTGCAGCATGTAGTCGCTCATGTGTGCCAGGCTGCCCAGGGGTAAGGACAAGCTGTCCTCTGTGGGAGGCGTATCGTCATCGTCCTGCCTTTCCCCCCAGCCACGCACCAGTGATGGACCCGAGCTGCGTTGGGTGCCACCCCGCTGTGACCATGCTTCATCCTCATCCTCCTCCACCTCCTCCTCATCCTCGTCCTCCTCGTCCTCCAGTAGTGGGCCCTGGCTGGCCACATTTGTACCTGGCCTCTGCTGTTGCCAAAAACCTCCCTCTGAGTCACTTCGAAGAGACTGGCCTGAAAGTGCTAAAAATGACCCCTCTTCCTCCTCCTCCTCCTCCTCCTCCTGGGCCACCTCCTCTTCCATCATCGCCCTAAGTGTTTTCTCAAGGAGACATAGAAGTGGTATTGTAACGCTGATAACGGTGTCATCGCCACTGGCCATGTTGGTGGAGTACTCGAAACAGCGCAACAGGGCACACAGGTCTCGCATGGAGGCCCAGTCATTGGTGGTGAAGTGGTGCTGTTCTGTAGTGCGACTGACCCGTGCGTGCTGCAGCTGAAACTCCACTATGGCCTGCTGCTGCTCGCACAGTCTGTCCAGCATGTGCAAGGTGGAGTTCCACCTGGTGGGCACGTCGCATATGAGGCGGTGAGCGGGAAGGCCGAAGTTACGCTGTAGCGCAGACAGGCGAGCAGCAGCAGGATGTGAACGCCGGAAGCGCGAACAGACGGCCCGCACTTTATGCAGCAGCTCTGACATGTCGGGGTAGTTGTGAATGAACTTCTGCACCACCAAATTCAGCACATGCGCCAAGCAAGGGATGTGCGTCAAATTGGCTAGTCCCAGAGCTGCAACGAGATTTCGCCCATTATCACACACCACCAGGCCGGGCTTGAGGCTCACCGGCAGCAACCACTCGTCGGTCTGTTGTTCTATACCCCGCCACAACTCCTGTGCGGTGTGGGGCCTGTCCCCCAAACATATGAGTTTCAGAATGGCCTGCTGACGTTTACCCCGGGCTGTGCTGAAGTTGGTGGTGAAGGTGTGTGGCTGACTGGATGAGCAGGTGGAAGAAGAGGAGGAGGAAGCCGAGAAGGAGGAGGTGGCAACAGGAGGCAAAGAATGTTGCCCTGCGATCCTTGGCGGCGGAAGGACGTGCGCCAAACAGCTCTCCGCCTGGGGCCCAGCTGCCACTACATTTACCCAGTGTGCAGTTAGGGAGATATAGCGTCCCTGGCCGTGCTTACTGGTCCACGTATCTGTGGTTAGGTGGACCTTGCCACAGATGGCGTTGCGCAGTGCACACTTGATTTTATCGGATACTTGGTTGTGCAGGGAAGGCACGGCTCTCTTGGAGAAGTAGTGCCGGCTGGGAACAACATACTGTGGGACAGCAAGCGACATGAGCTGTTTGAAGCTGTCTGTGTCCACCAGCCTAAATGACAGCATTTCATAGGCCAGTAGTTTAGAAATGCTGGCATTCAGGGCCAGGGATCGAGGGTGGCTAGGTGGGAATTTACGCTTTCTATCAAATGTTTGTGAGATGGAGAGCTGAACGCTGGCGTGTGACATGGTTGAGACGCTTGGTGACGGAGGTGGTGGTGGTGGTGTTGGTGGTACATCCCCTGTTTGCTGGGCGGCAGGTGCCAACGTTCCTCCAGAGGCGGAGGAAGAGGCCGATGCGGCAGCAGCAGAATAGGCCGAGGCGGCAGCAGCAGAAGAGGTAGCAGGGGGAGCCTGAGTGACTTCCTTGGTTTTAAGGTGTTTACTCCACTGCAGTTCATGCTTTGCATGCAGGTGCCTGGTCATGCAGGTTGTGCTCAGGTTCAGAACGTTAATGCCTCGCTTCAGGCTCTGATGGCACAGCGTGCAAACCACTCGGGTCTTGTCGTCAGCACATTGTTTGAAGAAGTGCCATGCCAGGGAACTCCTTGAAGCTGCCTTTGGGGTGCTCGGTCCCAGATGGCGGCGGTCAGTAGCAGGCGGAGTCTCTTGGCGGCGGGTGTTCTGCTTTTGCCCACTGCTCCCTCTTTTGCTACGCTGTTGGCTCGGTCTCACCACTGCCTCTTCCTCCGAACTGTGAAAGTCAGTGGCACGACCTTCATTCCATGTGGGGTCTAGGACCTCATCGTCCCCTGCATCGTCTTCCACCCAGTCTTGATCCCTGACCTCCTGTTCAGTCTGCACACTGCAGAAAGACGCAGCAGTTGGCACCTGTGTTTCGTCATCATCAGAGACATGCTGAGGTGGTATTCCCATGTCCTCATCATCAGGAAACATAAGTGGTTGTGCGTCAGTGCATTCTATGTCTTTCACCGCTGGGGAAGGGCTAGGTGGATGCCCTTGGGAAACCCTGCCAGCGGAGTCTTCAAACAGCATAAGAGACTGCTGCATAACTTGAGGCTGAGACAGTTTCCCTGGTATGCATGGGGGTGATGTGACAGACTGATGGGGTTGGTTTTCAGGCGCCATCTGTGCGCTTTCTGCAGAAGACTGGGTGGGAGATAATGTGAACGTGCTGGATCCACTGTCGGCCACCCAATTGACTAATGCCTGTACCTGCTCAGGCCTTACCATCCTTAGAACGGCATTGGGCCCCACCATATATCGCTGTAAATTCTGGCGGCTACTGGGACCTGAGGTAGTTGGTACACTAGGACGTGTGGATGTGGCAGAACGGCCACGTCCTCTCCCAGCACCAGAGGGTCCACTAACACCACCACGACCATGTCCACGTCCGCGTCCCTTACTAGATGTTTTTCTCATTGTTATGGTTCACCACAACAACAAATATATTATTTGGGCCAATGTATTGTATTCAAATTCAGCGGGATATAAATTTGAGGCCTAGTATTTAGGCGCTGGGTGACCGGTATGGATTTAGTGACAGAATTAGACTTGGAAATGCACAGAAGCGTGTGTGTGAAGTTATTCTGAATGACCCTATGTGCACCTTCAATATGATCTACCCTTTTAGGGATAGATTTCAAATAGCTCTGATATAGCAGAAACGACTAAATTATGAAATTGCTAAATTGGGAATTGTATTTCAACCCAGAACAAAAAATGTGCTTTGACGGACACTAAATAACTTTCCCAGCCACAACAGGACAGCGGTAACGAGAGATTTAGCGGGATATAAATTTGAGGCCTAGTATTTAGGCGCTGGGTGACAGGTATGGGTTTAGTGACAGAATTAGATTTGGAAATGCACAGTAGCGGGTGTGTGAAGTTATTCTGAATGACCCTATGTGCACCTTGAATATTATATACCCTTTTAGGGATAGATTTCAAATAGCTCTGATATAGCAGAAACCACTAAATTATGAAATTGCTAAATTGGGAATTGTATTTCAACCCAGAACAAGAAATGTGCTTGAACGGACACTAAATAACTCGCCCAGCTACAGCACTAAGGACAGATTTAGCGGGATATAAATTTGAGGCCTAGTATTTAGGCGCTGGGTGACAGGTATGGGTTTAGTGACAGAATTAGATTTGGAAATGCACAGTAGCGGGTGTGTGAAGTTATTCTGAATGACCCTATGTGCACCTTGAATATTATATACCCTTTTAGGGATAGATTTCAAATAGCTCTGATATAGCAGAAACCACTAAATTATGAAATTGCTAAATTGGGAATTGTATTTCAACCCAGAACAAGAAATGTGCTTGAACGGACACTAAATAACTCGCCCAGCTACAGCACTAGGGACAGATTTAGCGGGATATAAATTTGAGGCCTAGTATTTAGGCGCTGGGTGACAGGTATGGGTTTAGTGCCAGAATTAGACTTGGAAATACACAGTAGCGGGTGTGTGTGAAGTTATTCTGAATGACCCAATGTGCACCTTGAATATTATATACCCTTTTAGGGATAGATTTCAAATAGCTCTGATATAGCAGAAACCACTAAATTATGAAATTGCTAAATTGGGAATTGTATTTTAACCCAGAACAAGAAATGTGCTTGAACGGACACTAAATAACTCGCCCAGCTACAGCACTAGGGACAGATTTAGCGGGATATAAATTTGAGGCCTAGTATTTAGGCGCTGGGTGACAGGTATGGGTTTAGTGCCAGAATTAGACTTGGAAATACACAGTAGCGGGTGTGTGTGAAGTTATTCTGAATGACCCAATGTGCACCTTGAATATTATATACCCTTTTAGGGATAGATTTCAAATAGCTCTGATATAGCAGAAACCACTAAATTATGAAATTGCTAAATTGGGAATTGTATTTCAACCCAGAACAAGAAATGTGCTTGAACGGACACTAAATAACTCGCCCAGCTACAGCACTAGGGACAGATTTAGCGGGATATAAATTTGAGGCCTAGTATTTAGGCGCTGGGTGACAGGTATGGGTTTAGTGCCAGAATTAGACTTGGAAATACACAGTAGCGGGTGTGTGTGAAGTTATTCTGAATGACCCAATGTGCACCTTGAATATTATATACCCTTTTAGGGATAGATTTCAAATAGCTCTGATATAGCAGAAACCACTAAATTATGAAATTGCTAAATTGGGAATTGTATTTCAACCCAGAACAAGAAATGTGCTTGAACGGACACTAAATAACTCGCCCAGCTACAGCACTAGGGACAGATTTAGCGGGATATAAATTTGAGGCCTAGTATTTAGGCGCTGGGTGACAGGTATGGGTTTAGTGCCAGAATTAGACTTGGAAATACACAGTAGCGGGTGTGTGTGAAGTTATTCTGAATGACCCAATGTGCACCTTGAATATTATATACCCTTTTAGGGATAGATTTCAAATAGCTCTGATATAGCAGAAACCACTAAATTATGAAATTGCTAAATTGGGAATTGTATTTCAACCCAGAACAAGAAATGTGCTTGAACGGACACTAAATAACTCGCCCAGCTACAGCACTAGGGACAGATTTAGCGGGATATAAATTTGAGGCCTAGTATTTAGGCGCTGGGTGACAGGTATGGGTTTAGTGCCAGAATTAGACTTGGAAATACACAGTAGCGGGTGTGTGTGAAGTTATTCTGAATGACCCAATGTGCACCTTGAATATTATATACCCTTTTAGGGATAGATTTCAAATAGCTCTGATATAGCAGAAACCACTAAATTATGAAATTGCTAAATTGGGAATTGTATTTCAACCCAGAACAAGAAATGTGCTTGAACGGACACTAAATAACTCGCCCAGCTACAGCACTAGGGACAGATTTAGCGGGATATAAATTTGAGGCCTAGTATTTAGGCGCTGGGTGACAGGTATGGGTTTAGTGCCAGAATTAGACTTGGAAATACACAGTAGCGGGTGTGTGTGAAGTTATTCTGAATGACCCAATGTGCACCTTGAATATTATATACCCTTTTAGGGATAGATTTCAAATAGCTCTGATATAGCAGAAACCACTAAATTATGAAATTGCTAAATTGGGAATTGTATTTCAACCCAGAACAAGAAATGTGCTTGAACGGACACTAAATAACTCGCCCAGCTACAGCACTAAGGACAGATTTAGCGGGATATAAATTTGAGGCCTAGTATTTAGGCGCTGGGTGACAGGTATGGGTTTAGTGCCAGAATTAGACTTGGAAATACACAGTAGCGGGTGTGTGTGAAGTTATTCTGAATGACCCAATGTGCACCTTGAATATTATATACCCTTTTAGGGATAGATTTCAAATAGCTCTGATATAGCAGAAACCACTAAATTATGAAATTGCTAAATTGGGAATTGTTTTTCAACCCAGAACAAGAAATGTGCTTGAACGGACACTAAATAACTCGCCCAGCTACAGCACTAGGGACAGATTTAGCTGGATATAAATTTGAGGCCTAGTATTTAGGCGCTGGGTGACAGGTATGGGTTTAGTGCCAGAATTAGACTTGGAAATACACAGTAGCGGGTGTGTGTGAAGTTATTCTGAATGACCCAATGTGCACCTTGAATATTATATACCCTTTTAGGGATAGATTTCAAATAGCTCTGATATAGCAGAAACCACTAAATTATGAAATTGCTAAATTGGGAATTGTATTTCAACCCAGAACAAGAAATGTGCTTGAACGGACACTAAATAACTCGCCCAGCTACAGCACTAAGGACAGATTTAGCGGGATATAAATTTGAGGCCTAGTATTTAGGCGCTGGGTGACCGGTATGGATTTAGTGACAGAATTAGACTGGGATATGGCCAAAAAATAAACAGACTATTGCTGGTTAAATGCACTTGGTGTGACAGCTTCACCCTGATGTAGGCTTTAGCCAAAAAACAACCACACCATTGAGGGTTAAATGCACTTGGTGACAGGCGCAGCTTGCCCCTGATTTAGTATATGGCCAAAAAATGAACAGACTATTGCTGGTTAAATGCACTTGGTGTGACAGCTTCACCCTGATGTAGGCTTTAGCCAAAAAACAACCACACCATTGAGGGTTAAATGCACTTGGTGACAGGCGCAGCTTGCCCCTGATTTTGTATATGGCCAAAAAATGAACAGACTATTGCTGGTTAAATGCACTTGGTGTGACAGCTTCACCCTGATGTAGGCTTTAGCCAAAAAACAACCACACCATTGAGGGTTAAATGCACTTGGTCGCAGCTTGTGCTGGCGCACCACAAGACACAAAATGGCCGCCGATCACCCCAGAAAAATGTGACTGACAAACGGTCTGGGCAGCCTAAAAACAGTGAGCAATTGAGGATCAGCAGCTCAATGATCCACAGCTGCAGATCGATCAGTTAATCAAGTCCTTTGGAGGAGTTAATCTGCCTAATCTCGCCCTACTGTCGCAGCCGCAACCTCTCCCTACGCTAATCAGAGCAGAGTGACGGGCGGCGCTATGTGACTCCAGCTTAAATAGAGGCTGGGTCACATGGTGCTCTGGCCAATCACAGCCATGCCAATAGTAGGCATGGCTGTGATGGCCTCTTGGGGCAAGTAGTATGACGCTTGTTGATTGGCTGCTTTGCAGCCTTTCAAAAAGCGCCAAGAAAGCGTCACAAAAGCGCGAAGAAAGCGACGAACACCGAACCCGAACCCGGACTTTTACGAAAATGTCCGGGTTCGGGTCCGTGTCACGGACACCCCAAAATTCGGTACGAACCCGAACTATACAGTTCGAGTTCGCTCATCCCTAATCAGGACATACTTCGTAAAAAAATATTTATTTTCTTATCATTGTGATATTCTGACCCTCATAACTTTTTTATAGTTATGTTTACGGAGATGTGTGGGGAATTATTTTTGGCAGGACCATCTGTCATTTTGGGTTGTGTATGACTTGATCACTTTTTATTCAATTTTCTTGGGAGATAAAGTGATGAAAAAAAGCGAATCGGCCTTTTTTTTTTTTTCTGTTACGCCATTCACCATATGGGCTAATGCTCATAATACAATTTTTTTGGGTTGTTTTTTTTATTTTGGGGAGTGGAGGTGATTTAAATTTGTATGTTTTTTTAAAATATTTTTAAAACTTTTTTTTTCTATACTGGGCCTGAACTGGGATATACTGAGCCTGGAAGCCTAATACAGGCTGTGGCTCATTTTTAGAACAGGATACTTTCCCCGATCTCTGCTGGGGGAAAGTGCGCCTGAAGAAGAAGCTCTTTGATGCTGCTGCAGTGTCTATAGCAGTACAGCCTCAGATGTCAGAGTAAAATATCATACTAAGGTAAGTCTGAGACAAATTACTCACCCTGACACATGACTCTGATTCTTCACTATGACCCCTGAAACTGACACTTGACTCTGGCATTGTCATGGTAGGTATGATAAGAGAAGGAAACACGGCAAAGAAAACAAAACAACTGACAAAGCCCAAAATGCAAGGGAACAAAGGGGTCACTTCCCAGCAATCCCTAAAACACTTTCCCTAAGCTGCTATGCCCATGTGCATATCTTGATGGTAGGTATGCACATGCCCACGTACCTAAGACTGAACACACTGAACCAAACCCTCAGCTGTAGGGAAAAGGGAAAGAGACACCCAGCTCCTTCCACAACCAAAGGAGCTAGTGTCTCCCTAGAGGCCTAGTCAAAACAGACGCAGAAGGAAAAAGGGAAAAGGACTTATCTAGAGATGTGTTGGAGAAGACGATCCACCAAACTTCCAGAGCTCACACAAGGCAGAACTATAACCCGCAAAGGCTATAGGGAGAGGGAGGAATAAATAGCCTGACCAATTACCTGAAGAACAACACCTGGGAGGAGGTGGGATTCTGCTCAAACCCACAACAAAACAAACTGTCAGATTGAGTCACT
Organism: Bufo gargarizans; assembly: GCF_014858855.1. Taxonomy (NCBI): domain Eukaryota; kingdom Metazoa; phylum Chordata; class Amphibia; order Anura; family Bufonidae; genus Bufo; species Bufo gargarizans. Next base: position 23,396,303 of record NC_058082.1, read on the forward strand.
TGCAGCAATTCTGACAGATCGCCTCAGAACACCCACAGGGCAGGGCATGACAGGCATCTGATTCTAATACCTGACTTTGTTACCTAACTCTGACATCTGACCCTGACATATGACTCTGAGACCTTACTCAAACATCTGACTTTGTTACCTGACTATGACCCCTGAGCAGGCCACCTGGCTCTAACATCTGACTCTGACACCTCACTCTGACAATTGACAAATTACTCTATTACTTAACTCTGTTACCTAACAATGATCCCTGACTCTGACATCTGGTTCTAACATCTGACACATCACCCTGATACCTAACACCAGATTCTGACAACAGTCTCTGACATCTGACTCTTATAACTTACTCTGACACTTGACATCTGACCCTGATAACTGACTCTGACATCAGACTGAAACCTAACCCAAACACCTAACTCCTGATGCTGACATCTGACTTTGACATGTAATTAGTCAGTTATTACAGTTACCTAAAGATGGTTGTTTTTATTGTTTGTAGCTCTTTAGCTGTTTTTGGGTGTTTTATGTTTTCACAAATCTCTTATGTTATCCCTCTAAGCAGAAACGTCCCTACTGTAATATTCGCAAATATTTATAACTTTATGCTTAATTCGTGTTTATCTACTTAAGGTGACTTTTTAAAAATTATTTCAGAAATTCCTCTTTGTGCAACCATCTGTTCATTACATCGGCATATTCATCCCTTGTCATTACCCAGATATACAAGAAGGTGGTCACACCCATAAGTAGTCATTATCCATCATGCTTATGTCTTGAATTTTTGCCTATAATCTCCTTAATGAGATCACAAGCTGGCCTGATCCTCACCTCCAGATGTCCATGTTATCACCTGCCATACGATGATGCTTTAGAGGGGCCCCTTAGAGCAGAGAGCAGCATCTGAATGCTATGGTTATTGCAAGTAAGACAATTGTCTAAAGGGAGTAAAGTGAGAATCTGAGCAGCTGGTAAAAAAGACAAGCAAGACAATCGCTCTGGCACTCGGGTATGTACTGTATGTCTACTTTGAGAGGAACAAAAAAAGTTCTGAATCACTCAGCACCAGAGAAGGTTTCCGCTATTGCTCTCTTTAGGCTTCGTTTTCATATTTTGCAGGCGGTTCTGGCAGAGAACATCTTGCTGGAGTTCACCAAATCCATTGCCGGATACTGCCGTTCGGAGCTGCACACCATAGACTATAACGGGATCAAGCACGGATCCAGCTGCTTTTTGGCATGAGTGTCTGACTTCAGCCAGACAAAAACTGTGCAATGGTTTTTGTCTTGCCGAAAGTCGGCATTTCGCCTAGAAGTGACGTGCACCAGTTCTGAGGATTGGGCTGGCCTTCTCCTAAGTAGAACAACCCCTTTAAGCACCCATGCACATGCTCAGTCATAGATCCAGAGATATTCTGTGTGCTATCATGTAGTGGATCAGTAATACCTGTCATGAGATTGAACATGAAACTTCATATAAAATCAAAGGGACCTATTACCGGGTCATGAAAGGGGTTGTCTGAGATTTTGATATTGATTACCTATCCTCAAGACAGGTCTTCAATTTTAGATCATTTGGGGTCCACCTCCCAGCACCCCTAATGATCAGCTGTTTAAAGAGGCATTGCCTAGACCAGCTACGTCAATTTCATCCTTTTACATGGCCTAGTAAATGAGTCTGAGCTGCAAAAGCAACCACAGACATTATACAATAGATGGCGCTGTGCTTGGTAAGCGGCAAGTAGGCCGTGGCACTCCTCTGAATGTCACAGTCTCCTTAACTGTTGATCACCGGGTGCCGGGGATCGGACCCCCACTAATGAGATACTGTTGATCTATCCTGGGAGTAGGTCATCAGTATCAAAAACTCAACCCCTTTAAGACCCTTCTGCTGTAGATTTAACACTCTTCATGCCATTGTCATAAATTGTATCCTACCAACATCTTACATATAGGATGTCACCAATAAAAAATAATGTGATGACTGAATTTTTTAGAACTTTTTGAAAGGAACATTGGGGAATACCGGTATAAATGAATCTAAAACATTCACTAAAAATACTTCATCATGAAATCCTGTTTTGCACATACAATCAGTTGCCTATCACATTTCCAGCTATATCATTAACGCTTTGCGCCTGTTACCAAAAATAAAATTGATATGAATCAAAACTTAATTAGCCAAGAAAAATTCGTAAAAAACAGTCGATCACATAGACAGCATTGAATGTGAAAGATACAAGTGAGATAAAAGAACATTTAATAATTGAACCATTAAGTAATATCCTTTATTTTAATTAAAACCCTTCATTCGGTGACGTTCAGCCAGATTTATTGTGACTAGAAAAAAATATATGCGGCGCTAACTAGTCCCAATGTTGAAATACACTTGCCAATTTAATTAATACACGCAATTTCAGCTCTCATTTGCGTGCCACGTTTTATGAGACAGTGCAATAAATTCTGGCACACATCTATGGACGGTAATATCTTTTTTATAGAATTGACGTGGCTAATGAATCCCTGCTGGCTCATCATTAACTTGGAGTCTACCATTAATGACAGGTTGATGTAAGCAATATTCCAATGGCAGAGTTGCCTTGACTCAAACTGTACAAGAAAAAAAAACTCTACGGTACTAAAAGAAGTCATTTTTGTTGCAATTCATTTTTTATTTTTTTATGTGTTCAAATTTATTTTGCCTAATTTTGATTAATTTAAATATCAATATGTTTTTTACCTGTATCAATTTTTTGCTCACTTGCCTTCCTAGAGCGATAACTTTTTTTATTTTTTTCTGTTCAGGGCAGGACAGGATAATTTGTTCTGCAGGACAATTTGTACCTTCTAAAGCTTCATGCAGACGTCCGTGGAACACGGTCCGTGAGATACCGGACTGGCATTGCTGCTGTACAGTAATACACTAGTATAGCTCATACCAGTGTATTACTGTACTGCGGCATTGGCACAAAGAGCACGGCGTCATAGCAACCAATGACGCCGTGCGCTCCTGCAATGCCAGTCCGGTATCTCATGGACCGTGTTCCACAGATGTCTGCATGAGGCTTAATGGTACCATTCACTGTTGCATGCAATTTAGTGGGAAGTTGTAAAAATTTCTAAATAGGGTGGAGTAAAAAGAAAAAACGAACACCATTCCACCACAGTTTTATGGGTTTTAAGACATTCCGTTTGCGGTAAAATTGATCTGTTATTTTCATTCTTCTGGTCAGTACAGTTACAGAGATACCACATTTATATAGTATTTTTTCTGTTTTAATACTTAGAAGAAAAAAAAAATTATATTTTTTTTCTTTTTATTTTCATCGCCATGATCTTCATTAGCATTGGAGTCTATGAGAATTTTACTATGTTCCTATGGAGCCCTGCCACTGGCTTCCATAGGAACCTAACTGCAGCAGGTTTTGATCCTTTAGGGGGACAGAAACTGCCATGAGGAATGAATGGCTTCACCGATTGCCACTAGGGGGAACTGTTCCAGCCCTGGGATCACAGCGCTCCCTGATTTTTAGCACTCAGATACGAAGGTTACAATTGACCACATCATCTGAAGGGTTGAAGGTCTGTGATCGGCATTATTGCCAATCACAGATATTAGCTCCAGGAGTCTGCTGTTTGAAACTATAGAACTCACTCCACACTAAAGTGGGCGCCATCTTTAAAGGGGTTGAAGATGTCATCTGATTACAGGTTAATTCCTGTCACAAGGTTGATTCTTAAAGGGGTATTTCGACCTCGAATGTCTGATAGGTGCGGGTCCCACTCTGGCGATAAGCCCCCAATATTTGAGATGGGACAACCCCTTTAGGATAGCTATAGTCATGCAATAATTGGCTAAAAAGGTTTTATGGGAGTAGAATATTGATAGTCCTTAGGATAGGTCATCATTGGTAGAGAGGTCACCTCCTAGGCCAGTGACATTGCATTCATTGGTCATATGACCTATGTGCAGCTCAGTCCTATTCAAGTGAATGGGCCTTGGCAGCAATACCAGTCCACTATACAATGTATGGTGATGTGCTTGGTATTTTGTGATCTGATACTAATGATCTACTCTGAAGATCGGTCATCAATGTTGTACTCCCAGAAAACCCCTTTAAAGATCAATTAAAATGGGAAATAACCCATTTGGCATGAGCACTTACCTCTTCTAGTATTGACCACTCTCACTGAGCTACTAGTCTAAGGCCCCTTGCATACAAGCGTTCCTCCAGCACCGAGTATGCAAGGGGCGGGGCGGGAGGAACGCTCGTATGCAAGGGACCTTAGACTAGTAGCTCAGTGAGAGTGGTCAATATCTTCATTTTTTGTAGCCCCTAAACTTAAAGAAATGAATGGGTCCGCACCCAATCCACATAAAAATGCGGATTGGATGCGAAACAAAAATATTGTTGTGTGAATGAGGTCATACAGAAAGAAAATTTCCATGTGCTTCCGATTGGTTATATGGTCAGTGATACGGTAGACTTTTCCCTATAGTTTACAGTATATTTGAGACTAAATTTAATATAATCAAATTATATAGTACATACAGTATAATATAATCATTATTCGTTATGCAGCAAAAAATTATGTTTTTTTTTCAGATTTTACTAGAATTTATTCATAATTTATTGCATTGTCATAATAAGGAAAAAAGAGCAAGAATAATTAAATAGTAATAATAATAATAACAACAACAATAATAATAATAATTATTATAATTGTTATTATCATTACTAGTAATACTATTCTCAATTAACCTCAACAATACAATTAATTATGAATAAATGTTGACAATTCATAAAAAAAAAATATATATATATCTGTTGTCTAGTAGATGTAGCAGTTTCTGAGGTTTCTTCTTCCAGAGCAGATGGAGAGCCACAGGTTGTCTTAGCCTCTTAATAAATAAGAAGCTGTTAATTAAATGGGACAGGTGCAGATTATTTTCCATCTATTCACATACGGCAATATGTTCATAAATGCTGCCTATTGTCATTCTGCTAAGTAACGGATTGTGAAGTGCAGCAGTCAATCATAGTTTTTGTAGATTGTTAAAAAGAAAGCATTGCTAAAAAAAATTCAGGTAATGAAGATATGATTGCGGAGTAAGTTTCACCATAGAAAAAGAGCAAAAAATAAAATGACTCACTCCACTCTTGTTACAGAGAGAACAATTATTCTACACAAGGGACCTGCATACCATAGAGGTAGACCACATGTTTATGGAAGTCCCTCTTTGGGACAATCTGTATAGGATCCCCTCCCACTGATATGATTAAAGGGGTGAAGACTCAACCCTAGAGGAAAAGAAAAACAAATAGAAAAACTACTGTATATTCTGCTTTTCTGGCCTGACACCATAATTTGAGGTCATTTTTTATCTTTGCTATAGACCCCTTTTACCATCCCTTCATAACAGAAGGAATTGTTTTACATCTAGTATATACTCTAGTATATGTTCTTCACCCCAGTAGACTAAATTGAGGCTCAGCAATGAGGTACCTATCCACTGGGCAAGTGATCCACTGGAGATGCAATCCTTTGAAGTCCCCACAGTCAAAAGGAAGGAACAGCAAAACATTGAAGAGGGTGTTTACTTTGAAGTTGCTACTTTAATACGTTCATATCCACATGTGAAGTTTTGGCAGATTACCCCATCGTAACAAATGTGCTTCAAAAAGTCAGTGTAATCTGTCGAAATTTCACTCTTGAATATAGATGTATAGATGTGACAAAAGCAAGAACCTTCTGAGATGCTGTGATCTCCTTTCTTTTGACTGTGTTCTTTACACCAAGTAGGCTCGCACACAGTAGCCACGTATATTGCTTCCAAGGTCCTTGCAAACAATTTTATAATTTTGTCAGAAAACTGGATCTCATGAGGAAAAATAATAAGGAAGACATAAAGGTTTCAAATAATGTGCAAAAAATGATCCACCAAAAGCAAGAATTCCCAATCAACTTCAAATCAAGTCAAGTTCTCAGCTGACCATACATATTGGTACGAAGATCCTACCAGGTTTGGCCAAGGTACTCTGATAATCTCATATGTATGGAGTTAATACAAGTTTCTCTTCAGGGAAAACATGTTTTGAATGGGGGGGGGGGGGCTTAAAGCAAAGGAAGTATATAACATCTCCTCATTTAAAGGTGACCATACGCTTTAGACAAAAGCAGTTTGATGATTGATAGCAACGATCATCTAGTGAATGACCATTTCACCGACACAGTCATACACATTTTGTCCATATTAATTGCTCTAATTGTTCAAACTGGCCATACACTTTCTTGGAAACCGAGCAATGGACAAATAATCATTTTGGAACATTCTTTCAGAGAAAGATCTTTTATCTAAGAATGATCTTACTTTCAATGAAAGATCTTTCATCCAGCTATTGGATGAAAATTTCAATACAATGCCTTTCAAGACAATGGAGGTCCAGTTCTCCCAACGATCAATCATTTTGGCTAAAATCATCCATTTTGATCAACTTTAGACTATTGTGCATGGGTATCTTTACCCCATTGATGAACTAACGTTACAATTCAGCTAAACCGTTGGCCATCTTACCTGTATGGCCAACTTTACATCATGGTTTGAGTATTCATTGACCATTCCAAAAAGTTTTAACATACCTATTTATATGTCTTTAGGAGGTAGACGTCTTCTGGACTGACAAGTGAATTTTGAAGATTCTGGACATTTCAGCAGATAAAATCCTGTAAAATAAAGGTAAAACTTGCTCAGTCCAGATCATTCAATACACCGACATAGTAAGAAAATAAATTTAAAGTCTGAATAGCTAAAGTAATGAATTGTAGGTCCACACAGTGTCATTTGGCTCTCTTCACACGTGTTTGATCACAGTACAGTCATCACAGGTAAACCATACTCCGAGCAATTTAATGTTTAATTAATTTCACTGATTATATGTTAATAATGAAAAGCGTTAAAGGTATAATGGAACATGCTCAGTACTTCTGTATTGCTATCTGAGCAAATCCCTGGCATGGCTAATTTATCTATTATCAGTGTCTAGCATAACAGTGGAGCCTTTGGACTGCAGATAAGATCAGAAGACCTCAGGCTTGGCACCAAATAAGGAGGAGCGAATTGATTCTACCAGTTGAAATTCAAACTAAGCCAATTTTTTTGTGATTGATTTCAGGCAAATGATAGAGAGAGAGCCTAATATAATACTCTATGTTTCTCGACAATATATATGTCTGTGGGGGGTACTCTTTCTTATTATGGAGAGAGCCTAGCGTGCAGAAAACGTGTGTGCTGTATTGTAGGCCAGCCAAAGATATTCAAATTAGCTTTCCTAAGCCTATTTGATACTAGCAGATGTTAGACATGATCAAGTGCATACATTTTCCTAGAAATCAAGAGGAGTTGTATCTAGCCTACAGTATTTATCACATATATCAACTGGTCTCCATAATAGAAATAGTACCCAATAAGAAGTCCCTCCAAGGCCTAGAAAATAGAAAAGCTAATTCAGATTTTCTTTTAGCCTTAAAGGGCTACTTTCAGTTGTAATGCTGGCTTAGTTATTTTCCTAGTTGTGCTATATATGTAAAAGGCTGGAAGGTATGGTAACCCTGCCAATCAACTGTGTGACGCTAACACAGAATTAAAAAAAGTGCTGTGTTCTCCTCACTGTTTATCTTACTGTTGTTTAGCATCTAGCAGGTGTAATTAAAGCTCTGCTGTCCCCATTCACTTCAATGGGATGGCTCCTTTCTATTCACCTGATGATAGGTCATCAGTATAGCAGAAACACAGAGTAATATACTGGGCTTTCTCTCTAGTTGGCTTGAGTAGAACCGGATTTTTTAAAAAATTCTGCAAGCCTGAAACAAACTGAATCTTGAAAGGTTTGATCAATCTTCAGTGCCAAGCCTTTAAACACCAATTCAGGTACACTTGTAATTTATGCTATAAACACGACAATACAACAAAAGTAAGTAGAACATGGGGACTGACCGGCTCTAATTTTTCTTTAGTAAATTTTTTTAATTTAGGTTGAGAGGAATCATGAACACATGCCATCTCTAGGACAGGTTCCCAGTGCTTAGCAGTCCGATACATGATATACAAGTTGATCGTCGCACATGTAATGGTCCTTTCACATTACCCAATGCAAAATGAATTTAGGAGCAAACAATCATTATTATTTTTCATCATCCCTCAATCTGGCTGCATATTGTCAGTGGCCTGTCCCCTGTTTACAGAGGGTGACGTGCTGCTGATTTTTGGTGCCTCATGAGAAGTGTAGCCACCCGAAATAATGTTATATTAGCCAATTATCAGGAATCAGAATCCTTGGCCCACGTGAAAGGGCCCTAAATTAGGTTCTTAAGATGGCACCTTTAATAACGGTAGACTGCTACCCCAACTCCCCCATACTCATTTATACCTGGCATGACTTGACTGTGCATGTGTTCTCAATAGATAAAAGGAAATACCGCAAGCCCCTGCCAGACACTTCATAAATTACATTACCCCCAGGAGAACATAGGAGAGGGCATGTCGATGATACACTGGCAATAATACACGTATACTGGGCGACATTTCCATTTCCTGTATTGCTTTCTATTACTACATGATGTTATAATGCAAAACCAAGTGGTTTTAATCGCTCTGTCTGTACTTTTTTTCCAATAAAAATGGATCATAATGCGCTGTAGGTTTTCCATCTTTGTCAGTAGATGATATTGAATGATTATTGACTTGAAGTAATGTAAAGGATGTCTGATGTTTGAAATCCATCACAAGTACAAGGTCACTGCACGGACTGCATTACCTGTTCTATGCAACATATAAAAATCAGGTCAATGTCAATCATAAGCAACTTCACTAGAGGTTTGACGACTACTCTAGGGACTCTTAACATCTGTGTGTGTCCGTGGGCTAATCCATAAGAGATATAATGCATCTGACATGCACATCTAGAAATGTCCATCACCTCTTATGGCCAGTAGCGTTGTAGAAACATTTTCTGTTCATTTATTTATGTATGTCTGTATGTCTAAGAAAGTATATACAGTATACTGCAGAGGCAATCCTGGTGGCTGCAAGGGGCCCTTGGAACGAAGGGTACAAACTTTTCTTAGTTTAATTCTTTCATCCCAATCAATGTCTCTTCAGAGAAGTTAAAAATGTGGAATTTTTCATTTGATGCCTATTCCTTCCCCCACCCCCATACACGTGCATGCTCAGCTTGGTCAAGCAACCATATGTTCTTAATATGAAGAGGGAAATAAGCTGGTGCCTTATCTCCCTTTAAGACGAAAGGATCAGGCATGTTAAGATCTTAAATGCTTGACCTTTTTTCTACAACATCTGCCACTGGGGCAGCTTTGGGACAGCCCCATACAGATTAGATGGTCGTCAGGGTGGTGGCTGTGGCCGACAGTCATATAATGTGTATAGTCACCTTTAATTAAAGACTAGAGATGAGCAATTTACACTAGCTGAATTTTCCCAAATTTTCCCCAAAAGTGGGTCAATTCAGAATCCAAATTTGAATTGGGAACCTTAATTAAAATGGTGTTAGCCATTTTTCAGATCAGAAGACAGGAAAGAATTTATTTAGACCCAAATTGAATCGTCCCACCGATTCAGAAAAATTCATTCTGAATCATATTTCAAGAAATTCGCTCATCACGAGTGTCCACCCTTAACTTAGGTTTAATTCAATTTCTCGTGAAAGCAGTTCAATACGCAGAAAGACTAACAACTATCTTGTGACGCAATATCACAGAATCATGTTGTTTAAAAAAGCTGGTTATCTCATGGAACATATCTCAGAACAGGTCCAGCCAAGAGGACAGTTAAGGAAGAACATATCTGCACTTGACATCTATCAGCTACAATTAAAGTATTCAAAAATACATAGTATTTTTGTGCTGCAACCACAAAAGATTAATATAAATGATCCATGAGATCAAGTATCTAAAGCAGATAGACTGAACGCAACCTACGTCACCTTTTTCACCCTCCGAATGTTCAGTGCCACTAAAATCAATTGCATTTGTAGGACTGTGTCTCTAGGATTTGTCTTTGTTTTCCTATGCCATAAAAATGACAATGGAAGAATGAACCATGTTCTCCCTGTTTAAAACTATTGTATTGTACTCGGAGCATTGAATTGTCTGTCTCTGAGCTGGAGTGATGCCTGATCGAACTTGGGCCTGCACTATACAGTTCATTAAATTCTGCTAAGAACAATAAAAACACAGCAGAATAGAAAGGTAGGTAAATTGTTCTGTTATGGCACAATGCAGACAACATGAAGAGCTATTACAGGATAAAAATGAATAATCATAAAAATAGATCCCAACAAAGGGGAAGAGAACTTGCCGAACTAACCAATCCTGAAAGTCACCCAGTACGACGAGGCTAGTAAGTCTGCCCACATAGAGCCTACAAGTAAACTGAAGTCCACCAGTCACAACATCTATTAGTCATTCATTGCCACTGAAATAAAGTAGCTTTAATAAAAAGGTTGTCCTAATATTCACACTTATCTCCTATCTATAGGAAAAGGCAGTGGCATGCAACGTCCTGCACTCCAGCTGTTGTGAAACTACAACTCCCAGCATGCATACTTCCTCTGCTCTTCTCAGAACTCCCATAGAAAAGAATGGAGCATGCTGGGAATTCCCATGGCTATTCTAAATTTTGAATTACACCCAACTACAAAATTATTCAGATTCCTTTAAGGAATTGCCTTGGATTTTTGCCTTTTTAAACCAAAAGAGGGTACAGTATCTAAGAAGCAGCTAGAAGATAGAGGATATGTGTTAATAATCAAAATTGACCAAAATAATTGATTGAGTGAACAAACATAAAGGGTCAGAAGACTTAAGCCAAAGCAAGTAACGGATAAACACGGGATTCAACAAGAAGATAGTAATTCGGAAATGCCAATTCTGTATTCATGAGGAAAGATCTGGCACAGTAGGGATTAAACTCCATGTGGCCCAAATCCCAGTCCAGAACAGGATGATTGTAGGGCGTGCCCACCATGCAAAATAGTGGTAAAAATTCACTCAGCTGTGATATGACCAAGATAACAAGATATAGTGACATCTATATGGACTGAGATACCAGTTGAAGTTCCCTGAGTTGCTCTGTAAGGGTACTTTCACACTTGCGGCAGAGGATTCCGGCAGGCAGTTCTTTCACCAGAACTGCCTGCCAGATCCGTCAAGACGTATGCAAACTGATGGCATTTGTCAGACGCATCATGGTCCTGAGCCGTATGACAAATGCATTGAAATGCCGGATTTTTCCGGTGTCATCCGGCAAGTGTTCCGGAATTTTGCCCGGAGATAAAACTGTAGCAAAATCTCTGTCCTGAAAAGGCAAAAGTACTGAACTGAAGACATCCTGATGCATCCTGAACGGATTGCTCTACATTCAGAATGCATTGGGATATAACTGATCAGTTCTTTTCCGGTATTGAGCCCCTAGGATTGAACTCAATGCCGGAAAAGAATAACGCTAGTGTGAAAGTACCCTAAGAGTGATGTGAATTACCTCACTTTCTGTGGTCTCTCATCATTTCTCACACACACTGGAACCCTCTGGTCGAATATTTGGACACATTGATAGGTCTATTTTTCCTATGCCATCTACATGCTATTATAAAGAGGAGCATTAAAAATGTATTTATTTTCCAAATCAAGAAAATGTGATTATCTTATTTAGGAACACTATTCTCCATGTTACATGAAATAAGATAAAATTGCAGGAGGGTGAATTGGCATACTAGCGCAGACCTGCAAACTTGTCAATTTATAAACTACTGTTTGCCAAGACATCATATTGCAAAACACATATCTGCATATATTTGATGGAACTGGAACTTGGTCTTTGTCTAGACAGTAGAATTATTGACACAGTGAAATTATCATTTGTATACAGTTGTACAAGTAGAAAATTGTAATCCTTCTTTCGAGCGTGGCATTGACTCAAGAGACAGTCAAGCTGCGTTACTGTGAGACTCACATTAGAGAGCAAATCATTGTCAAGCAAGCACGGTAATAATTACTCATAGGTCTGAATGAAAACAAAGAAAGGCTTTTTCTAAGTGCAGACAATAGTTGTAGAAATAATCTTTGCTGTATATACAGCACACATGTAGCAGAGCTGGTTTATCTGTGATTTATTTGGATGTCATAAGATATTTTTGCCTATAGAAGATCATTTAAGCCTACAATCACACGTCAGTGAAAAAAACGCCCGATACACCGTCAGTTTTGCAGCCATTTTCTGACCGTCTATTTGTTTTTAATGCTCGTTTTGCATACGCTCTTAACAGCTATTAAAAACAGATGTAGTTTATTGGCTGTTTCATTTTATTAAGCCCAACCCCTGCAGTCCACTCAATATATATAATGCCCCCTATAGTGCCCCCTGGACATCCAATGCCTCCCATAGTGCCCCTGTAAATCTAATGGCCTCCACATAGTGTCCCAGTATTTATAATCTCCCCGCAGAGCTGGTTGTGCTGCTAACTGCACACGCCATCAGAAGTGGCAGGTTAATTTTACCAATACCACTAATACTGCTTCATACAACAAGTGCTCTCCTGATGACTGGTGGGGAAAAACCCACCTAGAAACGTGTTGAGCGCACCAAAAAAGAGTCTAGGAACAATGCAAGACTATCCAGCCTGCAGTGAGCGCATTGATTGCAAGGCTGGAATCGTTGACAGTAGCACACCAAGCATTGTAGTGCACCTAAGTACCACCTGTAACAACAAGAGTGTAGGGGGTAACCTGGGCCAATACCTATCGCCCCTGTTGGGACTAGGGAGGCGAGTACCAATACCTCTATACAGTGTTCCCTCAAGATACAATATTTTCAACGTACAATGATCTTTCCTGACCCATCGTAAGTTTAAACCAGACTCAACATACAATGTCTCAGACTCAGATCCAACCAATCACCTGGTTGGTCTTCCTGATTTAGGAATACATTTTATGCCTGATTTGATTACGTGGGTGCGCGCCCTATTTTTATCTTATAATAAATACTTTTTTTTGTTTTACATTTCTCTCGGGCATGAATAGATTACAATTCAAAAATGTTTACCTCCTTTTTGTTTCCTTGGCATCTACAGTTCATGTCCTGGCTCAACTCGAGTTTCACCTGGTGGCTTGTCGCAGGAGACATTGTCAGGAAAAACTCAGTTGGGCCACTACACAAATGGACTGTGGATTCCATGCAATGTCAATGTAATCAGAAACTTATCTGTGGGTCTTCATCAAATGCAGGCAACCAAGCTCAAAACTGATGAATCCACATCCAATAGCAAGTAGTGTAAGTCCTCCAACCTCCTCAGTAGCCTGTAACACAAGAAAAAGACCTCCAATGGTATACTGTAGCTCCACAAGACTTTGCTTCTCCAACAGTTTTATTATACTCACAGATTTCCATTAAAAATTGCATAAATATAAAATCCACATGCCATCCACAGTCCATGACGTAATGGTCCAACTTGAGTTTCACCTGAAGAGACTGTGGATTTTATGCGATTTGATTATTATTATTTTTTTTATGGAAATCTTATCAGTATAATAAAATGTTTTCATTGAAGGAGCACCGTCTTGTGAAGCTTTACTATTGGAGGGCATGGAGGTCTTTTTTTTGTATTACAACGTTTGGATTTTTACTACTCGCAATCACATAGGGTTATTTTTTTATTTTAATTATTAATCTGGCTTGCTATATTTTTGTGACTGCTTTCGTGTATTTGGTTATGCAACATCTTTCTATAGTAGTGGCAACAGATATCAGCGCTTCAGGGGTTCCATGTCATCTGATGTTACCTCCAGTAGATGGGATTTTCACCTGCTTTTAGCCTTTATGCAGCCAAAATCTAATTAGAAGGTGATAATACCATTAAGTGATAATTAGGATTAAATGATATGACATAATTCACACCAGGGTGCTGCATACACATAGGTAGCGTGCCTTCCTTATGCTGAGCTAAAAGACTGCAAATCTTTGCAAGGACCAAGATGCAATATTTTTTTAGGACAACTAATGAATCAATTAAAAATAAAATATACCAGGAAAGAAATGCAAAATCTGTAAAAGGGTCCCCCCCTTCCCCCACCAACCATTTGTCCTTTTATAATACAGGGATTATCTTATAAGATATATATATATATAAAAAAAAAAAGGAAATAATATTTACACAATTTACTATATAGGGTGAAGTAGGGATAGTAGTATAGAAAAAAAAATGGCAATTATATGCATACTAAACGCAGTTACTCTTCCTGGCACAATGACATCTAACTAAGTAGATAGTGCCAGATAAATTTTGTAAAAAAGACAAAAATATATGAAACAAATATATTGTATGACTAAAGGAATGAAAACAGAATTGTTTAATAGGGTATAGAGGAATGGTAAAAAAAAAAAAATGTTTCAGTTTTTCCTCCTACCTACCTATATATTGCTCGATTGAGAATGTGGTGGTACAAGAAATGTGGGTAAAAAAATGGAAGAAAATTGGTATTTTAAAGACATTTTTTGGGGGACTACTAAATTGATTAATCAACTGAGATACGATGAGCTGTAATACCGAGCACAGCTGCTATCAAATGTATGGTGCTGTATCTGGTAGGCAATGAAACAGAATTGAAGCCCCTTCAAGCAGCTGATCGGCAGGGCTGCCAAGCGTTGGACCCCCACAGATCATATATTGCTGACCTATACTAAGGATAGGTCATCAATTTAGTAGCACTGTCTAATTATCTCTTGTGTAAGTTAAAGGGGAAAAAAAAGATTATATATTTTTTTTTTTTTTAAGACATCTTCTTTTATAGTAAAGGAACCTTTGTGTACCCAGGCTCTGGTGCCACTTCTACTTCTAAAACAGTGTCAAGAAAATGCTTTACAAGGGTGAATAAGCAATTGGGACTTAGAGTAAGAATGTGATTACACAAATACATGGAAATCTTGGATTCTTATCATTTTTATTTTTTAGTCTCTCTGTATTTCATGATGTTATTCACCTCTCCCTGCTCTAATGATAACTCATGCTGGCAGACCAGCCGAGCTCTTCTATCCATTAACGACAAAATCAGGTTGCTGTAGGTCAAGAAAAATCCTTGCAGGTCAAGGGTCCTTTCTTAGCCAACACCAAACCAATTGGTGAGAATTGTAACATGCTAAGAAAAACACTAACGTTCTGGAAGATCTGGAATTACTCAGTAGCCTAGCAATATCTTCAACTTGAAGAACCAGCTAGAAAACAAAAAATAGTATATAAAAATATTCCCATATGGTCTAGACCAGGAATGCTCAACCTGCGGCCCTCCACCTGTTGCAAAATTAGAACTCCTAGCATGACCAGACAGTCTACAGCTATCAGCCTACAGCAGGGCATGGTCGGAGTTGTAGTTTTACAACAGCTGGAGGGCCGCAGGTTGAGCATCCCCGGTCTAGACCAATGGCAGTCAACCTGGTTTTGCCTTCAGCGAAGGATAAATAAAGGGCTGTCGATATAGGACCAATTTATACTACGTTAGTTGTAAAAAAAAAAAAAAAGGACTGAGTCATCCTAAAATAATCCATTCAACTTTTTGTCCACCAAGAGGCTCTGAAATGTTTTTTGAATGGACCCCAATTATAGTATTTCTGGTATTATCCCTTGTGGATGGCTAGTCTACCTAATATTCACATATCATGTATACTTCTATGTTAAATATACAATAAAAATGCTACAACTAATTAGGATAAGCAAATTTATTCTACTGATTCAGAATTCATCCCAAATTTCCCAAAAATGTCATTTTATGACAAACTTTTTTGCTTCAGTCAAATGACAGAGAGACAAAATGGAAAGAAAAACGTACCCATACCAGGAATCCAGCTCTTTCCGGGTAATTATCCTTTAACAGAGCTGAGCAAAGAAACTTTGCTTGGATACCTGAGAGACCTTGGTTTGGGTAATATTTTTTATTATGGAGGGCACCAAGGAGCATCGTAACTCTAGGCTAAGGAAAGCTAGTTTAAATATCTTTCCCAGAAACCTAGAGGGGCATTATCTTGCCTACAATACTGCACACACTTACTATACATACTAGGTGTTCTCCATAATGAGAAAGAGTACCCCCTAGGCAAAGTATATATATTGCCGAGAAACCCACAGCAGCACGTTTAGCTGTCTGCAACTTTGGTTCGGGAAACATTGATTTGTAATCAAATGTTTTATCTCCACAACTAATATTTCATTGTCTTTTCTTCTAACGCTTTGCAAGAATGTTAAGTAAACTCTTCAGAAGGACACTTATTCCATAATTATCCTAAATGCCTCCGGTCCCTCAAGTTTATTTGTTTTTATTAAGATGTGGATTATTATAGCGGTGACACAACCCACACGGGAAATCTTTTCTATTGCAGATGAAGCTTTTAATATAAAATAATCTATAAAGCTTCTCTTTTTGAATTACAATCTCATTTTTTTACATACCGCAGAAGCAGAGAGACGAGTTCACAAAAAAAGTGAAAAAAATGAAGTATAAATATTATTATGTGTCATAAATCAAGAGTTATCTAAAGTCTTTTTCCAAATGTTACAGACAAAGCCACCTCGGCGTCGTCTGGCAACATTGCGCGGAATCTGTTATAGATTTTGTTTTCACAATAAATCACATTAGCCAACAATCTAGTTTTTGGCATTGTAAAGCAAGTTTATGCTTCCTGAGAAAGCAGAGTAAAGCAATGTGTCAAGGAGCATGAACAGGATGGAACACCACTTCTCTTCACTATGGTGAAACACGTGCATTTTATTGCTATTTATCCCCCCCCCCCCTTCAAATGTAGAAGACGTGCGCGACGTTTATGTAAAAGTCAATATGTCGTAAGCTGTGAAATGATTCAATAAAAGCAAGAGGCTTGTAGAAATAAGTCTGGAGAAGTTGCCGAGAACAGCAAAGTTCTCCCCGGAAGAGAAATAATTCCTTCTAATTCCATTTTTAATGATTAATAAAAGGAAACAGTAAGTTGACCGGATAGATGAGCTGTGAAGAACAGAAACTCAATTTGTTAAAAAATTTTAAGAAAAATTGCCTACATGATCTTTTTTTTTGTTCTATTAGAGGAAACTTCCAGGCTTATTGTTATCTGCTGCAGAAGATGGCAAATAACTGCAATTAAAGTGCTCAGTTTAGTGCCCGTTTAGTTATCTGCAACATACCGCTGACCACCCTGAGCCAACTGAGCCATACATGATCACTAAGAAGGAACTTAACACATACAGTACTAGTAACCCTCAACTTTTACTAAAAATACCATGTCCATAGTTACCAACATTGTACCCATGAGTTCCGCTCTCTGCAATTTAAGGAACTCCCTCCTGGTAGACTAGCCATTTCAAGAAAAGTGTCTGTTTACACAAATATCCTATATAATTAGCTAATGATGATTTATGGAAATCATAGCATTTTTGTCAGAGAGGAGTGAATCTCTTGAAATTTGTTTTGTCTCAGATTTGCCAACTTTTTCAAAAAAGTTAATTTGGGTCCTTATTGACACTATTCAAACCAAACATAATCTAATTGCCTTGGAAAATGGTATGTTAAGACTTACACTATCTTTTTATCTCTCAAAAACACAGAAAAGAAGGACAATCACATGTAACACTTTATCGGAAATGAGATGTGTTGGCCAGTTCTTCTTCTAAAAGGACAAGGGCACTAAATGCCCCAGTATTACACTTCTTTGAATGAGATATGCAAGACAATTCTCATTCCAAAAAGAAAGAGTACTGGGTATCTCAAGAGAAATTTGTTCAGGCTGAGAGGCATTGGGGGATACTCTTGGAGGTGTGCTTTCTCATTAGGGAGACCACCGAGTATGCATGAGAAGTATTGCAGTTCAGCCAATGCTGCTTTGAATTTCTGGGAAGCATATATGCAAATTAACATATCTTAATCAGATAGGCTTAGTGTTCTTTTCTTAGAAAGGCTTAGAATTCTAAAATCTATCTACAGCAAATCTATCTGTCAGAATCTAATAATCATTTTTCATGTATTTATTCTTGTTTTAGATTTATATTTTCCTCTTACCTTGTACATTATTTATGTTATACATGATACTGTAGCATTTAGCATTTTTACAAATTACACACAACACTGCAGAGGCATTTTGTTATCACTGGGTTTCACATCTGTTTAAATTTCTGCCCTATAATTGAAACAGTTAATTGGCCCCAGAGGTGTTTTAGATGCCTGGCACTGTGCCATAATGCATTTCTTGCAGATAAAAGTCTACCTATCTATCTATCCATCTATCCATCTATCCATCTATCCATCTATCCATCTATCCATCTATCCATCTATCCATCTATCCATCTATCCATCTATCCATCTATCCATCTATCCATCTATCCATCCCCTATCTATCTAAAACAGGTGGATGGTTCTCTGGATATAATTCTTTGAAGTCACTTCATGTGTTTTATTTTCTATCCTAGCTCTTTAACGTCCTATTTCTTTGGTCTTCTAGCATAGCAAACAGCTTTGCTTAAAGTGAAAACAGAGTTAAAAAAAAAAAAAACATTTTATGTCATAGAGACATATCAAAAGTGTTGCTGTGACATCCACTGATCCTTAAAAAGAGGGGAGAGAAGTACTTGCATAGAATGCTTTCTCTTCTCCCTGCAGAGGACTGAATTAAGATGGGCCCATAGTCTTCTACTGACTCCATCTCCTATGGGTGGATAGCACACTCCCTTCTCTCTCTCCTCGCTCTAGGAACTGATGGTGCTCTCAGCACTCATATCATCACCAATCAAAACTTTATATGTTTTTATGGCATATCAAAAGTTTTTGGAAAGCTCAGGACTAGGGATGAGCGAAACCGGTGATGTTCGGGTTCGGACAAACTTCAGGTCAAAGTTCGGGTTCAGGACCCGAACTTGACCCGAACACCAAACCAGAACCCCATTAAGCGTGGTGATGTAATCGCAGGTCCTTTTGCAGGTCCTGAAGAAAAAAGAGGATACAGGCCGAGCGATCAAGTGGATGAGGTGAGTTTTTTTTTAACCCCTCAATGGCCATTTTATGTAGCATTCTATATTAAGAATGCTATTATTTTCTCTTAAAACCATGTTATAACAGAAAATAATAAAATCACCCGAACACCGAACCCGAACTTTAGTGAAAAAGTCCGGGTTCTGGTCTGGGTACCCGAACTCGCAAAGTTCGGTACCAACCTGATCTTTGCAGTTTGGATTTGCTCAACCCTACTCAGGAGCCTTTACCCTCTAACTCTTTCAGACCATTCACCGCAGAAAAATCTATTAGAGCATTGCACATTACACTAATCAATGCGATGCTTTTCTGTGTCATTATCTGTTATAAAGGACAATGCATAATTACAGCCGTTACCTAAGTGCAATATATACAGTGTATCTCATGTTAAGATGGTGAAAAAGTTCAGCAGAGGTAATTATTTTACAGGCAGCAGCCCTTAGTGTCTTTATATAAGGGGCACAAACAATACTGCATGTCAGTACCAACCTTCACGTCGGTATAACATGCTCTGAACAGCCTTGATCTTTGAAAGCGTTACAAGGTTCCGTTTGCCGGCAATACAATTATTAGTTCATTTACCTCCAGTGCTCTAAAACTAAACAAGTTTGGTGGATGCAGATTTGTGTCTTGTTACAGAGAAGATACGTGGTCAAGAGCTTCAGAAGACAAAGTTCATTGGGGTATCTAATAGAGGAGCATTGTGGGTGAGGGGTCCCTTCTATGACATTTGCTTCTTTCATTTTTATTTATTTTTGTTTATTGACTTTTTATTAAATTGTGATGTTTTTAAAATCAATGCAATGTGTTTATTTAATTTAAATTAAGTCATTAAAAATAAACATTTAATTAGTTTCAATTTCAAATTGATTTTCATTTTAAATAAAAAAATACATGACTACATAGTTATTCTGCATTGCTGCATAAATCACGATTTTATCTAATTATGAAGAGTGACAATGCTATGTGCTCTGCCACACAAGAGCGACAAATGGTAGATGAGGGTAGGTTACCGATTTTGCATCGGGGACCATTCATATGAAATAGTGATATAATTTCCTAATATACTAATTTATTACTAATAATACTACTATTACTATGTAAAAATACTTTATTGGTGACCCATTTGGACTAGAAAGTGCTTACGATATTATGGGAAATACAGAATTGATCTGGTTGGCATGGGATTAGAGGCAAGAACAGGCTATTGGGGCATATGATTGGCAAAGAAGAATCACTTGGGATCATTCTCTATGAAATAGATCTAAAGGGGTAATTCCCATCGCAGACAATGGGGGCATATCCCTCTGATATCCCCCTATTGTCTGATAGTTGCGGGTTGCGCCAAATTCATTTCTACGGGGCCGCTGAAAATAGCTGAGCGCTAGCTCGGCAATTTCCATCGGCCCCATAGAAATGAATGGGAGCGGTGGCTACGCAATCACGATGCTCTCCCATTAGCTTGTCTGGGGAGAAAGGTTGGAGGTGGTCAGACCTCGGGAAACCTGGGGTCTTCCAGCCATCGCTCTCCCCGCTCTGTTCTTGGCGTAGGCAATTAAGAAAAAGCAGCTTTTGCTCTTGCAAACCGATCCTGGCCATGTTTTCTCTAGTAGACCATTCAAGTGATTTTTCTGCAGCATGTTTAGAGATTGCTGTCATTCACATCAGTTCCTCCCCCCATTAGGGCTCACAATACGAATTCTGAATGAACCTATCAGTATTTTTTTAGGGGGTGGAGATACCAATGGAGAACATACAGTACATGCAGATGTTAACCTTGGTCAGATTCAATCCAAGGACCCCAGTAGGAGTAACTACCAAGCCACCATGCTGTTTTCTGACAGCTCCTTGTCATCTCCCTTAGCATCTCACAAGAAACAAAAACCTAGCTGTAGAAGATGTGAGGTTGGAGCCCCATCTTATAATAGCTCCTTCATCCCATAATAGCTTTCTTCAGAGTTTTCTGCCCGAGCTCTGGAGCTTTTTTTGCATTTGTTTGTGGGTTTCAGAGATTTTCTCAAAGAATGTAAAGCTTTTCACTTGACAAATCTGTCCTCTGCTCTGTAATTTATATGGTAAATGGAATAGCATAAACAGTCGCGGACCAAGCGCTAGAAAATGGGACTGCGGCTGGAATCGCTGCCTGTTTAACCCTTTCTGTATTGAAATTCAATTTTTACTCCATTTAAGTGAATTTTATAGGGAGTTTGAAGAAAACCATTTTGTTAAAAGAGTCTCCTAATGATAAGCTCATCACCGTATGTTCAGCTGCTGGGACCTCCAACCTTTAAGTGCCACCTGCTGGGCATTCATGCAGACAATTCTAAACTTCCCTGCAGCGCCACCGCAGGTGAAATGAAGCACTGCATAGCATACACTGAAGTCAAATGGTGGTTTGTGCAATGCGTGGTTATGCCCAGTCCTTAAGACATGATCTATAGTTGCTCTGCACCCTGGCTTTTGGTGGAGGACCCTGAGTGATAAACCCCTACCTATTAATTACCAAATGAGATACTTATAGGGAATGTCTCACCTGACATTTTTTTTCTGCCAATTGCAACCAAATAGTGACACATACTCTTTTTTTATAATACCATTTTTTTTTTTCTGATTGTAAATTGCTTTATGCTATTTTCTATAACAGGTTATGGAGGCATCTCAGTGCAGATTAGCGGTCTGCGGGCTACAGAAGAGGCCTTCTGCTCACATCACTAGGTCATATACAAGACTGAACTGAATTATTTCAAGCAATGTTGCTTTCTTATATAAAGTTGCATGTACGATTCTGTGGACTTTTAAAGCTTAGCTTTCCCAGAATTACTTGCTGGCTGAATTCCTGCACTGAACTCGATGTCATAGTTTGCATTTTGAAATGTACGGTCTTCATACCGGAGGGAACTCAGTATACAGCCATCTGGTGTAATTTAACTAGTCTGTCCTGCTGCAAGATCTAAGCAGAGCTGTTAGAGTTCTATCTATCTATAAAATCAACTTTATTGGCAGGACTAAATACATTTTAGCATTGCCATAGCAAGTGGGAAATAATTGGATAGGGTTGGGGGATTGGGACATGACCAGGGTGGTGGTATAGGGTAAGTTTGGGGGATGGGGACACATCCAGGGTGGGGATATAGGAGTCCATGGTATATCAGGCTCCTCTGAGTCTATGGCAGGCAGTAATATATTGTGCTGCTTTTGCCGCTGTGTTCTCCTCTTCCTCCTCCATGGAGATAAAGTCTTGGCAGAGATCAGACAGTCTCCTGAAGTGAGCGTCCCTCACTACTGAGTATTTGGGGCACCACAGCAGGAAATGGGCCTCATCCTCCACGGCCTCCTGGTCTGCACTCCCTGGGCTTGTACCTCTGTCGGTGATGCCCAGATTCGATGAGCAGGCTGTGGGCGCTCAGTCTGTCCCAGCTCAAGATCTGTCTATCTCTTGGATTGGGGAGTTTCTTCACATATGGGGCCAGTTTGTACTCCCTCTGCAGGCTACGGTATACTGGGACTGCTGCTATGCAAATGGGCTCTGAATGATAGAGACGCCTTCTGATGGCATAGAAGGTTTTGCTCACCTTGTCTTTCAGCGTTTCCATGTCTTTCTTAAAAATCCTCTTCTGGAACACCATTATGTTGGTTTTCTTTAGATTGATGTCCACGTGGTACTGAATTTTTCCTGAATTTTCAGGTTATCTTGGAGACCTTTCTCACTTGGTGATAGTAGCAAACGATCGTCTGCATAAAGGAGAAATTTCACCTCGGTGTAATGGAGAGTGAGATCCGGTGCTGAGGAAGACTCCAGAGCCACCACCAACTCATTGATATAGATGTTGAAGAGGGTTGGACTGAGGCTGCCGCCCTGTCTGAGTCCTTGGCTCTGCCGGAAATAAGCCATTCTCCTCTCATTCACCTTCACGCTGCATCTGTTCTCAGTGTAGGAACTTCTGATGACATCATATATTTTTCCTCCTATTACGCTTTCGAGAAGATTCAGCCTTCTAAAAGTCCACAAAGCAGGCATAGATCTTTCCATGCTTTGTATTATGGACATGGCTCTTGATGATGCTCTGCAGGGTGTAGATGTGGTCCGTGGTGCATCTATCTATCAATCTATTATCAGTCAAATCAAATCAAACAAATAAGCTTTATTGGAAGGACTAAATACATTTTAGCATTGCCAAAGCAAGTGGGAAATAATTGGGTAGGGTTGGGGGTGGGGGTATAGGAGTCCATGGTATATGAGGCTCCTCTCAGTCTATGGCAGGCTGTAATATATTGTGCTGCTGTGGCCACTGTGTTCTCCTCTTCCCCCAGCAGTATGGATAGTCTCTCTTCCTCCTCCATGGAGATGAAGTCTGGGCAGAGATCAGACAGTCTCCTGAAGTGAGTCTCCCTCACTGCTGAGTATTTGGGGCACCGCAGCAGGAAATGAGCTTCATCCTCCACGGCCTCCTGGTCGCACTGCTGGCACAGTCTGCTCTCCCTGGGCATGTACCTCTGTCAGTGACCCCCGGATTCAATGAGCAGGCTGTGGGCGCTCAGTCTGTACCGGCTCAGAATCTGTCAGTCTTTTGGATTGGGGAGTTTCTCCAGATATGGGGCCAGTTTGTACTCCCTCTGCAGGCTCTGGTATACTGTCAGTCTCATATCTATTTATATAGCTTTCCATATATCAATACATTATCTATTATCTGTTCTTTGACTTGTAGTTCTACTTATGACTTTATCATTGTGTTGCATCTGACCATAGCCTTGACTCCACTGCTTTAACATAGTCTCCCGACTATCTTGTCTTAAATGGTTACAGATAAACTTCTCTTTCACCTGCTATCCTTCCACCAGTGACTACTCTAGGTTTCTGGTCTGGCAACCTCCAGCTGAGAAGTCCAGATCCCTTTAAAGCATTAAAACCTGAGAATCCCTTATAATCCATTCTCCAATCTAGTCAGTGCAAGGCTGACTGAAATCTAACTGATATGCATACAATATGTGTGTGTTAGCATACCCTTTACTTCCTCCCTGCCAATGTTGGTTACAGAATAAATAAATAAATAAATGATAATAATAAAAGATGGATAGCTAATAGAACCTTACCAAACTGGACATTTTTTAGATATTTGATTTAAGAATTTGGTTTAAAAAAAGTTGAATTATTCTTTGTTTAATGAAAACTAATATAATTTTACTATCCATATTACTTTCTATATCAGTTTCTCAACCTCTGTTGTTTAATTTCAGTAGATAAAAAATAAGCTATCGCTGTATATTTGCTACAGTTTCATTTTTTATGACTTATCATTATGTGACTACAAAGGATTATTAAACTGAAGCGAAGTACAAAGATTGGTAGCTATTCAGTATAACGATTATGGCCTTGAAAAGCTGATAAAACTTCTTGTTTATTTGGTCTTTTCTGTAAAAAAGCAATCATTTGAATGACTTACTGAAATATTTATAAAATGTTAAAATGATTAAAAAATAAGCAAATAATCTGTTATCTATCTATCTATTATCTAAATACTTACTATCTATCTATCTATCTATCTATCTATCTATCTATCTTATGGACAGAAGGATATACGATAGATAGATAGATAGATAGATATGAGATAGATATATAGATAGATAGATAGATAGATAGATACTGAGATCGATAATAGACAGTCTATCTATCAATCATCAATCTATTTACAGTATCAATCTGTCCATCTCTTTTATCTATCTAATATCTATCTATCTTGAAAAAAGGTGGATGGTCTCTGGATATAATTCTTTGAAGTCACTCCATGTATTTTATTTTCTATCCTCGCTTTCTATCCCAGCTCTTTAACTTCCTATTTCTTTGGTCTTCTAGCATGGCAAATAGCTTTCCTTAAAGGGAAACTGAGTAAAAAAAAAAAATATTTTATGTCATAGAGACATATCAAAAGCTTTGATTTGTGGGGTCTGAGTGCTGTGACCCCCACTGATCTTTAAAATGTGGAGATCTACATCTATCTATCTATCTATCTATCTATCTATCTATCTATCTGTCCATCCATCCATCTACCTATTATCTATCTATCTATCCATACATCTATCCATATCTATCTATCTATCTATCTATCTATCTATCTATCTATCTATTTATATTTTAGGAGCTGTCCATGGTGCTGCATTTGTAATTCTTAATCAAGTTTGCTTTCCTTGCAGACAGGGAAACAAAATGTGAACCCGCAGGATCTACTGGATTTGTCTTAGGGCTATCCCAGGATGCAGACTCTAAAGCTGCCTATCCACTTCTGATTCAAGTTGGTCTAATTCAGACAGACAATTGTTTGTACATATTGTGAGATGCTCCAGTTCATAGTGACCAATGGCTTCTGCCTGCTGAAAATGTAATTGGCTGGAAAATATTGGATGAAATTACACATCTATGGCATGATTGGCCAAATTAGGCAGATTTTCCTAAAGAGACAGGGAGTCAGTGTCTCATAAGCCAATATAGTCTGGCATGTTGCCGGTGGGATTGCTCATACATATGATTCCAAGGACCACCGGTCATCCTCAATCTATCTATTCCTATATATTTGCAAATTATCTTCTCTTACAGTTTACCTTTAAAAGTTGCAGAGAAATTGTATTTTAGCAGAATATTAATTCTAATGTAAATATTAATCTACCACCGAATCTGTTGACAATTATCCTTTTGTACAAGGCAACAAGAACAGATCATGTAATCTGTCCAGCTGCTTCTCCAGACATAAGCAGAATATTAAAAATTAACGACACACTCACCGAATTGACGGCTTCAATGTTAATGAATGGATAGAAAGAGAGAATAACTGCACCTTGAACTAGAACAAAGACAGGGAATATGGTAATCTACTTGAAAGGGAATAACATACACCGCCTGGAATAGGATTCAGAGGGTGGAGCAGGAGAATTGGCCAAGTGTCACATAACTAGAGACTTGTGAAAAGTTATTAAAGCAGAAGCAAAATCATTTTTGGATTTATTGCTCCAAATGTAAATTAAAGCTAAAAAAAAACATCCAAAGAGCAAAAGGCATGTATAGCATTTTGAAAAGAATGTCTATCTGTCTATCTATCTATCTATCTAATATCTATTTATCTATCTATCTCCTATCTATCGATCTCATTATCTATCTCATATCTATCTATCTAGTTACATAGTTGATATGTCTATCAAGTTCAACCAAGGAATAGGTGGGGACGTGAATCCCAGAAGGAAGTGAGACTCAGATTTCCTTGCATTTTTTTAAGCATTAATGTTGTTTACTTTTAAGAATTTATCTAAACCCTTTTTAAAACTGTCCACTGTTCCTTCTGTGACCACATCCTGAGGTAGAATATTTTACAGATTCACGGTAAAGAAGCTTTGTCGCTTCTGGAGACTGAACTTTTTCTTCTCCAGTCGGAGGCAGCGCCCGACTCCATCTCTTCTATTTATCTATTTATCTATCTATCATCTATCTCAGACATGCTTAACCTGCGGCCCTCCAGCTGTTGTAAAACTACAACTCCCACAATGCCCTGCTGTAGGCTGTTTGGGCTGCTGGGAGTTGTAGTTTTGCAACAGCTGGAGGGCCGCAGTTTGAGCATCCCTGATCTATCTATCTATCCAGGGGCTTGGCTAAAGGCCCATGGGCCCTGGTGCAAGAGTTCGGCTTGGGCCGGCTTTCCCTTAATTCTTCGTGGCTAGGGGCAGGGAAGCCCATAGCCTTCTTGCTGCCTGAGACAAGAATTGAAATGCTGACACCCCCCCCCACCCCCCAAGTTCTTGACCTAACCCCTTCTCTCCATCCAGAGGTGTAACTTGACCATCAAGCACTTTCTATAATACCGGTGTCTTTTTATGTGGCACAAGGGTCTTTGGCCCCCTCACGCTCCTGGGCCCAGTAGCGACTGCTACCTCTGAACCCCCTATAGCTACACCCCTGTATCTATTCATCTATCTTTATCACATATTGACACATTGTCATAAAACTCTGTCTACTGAATCCAGTCTTAAAATCCCCACAAACTGCTCATCTGCTCAATCAAATTGGGTTACAAAAGTGAATAATACTGTACATAGAGGGAGATTAATCAAGCGCAGAAAACTGGTGCAGAAGCTTAATAAATCTCCCCCGTACACTCAGGAGTATAACTGAAGCTAAAAGAGTCATTACATTATATCTAGCATTGTTTAAATGGCAACAGGGGTTATTTCTCTGTACTTATTACACGCTATACATTGCAACTACGCACACTGTATGTGATGTATATTTAACTGGAACTATTAAAAAACAGTCACTACCGAAGAAGAGGATAAAGAAAACAATTCAAAAGCCTCCGCGATTTAACGAAATGCCAAACTACATCCTGCTCACATAGTGTTAAGCTCCGCTAGGTGAGGATCTGTTACTGTTATTTTATAGTCACAGGTACAAGTTATAGTTAGATTATTTTCACTTGAAGAAGTCATGCATCCTTTAGATATTCTTATCCAAAAAGAAGACAAGAACTTTGGTCAGCAAAGGTTTGGCCTATTTAAAGCTTCTGTCCATCTTCAAAACCCATTCTATCTTTTAGTAACACAAATCTCTTGAGCTGCAAGATCTTGCTTTTAAAAGATTATTTGCAGTGTTGTACTTTGCTGTAGCATATCCTGGCCATAGCAGAGGGGCTCGTTGGTATCAAACTATGCGGTATTAAAAGAGACATTAAAACTGGTATATAGCTTCTAGAACATCTGTAATAGAATAGAAATAATGCAGTGCACTAAATCCTATAATACCTGTTTTAGTATGCTATAAATCATATCAAATGTTGCAGCCCAGTCCTGGTCACTCTTTCTACAAGCTTGATAACTCATCTTCTATTTACCACCCCTTTCAAATTGCAGAGAAAGAAAAAGGGACTCCTTGCTTTAATTTTTGCCCCTCCTGCTGGGATCACAGGACTTGCCAAATAGCAATCTTTTTATAATGAGACCCAGCATACAAATCTTTTTTTCTTTTTGCTTATTTTTCAATCATTTTAACATTTAATAAGTTTTCAGTAAGTCATTGAAATGATTGTCAATGTTTTTCTTTTTTACAGAAAAAGACAAAATTAACAAGAAGTTTTATCAGCTTTTCAAGGCCATAAATGTTGTAAAGAAAGATACACTGAATAGCTACCAATCTCTATACTTAGCTTCAGTTTCATAATCCTTTGTAGTCACATAATGATAAGTCATAAAAAATGAAACTGTAGCATATATACAGCGATAGCTTTTTTTTAATCTACTGAAATTAAACAACAGAGGCTGAGAAACTGATATAGAAAGTAATATGGATGGTACAATTATATTAGTTTTCATTAAACAAAGAATAATCAAAACTTTTTTTAAACCAAATTATGTCACGTTTGGTAAGGTTCTATTAGCTATCCAACTTTTATTATTATCTTTTTTTTTATATTATGTAACCAACATTGGCAGGGAGGAAGTAAAGGGTATACTAATACACACATATTCTATGCATATCAATTACATTTCAGTCAGCCTTGCGCTGACTAGATTGGAGAATGGATTCTAAGGGATTGTCAGGTTTTAATCCTTTAAAGGGATCTGGACTTCTCAGCTGGGGGTTCCCGGACCAGAAACCTAGAGTAGTTACTGCTGGAAGGATAGCAGGTGAAAGATAAGTTTTTATGTAACCATTTAAGACAAGATAGTTGGGAGACTATGTTAAAGCAATGGCGAACACAATGATAAAGTCATAAGTAGAACTACAAGTCAAAGAATGTCAGGCAAATGGAAGGTCTGACAATCTGTAAGTTGAAATGGAATCCAGAGTAATGGTCAACAACAAGCTGTGTCAATAAAAGAAAATACACTAAACAGTTATCCAAAAACAAATCAGGCTAGGTCAACTAACTAGATCGCCTAGTGACCTTATTGGCTGGACATCTGATTAGTCAGCCAGCTCAAATCACTGACTGGCTGGTCATATGAGTCTGCAGATTGGCTGGAGATGACCATACACCCCAGATGGCAACCCCATCAGCTTTGCCATGAAGTCTATCATGGGGTAGGCCCACCTGGGATATTGATAGCATAATGATAGGATAGGTCATCAATTTCAGATATGTGCAGGTCACACCTCTGGAGCCCCAGAAGTGAACATCATCTGCGCATTGATGACTACCTTCCGTTCACAACTATGGGATTTCTGAAAATAGCTGAACATTGGCTTAGCCATTTCTGACAGTCCCACAGTCATGAATGGAGAGGTGGCTGCGCTTACGCGGTGCGCTCTCCATACACAGCTATGGGCCTTCCCTTAAACAGCTGAGCACTCTGGCTCGACTATTTTCAGAACTCCCATAACAATGAACGTCGTGCTCTCCGTTCACTTTAAGGACCCAGTTCTGGAAATAGGAGAGGGTCACACCTATCTAACATTGATGGCATATCCTAGCGAGATATCGTCAATGTCCTAATTGGACCAACCCCTTTAACATGATTTCACACACTGAGGTCCATCTCCTAAGTGGAGGTGTGCTTTCATCTGCAAATATATCTATGTATGATTGCATTCGTCGGAGATGAATCAAGGTTACACTTTGAAAACAATAGCTCCGAAACAACGGCTGAAGCAGCATTTCCCATGAAGCCTTGGAAAACCCTGAGGTCCCTATTTGTTAGACTCCTTCTTTCTGCTGCGACAGACCTGATGTTATTTACTGCTCCTGTACACATGCCAGACACCTCTAAACCACTTTCCTAACTGCTTCCATAACAACAAGCACAGCACGGTCCAGGAGATGAGATGCATTGTGCAGTTACAAGCCCACTACAGTATTTTATCAGGAATCAAGAAGATAGAAGAAGAACTGGGGTTATATAACAGAATGGGAAATAGAAAGCAATAAATATCAAAGTGTTTAAATGAGTCTTCAAAAACAAAAAAAATCCAAATGAGGAATAAATGTGGAAAATTATAATTTTCCGATTAATGGAGCAGGGATACATAGATAATATCAAAAATAAGAATTAACTGGTATAGTATCAAAGGGGCTATCCCAAAAATAATTTAAAACATGAAAACTGGACATCCTATAGTACAGGGGTACACAACCTGCGGCCCGCGGGCCGCATGCGGCCCCCAGAGCCATGGTTTGCGGCCCCCGCCCTGCTGGGCAGAAACACAGCTGATCCTACAATCAGCTGTGTTTCTGCCCGAGCGCCGCACAGCAGATGGATCACAGGTTTTGCTCCTGCACTGTAGCAGGAGCAGAAAGGGTCCCCGGCTATTAGCGAGAGCGGGGAAGCCGCTTCTGCCTTCTCCTCTATGAGCGCTCTGCAGTGTGGACCCAGCGATCATGTGATCGCTGGGTGTCTCGGGAACAGAGGAGCGCTGCCCTGGTACAAAGCCTCCTCAGCAGGCTGGTTTCCCTGTAACTGGGGCTCCTTTGGATGCTCCAGTTACAGTGGTAATAGTACAAAAAAAAGTCACTTATTGTCTCCCAAAGGTCTTTCAATGACCTCTTGGGGACAAATTATGTGGTAAAAATATATAAAAAAAAAGTTAAAAAATTATAAAAATAAAATGTGAAAACTAAATAAATAAAAAAATTTAATAAAAAGGAAAAAGTGCTTAATAAAAGAGTGTTCACTGTCCCACCACAGTCGTTTTTTTAAAAAAAATGACAGTGTGCCCCAAAGTCTTTTTATGACCTCTTGGGGGACATAATATGTAGCAGAAATAATATTAAGTAAAAAAAAAAAAAAAGATACATAAAAGAAAAAACACCCACACCAATCAAAACCGTCACCATTACCGCCCCATTCACGTGAAACTTTTCATATTATATAGCAAAACGGCCTACACAAAAATAGAGAACTAATTATAATAATTTATTTTGGTGTCAGTTTGCATATTTAAAGAATAAGGAGCTATAGTTTGAAAAAATATACTTTTTAAAAACGTTTTGTACAGTTTCCCCCAAATAAAAATTGTTGCAAAAATTATTTTGGTAGTCCAACAAATAAGATAGTTACAACCATTTGAACCACCACGCGCTAAATCACAAAAAAGTGTTTGGTCCTTAAGGCCTTTTCGGGCCTGGTCATTCAAGCGTTAACCAATTGGCGCCTTCCCCACTAGCAAGTTAATGTGCTACTGCAGGGCGCCTATAACTGGGTTGGCAGAAGATGGTAGTAACCAGTGAGCTCTGTCCTCTGCAGTGAAGGAAAACACTGATTTATAAATAGGAGGCAGGATGGAAGGAAATGTCGCCACTTTTCTGGTAAAAAATGATTTTTAACAAGGTTCTGCAGCATGGCCTCTGAAATCAAAAATTCATAATTAACTGCTCTACTCCGCTCTGGTCCTCTGCGCTGCCCCCTCTGCCTCCATCCTCCGGTTCCTGCTCTGTTTACACCTGTCAGTGCATGGCCATGGTCACTTGCACGGCTCCAGTCAATGACTGGCTTCAGCAGTGACACGCTGCTTGTGGCCACATCACTGCCTAAGCCAGTCATTGGCTGGAGTGGTGTATGACCATGTCCATGCACTGCCAGGTGTAAACAGCGGAGGCAATTTGAACAACCAGAGAGGCGGGGAGCAAGTAAGTACAACTCTTCGGTTTCAGGGGTTATGCTGCAGCACGATAGTTGGGACAATTACTGAGAACAAGTGTTCATAGGAGCGCTAATAGCTTATATCTGGCCAGTATAATCGTGCAGCTGATTAGTCGATAAACAAGGAATTGCTCATTTGTCGGCTGATTTGCATATTTCATCAGGATGAAAGATGTCCGATTATCTGCAGCACGACTGTGGCAGTGATCACTCCTCCCCAGTCACTTTGCACTGGCTTGTGTAATAGGCAGATGAGCGCCGATCAACATTTTATTATTTGCGGCCCCTTGAAATAGAGCGATGTGACAATGCGGCCCCCAGACCAAAAAAGGTTGTGCACCCCTGCTATAGTACATGACAATCTCCTTTTAACAAAGCTAGGACCAGCCCTGAACCTCACATGGATCCAGAGATCTCCACATTCATTGCTCTGCTAGATTTATATCAAGCTGGCAGCTCAGGGGGCATATCTATTCTCAGGAGGCGTGTCCTGTCTGCTACAGCTGGTGGCAGTTGAAGGATGGAACTGAGCATGTGTGTCCACCTCAGTGAGGCGGACAGAGAAATAAGAAAAAGAGCAAACAGCAGGTGGCGCTATACAGATACATTTAATTGAACAACTCAGTGAATATACTACATTTTTAATTACATACAATTATACAAGTATTCAGATCCAGGTGCTGGTTTGAAAACTGTAAAATACTGTACGGATGTAGTAGAGTTAACACTCCTGATTTATGAGACGTGTTATCTAAACTAAATGCGTTAAGCAAACACCTTCAATAGCTTTTCAATGGCTTTTGTCTCAAGATAACGCAATGAGATAAGAAATTTGAGTTAAGAGCTTCAGGGCTAACCCTGCTACATCTGTATTTTTTGGGAGACAACCCCTTTAAGTCTCGAAATCAACATAATTCCTGTTAATGTTTTCATGTTACCCTATGCTGCTAGTTTTTATATTCTGTAATATAAGATGTAGATAATCCATTCATGTGAAATATTGTCTTAACCTGTGCTCCTCCTGACCACCATTCTCCCTTCCTGCTGTTGGGTCTTCTTCATGTACCAGCTTTCAACATCTGAAACATTCAGTCGCCCCCAACTCCGTTTTGAACCGCTTGTGAGAGCCCTGAACGGATCCCACAAACGGAAAGCCAAAACGCGAGAGTGAAAGTAGCCTTAGAGACCTGGGGATTCCATGTGGCAATTTCTACACCCCCTTGCAAGGTTTAAGAGTGAGGGTCACACAATCCCTTAAAGGGGTTTTGCCACTTTAGCAAATAGCATTTATTATGCAGTGAAAGTTTCCATGGTTACGACCACACTGCAATCCAGCAGCATGGCCGTGCTTGCACACTATAGAAAAAAAAACACCAGCCTACATGAGCTCCCACGGTCCCTGCCACCAGAGAGGCTGGCATTTTTTTCTTATATTGTTTAAGCACAAGCACCACTGATGGTTTGCAGGGTGGTTGTAACCATGGAAACGAGCCATGTATAATGTGATGGAAAAATGAGTCCACCCAGCAAAGGAGGCAATATGGACAATCACAATGCATGAGTAAGGGCCTTGTATTAACCTTCTCTACACGATAAATGCCATTTGCTGAAGTGAGAGACCGCCCCCGGTCAACTATCAGTGACTGAGAGCTATGTACATACTGTGGGGATGTGCTCGTGGTAGGCTACGGTAGCGGCGGCAGTATTGAGGGATCACAGACTTTATTCACACCAAAGGCATAACAGGCAATGTGCAGACCACACAGGTGCATATCCACATAGTGCATAGAACAAAAGTCCTTCCATAGCAAATAAACAGCAGGTTTGAGTCACCTTGTTTCTGGACAGACCACAGCATCCCTGCAGGCTTCTAGGCTACCTGCCTTTGTCTCCCTCAGGCCAGAGCCCCTTCGACTAGCAGCACCACAGGTCCCAGGGCTATCCTTTAAGTTTGTGCTGCGCCCAGACTCTGTCTGTGGAAATCTCCAGCACAGCAAGATACACCCCACCCCCCATCTTCAGCAGGCTGGGTTCTTCAAAGACCCAGCTCCACCAAAAACCTGGGCTGGCAGTGGGGAACAGGCACCCACCCTGCTCTTTACCTGTTCCCAGTAAGAACCGGCCTGGCCTGCTGCGCCAGCAGCATTCGCAGCTGTAACCACAATGATCCGGTTCTTACTCCACCGAGGACCTCTGGTGGCATGTATCGTCCGTCCATTATTATCCCGGGACTCTGCTACAATACGTATACACACTTAGGCCTCATGCACAGAAACGTATTTTTGGTTTGCATTTTTTAGGGATCAAATATGAACCCATTCATTTCTATGGGGCCTCAAAAAAATGTGGACATCGCATGAATTTTATGTCCTCATCCATTTATCATGCAGAGAATATTAATACAATGACACTTACTAATGTATTGTGATTGTCCATATTGTCTCTTTTGCTGGTTGGGTTCATTTTCCATCACATCATACACTGCTGTTTCCATGGTTACAACCACCCTGTAATCCAGCATGTGCTTGCACACTATAAGAAAACATGCCAGGCTCTCTAGTGGCTGGGACCATGGGAGTGCACATAGGCTGGTACTTTTTTCTATAGTGTGCAAGTACGGCAATGCTGCTGGACTGCAGGGTAGTTGTAATCATGGAAACTTTCTCTGCATGCTGGAACATGCTGGGAGTTGTAGTTTCGCAACAGCTGTATTCTTGGAGGTCGCTGATCTCTGCTTTATCAAGTTCAAAGATACGTGCAAAGACAGCTAACCAAAATGTGAACCCCCAGGGTCTAATGTAATAGTTTTAGGGCTAACCCAGATTGCAAAGTCTAAAGCTGACCACACACTTATAATTGGTCTATTTGGGACAGATGATAGATAGATAGATAGATAGATAGATAGATAGATAGCTCTTTGCTCCTGGGACAACTGCTGTCTTGTTTGGAATGCTGTCCACTAGGCTCAGCTCTCACTAGTAAGGAGACCCGAGTACACTTAGTTAGTGGCCAGTTGTTTATGTTGTGCTGAAAAAACCTGAAAAGCAAATAAAACTGGTTGTGGCCAATTACACTATATTTAACTAGATTGAACTGTGTTTCCGAGTGCCAAAAAGTGCCCGTCTAACCCAGGAGACAACGGCCCCAAAGCTAATCCCTCAAAATAGATAGATAAGTTAAAGATTAGCAAATTCCTTGAAATTAATTTCAGGTGTGATTCACCAAATTTGTTAAACAAATTGATTTAGGGTAAGAATTGATTCCACCCTGATAACTCACGTGGTGGTAGCCTCAAACTGTCCAATCAGTGCTTTTTCATTAAGGAAAGCTGATTTACATACCTTTGGTTTTCTGGGAAAGATATTGAAATTAGCTTTCTTTCTAAAAAAAAAAAAAAAAAAAAAGAACACATCCTATCTGATGTCAGCAGATACAAGATATGCCAATTTGCATATGTTTTTTCCCCAGAAACGCAGAGCAGTGTTGGCTGGACTACAATACTCCTCATGCACACTAGGTGGTCTCCTTAATAAGAAAGAGCACCCTTAACATCCCAACAAAGGTCAGCTACCTAAAATAATTATTTTTTTTGTGAGACACTCCTGTTTTCCTGTTGTTTTGAAGGAAGAGCTTATTTGTATGTCTCATTCAGAGAAGTGTTGTATGGGGATATTCAGTACTCTTGTCCTTTTGGAAGGTAAGCTGACTTGCATGTTTATTTTCCAGTTGAGTATTATGCATGGTTGCTCTGTCTCTCTCTGAATTGCCTAAAGTGAATCACAAGAAATTTGGCTTTGTCACAAACTTAATGTTTCGGGGAACTTGAAATTAATTCCAAATCGATGGAATTGATTTGCTTGTCTTTAAGACACATAAACATGAGATTGATGTTGAATGGTCCCCTGATGATCACAGGATCAAGAAACCAGCAGCAAGTACTCAACTTCTCTACAGCGCTACCGCAGGGGATATGAAGCATCAAACTATTCCTATTGAGATGATATGACTAATTCATAGACGACCCGAGTCCTCCAGAACTTGGGGATACTCTTTGTAGATGTACTAGACATTGGTCCTCTCTATTAACTCTGAATTTCCTAACATCACTTGAAATGGATTTTCTAAACTAGAAAACATTTTTATTTTTACAGCTTCTCACATTGAGAACACCGAACAGAACATCGGGGGAAATGGCTATACAAACAAATGTCTGCTTATCATCTGTTATGTACTAAGGGGGGAGTATCATAATAAATGCACCATCTCCCATATGAAAACCTGGGAGAGAGTTAAACCCAGTCCATCTGCAGAGAGAAACTCAGATGAGCCATAAAAGGGTCCGTCTTCGTTTGGATAGAAGATTAATAGTGTGGTACTTAATAAAGAACTGGCTCTTTGTGTTGATTCCCTTTACAGCTAGGAGCCAGTAGGCAGACTAATGAAATGCAGGAGCATGCTTCCAGTATATCCTGGCTTTCCATCTTGCATGAGCATGACCCCAACTGGGAATAAGACATTAGATAAACACTCTCTTGATGTGCACTCGCTCATCTGTCTCCTAACTTTGTGGCGACATTTGGCCAGATGTGCGCCGAGCTTGTAGCATTTACTCATCCCAGTTGAAAGGAGTATTTATTCAAAGAAACTATGGAATATTTCTCTTTGATCACCTCATAATTTACTACATCCTAAATTTTTAGCCAATGCCTTGAAGAAATAATTACCAAGCGAACCAGACATTCATTTTTCTATGCCATTAGAATGGCAGGCATGAGTTCTGTTCTGTTAAGGAGTAGAGATAGAGATAGAATCAGTTTTACCTCCATTATAAATGATAAATCTCTAACCCCTACCCACCTGATCTGTCTACCTTACAGATACCAAACTCAAATTTTGTCAAAGCCTATCTTCAGTTATTAGCGTTGAGCAAATAAAAGCATCCGAAGTGGAATTCAATCCAAAGTTTCGGAAAAGTTTGATTCGCCGCTAAGACAAATTTCCTCGCGCTTCTTGGTAAAGAATTATTTTTTCCTAAAATGGTTGAAAAAAAAATTATACTCACCTCATACACCTGATCTTGGAAAGGCCATCCGCTCCCGTCTTGATTAAGGAAAGCCCACCAAAGGACTTCCGGCCAGTGAGGTGACATCTTCATGCTCGCCTCAGGTCCTTTGGCGGGTTTTCTTCAATCAAGACAGAAGCAGATGGCCTCTTCACGATCAAGTGGATGAGGTGAGTATAGTTTTTTTTTTTTGTTTAATTCCAGATTAACCCCCTAAGCTCCTGAATGTGAGTCAGTGTTTAACGTGACATCTGAGGGGTTAAATGATGGGGGGGGCGACGTGATCGGCATTCCCCGTCATGGCGCCTATTCCATGCATTAAAAAATTATTTGTAACAGATGGAATTTCTTGACAAAGTTCGGCAAAGCTGTCGAATTGAATTTTTGAAAACTTTGCTCACCTCTACCAGTTATAAAGCAATTTTCCATAAATGAATTGTGCAGGTGAATTTAAGAAACTTTGTAATATATCTTATTAAAGACAAATGCTTCTTTCTGCTTATATCAGGCTGCTTTCTTCTTACCTGCTTTTAAAATTGATGTCTATGGAGAGAGAATGGGGGAAGAGGAGGCTGCTGGATGAAGACACACAAGCTGCAGCTTCTTAGCTGCCACACTTAGCACTTTTGACTCTACTAAATCTAGTATGATAGGGCTCTACCACTGTTCAGAGTCAGGTAGTAAATAACTTATTAAATTAACTGTCAAAGGCATCCTTATCCCTCCTCTTCTCTCCTTAGACGTTACTGTGTGAGGCTGGAGACGGGTGCCATTAGAGATAAGAGGCTCAGTGAAAGGAAAGAGGAGAAAAGTACCCTGGGAAGCCCAAGAGGAAGCCTAATTCTTTATTAAGATATATTACGAAGTTCTTTATATTCACCTGTACTATCACACATCTACCAGTCTAAACAGACTGGCTTACAGCAACCACAAAGATCTACTGATGCCGCTGCTCTCTGTCATTTATAACACTGGTTGCCTGTTTCTTGTAGAATTAAAATCAAACTTTCTACAATGCTACACCGCCATACATCTCGACTTCCATCGCCCTCTACTAACACACTCATGTGGCTGGCTTAGATAGTACGTCAGACTGTCATCCTCCCATATTACCCACTCCCATCTGCAAGACTTCGCTCATGCTGCATGCGTTCCATGGAACCCATGGACCATTAAAACTTGCTCATAAAATTGGGGCCCTTTATCACTCAACCATAGTCCATGTACTGTACACAACCTGAACTGGTCACAGATATCTCCACTTCATATCATCATCTCCTTTTCCACATCATACACTTATTGCACTTCTCTATACTTTAAATCTGTGTTGCCTCAAATACTAGTTGTGTGACTAATTCATAAAACGTTCTATCCCTCAGATCAGCACATGAGGCTAGTTCCCTGGACAAAATTAGCACCATGTATCTATTATGTCACTTTGTAATTTCTTCCATTCCATTTAGACTGTAGATTCTTGGGGCAGAGACTTCTCTCCTGTAGAGTGTAAGCTCTTATTGGCAGGAACCTCAATCCTGTGGAGGGTAAGCTCTTAGGTACAGGGACCTTTCTCCTGTAGAATGCAAGCTC
Source organism: Bufo gargarizans (assembly GCF_014858855.1). NCBI lineage: Eukaryota > Metazoa > Chordata > Amphibia > Anura > Bufonidae > Bufo > Bufo gargarizans. The sequence goes on from NC_058082.1 coordinate 23,434,643, forward strand.
TTATGTACAGGGACCTCTGTCCTGTAGAGTGTAAGCTCTTATGTACAGGGACCTCTCTCCTGTAGAGTGTAAACTCTTATGCACAGGGACCTCTGTTCTGTAGAGTGTAAGCTCTTATGGGCAGGGACCTCTCTCCTGTAGAGTGTAAACTCTTATGTACAGGGACCTTTCTCCTGTAGAGTGTAAGCTCTTATGGGCAGGGACCTCTCTCCTGTAGAGTGTAAGCTCTTATGCACAGTGACCTCTCTCCTGTAGAGTGTAAGCTCTTATGTACAGGGACCTCTCTCCTGTAGAATATAAGCTCTTATGTACAGGGACATCTGTCCTGTAGAGTGTAAGTTCTTATGTACAGGGACCTCTCTCCTGTAGAGTGTAAACTCTTATGCACAGGGACCTCTGTTCTGTAGAGTGTAAGCTCTTATGGGCAGGGACCTCTCTCCTGTAGAGTGTAAGCTCTTATGTACAGGGATCTCTTTCCTGTAGAGTGTAAGCTCTTATGGGCAGGGACCTCTCTCTCGTAGACTGTAAGCTCTTATGGGCAGGGACCTCTCTCCTGTAGAGTGTAAACTCTTATGCACAGGGACCTCTGTTCTGTAGAGTGTAAGCTCTTATGGGCAGGTACCTCTCTCCTGTAGAGTGTAAGCTCTTATGCACAGGGACCTCTCTCCTGTAGAGTGTAAGCTCTTATGTACAGGGACCTCTCTTCTTTAGAGTATAATCTCTTATGGGCAGGGTCCTCTCTCCTGTAGAGTGTAAACTCTTATGTACAGGGACCTTTCTCCTATAGAATGTAAGCTCTTATGTACAGGGACCTCTATCCTGTAGAGTGTGATCTCTTACGTACAGGGACCTCTCTCCTGTAGAGTGTAAACTCTTATGCACAAGGACCTCTCTCCTGTAGAGTGTAAGCTCTTATGTACAGGGACCTCTGTTCTGTAGAGTGTAAGCTCTTATGGGCAGGGACCTCTCTCCTGTAGAGTGTAAGCTCTTATGCACAGCGAGTCAGCGACCTCTCTCCTGTAGAGTGTAAGCTCTTATGTACAGGGACCTCTCTCCTGTAGAGTGTAAGCTCTTATGTACAGGGACCTCTGTCCTGTAGAGTGTAAACTCTTATGGGCAGGGACCTCTCTCCTGTAGAGTGTAAGCTCTTATGTACAGGGACCTCTGTTCTGTAGAGTGTAAGCTCTTATGGGCAGGGAGCTCTCTCCTGTAGAGTGTAAGCTCTTATGTACAGGGATCTCTTTCCTGTAGAGTGTAAGCTCTTATGGGCAGGGACCTCTCTCTCGTAGACTGTAAGCTCTTATGGGCAGGGACCTCTCTCCTGTAGATTGTAAGCTCTTATGCACAGGGACCTCTCTCCTGTAGAGTGTAAGCTCTTATGGGCAGGGACCTCTCTCCTGTAGAGTGTAAGCTCTTATGGGCAGGGACCTCTCTCCTGTAGAGTGTAAGCTCTTATGTACAGGGACCTCTCTCCTTTAGAGTATAATCTCTTATGGACAGAGACCTCTCTCCTGTAGAGTGTAAGCTCTTATGGCCAGGGTCCTCTCTCCCGTAGAGTGTAAGCTCTTATGTACAGGGACCTTTCTCCTGTAGAATGTAAGCTCTTATGTACAGGGACCTCTCTCCTGTACAGTGTAAGCTCTTCTGGCAGGGACCTCTCTTCTGTAGAGTGTAAGCTCTTATGGGCAGCCAGGAACCTCTCTAAGTCAAGCTTCTGTCAATATGTTTTCACAAACTGAACTACAGCCAAAGAGCATGGAGAATCTTGACTGTGCGGACACAATTTTCCAGACATTTTATCCACCGTCCCTCTGTCTGTTCTTGCTCGGCACAGTTCATGAATCATTTCCTCTCAAGAACAGGAAACAACATAAAACTTGCAATATTTGCAGAGGAAAGTCATTTTAATGACTCCAGAAGCAATTATCACTTCCAGCTCCAGTTTGATCCTCAGGGTCGTGTGTTTACTCAGCTTTCTCATAAACACGCAGCCTCTACACATATTCATCCCTATGTACTCAGCGGAGTACTGCCAAGGTATTTAAAGTAAAACGATCGGTTTACACATTGCTGGTTACATTTTGAGGCAGTTTAATTAATTAATTTACTATTTCATACTTCTGTTTCCATGAGAATCCAATAACAGAAAAACTAATATTGTAATGCCAAACATATATATATACAGAATGAGGCAAAAGTCTGGACTCTCCATGTTAATTGGTGTAATTTGTAGAAAACGGACTTCCAGCATGTGAACGTGTTAGTTGGGAGGGAGGCTGCATTATTCAGAGAAGGAATCATTTTCGGCCGCCATTTTGAAATACTCCAGATTGAAATCAGCTCAGGTTTTTCCAACGGGAAGAGGGTCATGTGATATATCAGTCTTGGCTAGAACTTAATAAGAAACACGCTGGAAGTGCCAGTCTTGACCTATCTTTACCGGTTTAAGAATTAAGCGAGGTCGTAGTTTACTAAGGTGCTTTACATGACGGTGATGTGTCCGCCATTCTGCTGGACGCATAAGGTCAAACATTTTATCCAGTCTTCGTGAACACTTAAAAAAACACTACTTTTGATTCACATTTTTGGTAGTTCCGTGGAATTCTTTTCTTTTATATATATATATGTATCTCTATTTTTTATTTTTTTTATGTGTGATTATTAAAAAAATATAAATAAAAACGCACATTTTGCGGTTTTTACCTTGGCCACTCAGCACACATAATAGGATAACACCTCCTGTCAGTTTTGAACTTGAACCTTTTGAGATATTTGTGATTAAGACATTTTCAAATGTTTGTATAACAGCTGACACTTTTGTGCATCACATTACTAGGACTGAAATGTTTTGAATGGATGAATTAAGTAACATCATCTTTTTTTTCATTGACGTCGGAGTGCTGCCTCAGTTTTTGCATTATTATTACTTAACAGGTGACAAATTTTTCACACAACTTCCCACAAATGAATAGTACAAGCAAATATGACACGTTGCAATATATCATATCAGAGGAAAATGCCTCTTTGCCCACTTATCAGGCTCAATCCCCACCTCCTAATGCAAAATAGACTCAGTTCACGCTCCTCTTACCCCTCCCCTATAGACTTAACCAAATTTGGCAACATATAATCTCACATTTTAGTGATTTGACAGTTTGTCTCTATCTCTCAAAATAGAGAATGTTAGCTTTTGGGGGTAGTCTGATAAGTAAAGAAAGTAGAATTTTCTCTAATTTAGATATATGACAAAGTTTATTGTATTCACCCCTGCCGTCTCCTTTCCTCCCCCATGTATCCAGAGCTCCTGTTCCACCCTCCTATTTCCTATTGCTGCCCTGCACAGACCTCCTGCCCCTACTTCTTGTATCACTCCGCCTCACAGCCTCTTCCACCTACTTCCTGTGTCCACCCGTCCTGTCCATCCAGGGCCCTGGTCACCTGTCTCACTCCTCTGCCTCTCATTATGGTGGTGTCTAAACTGCATGCACCATAAGGACCTTCTAACATCACAGGGTCATGTCACTGTCCCCCCAACCCGTACTGTGCCCCTTATACCTTGCATTGTGCCCTTCTACCATACCCTGTACAGTGTCCCTAGTCATTTACTGTACTGTGCCCTCTTATACCTTTTTATCCAGTCACTGTATGGTGGTGCTATCCAGTCACTGTATGGCAGTGTTATCCAGTTACTCTATTGCGGTTTTATCTGGTCACTGTATGGCCTTAGCTGTATCCCCTTCCCTGCCCACACCACCTTTTTTAGACCTGGCATGAGCGGGGAAAAGTTGCAGATTGCCAACCACCAGGACCAGGCTGTGCTCTGTCAGTACATGGCGGCCTCCCCTCTCTGCTCTGCTGTGTACTGGTCCTTATTCTGACACTAAGGCTGGGCTCACATCACATTTTTGCCATCCATTTAATTTATGCCAAAAACGTATACATTAACAGATGCCTCAGACTGATGCCGTACAGTGGCTGCCGTTCACCATACAGTCCCAGAGTAAAAAACCATATATGTTATTAACGTATGTATTTTTTTTACTGGACTCTGCAGTATATAAAAACGTGGTGTGCTGCACATTTGTATACATCAGACGGATAGAAAAACGTGATGTGAACCTACTAGGGGGGGAAGGGGAGTTCGTACAAAAATTTGCTGTGGGGCCCAGTCAGTTCTAGCGAGTGAGGGCCCCTTACACAGTATAATGACCCCCAGTGCCCCCTCTGTGCAGTATAACCCTCAGTGTGGGTGCCACTAGGGGGTCATTATTCTGAATGGGGGGCAACTGGGGTCATTATTCTGAATCGAGGGCCACTGTGGGGTCATTATACTGTGTGGGGGGCCGATTGAGATTTATCACCCAAGGGCCCACATGAACCTGGAGCCGGCCCTGTATCTATCTATTATCTATCTATTTTATTTCTATCTATCTATCTATCTCATATCTATCTATCTATCTATCTATCTATCTAATATCTATCTATCTATCTATCTATCTATCTATCTATCTATCTATCTATATCTATCTATCTAATATCTATCTATCTATCTAATATCTATCTATCTATCTATCTAATATCTATCTATCTAATATCTATCTATCTATCTATCTAATATCTATCTATCTATCTATCTATCTAATATCTATCTATCATCTATCTATCTAATATCTATCTATCTATCTAATATCTATCTATCTATCTAATATCTATCTATCTAATATCTATCTAATATCTATCTATCTATCTATCTATCTATCTATCTATTTAATATCTATCTATCTCTCTCATATCTATCTATCTATGTATCCATATCTATCTCAGGACTTGTATGTGCTGATATCACAAGGCACAAGCTATTAAATCTTCCCTTCTATCACAGAACTATTTGCGGTCTGCCTTCTTCCGTCAGATCCCGTCGGTGGCAGACTGTGTTTTCTGCTTTGTGTTCTTAGACTCCGGTGATTAGATGTGACTGTTATTGTCACTAGTTAATGTGTGCTCTGCATTAGTCTATCCTGGTAGGCGAAATTCCCAAGGATTGTTGGATCTATAAATGTAAGTGCATTCGGAAACAGTAAATATCAGGGAATGTGAGACATAATCGTCTTGCCTGTTCTCAGCAGAAAGATGAAAGCCTGCCACAGAACAAATGTATTTCTAACAGAATGAAACAAAATGTGCCCTGGGCTCCAAGACGAATGTAAACGGCAGCAAACATACATTTACATGTTGGCTCTTTAGTGAGTCAAATACTATTTTTTAGAACTGTTATTTAGAAACAAAAGTGATGTGATCATAGTGGCGGAGATACATTTCACTGTGTGCCCATTATGTACAATACCAGTCTGAGACGTTATGCATATTAACCCTTTCAATGAAGCAAACATCATGGAGTACATAATCCCATTGCCCACTGATGCCGTTTGTAGATCCACACAAGTGGATGCTGCTTGTTAGGCCTCATGCACATGACCGTATGTATTTTGCAGTCCGCAAAAGACGAATCTGCAAAAAATACGGATGATGTCCGTGTGCATTCCGTATTTTGTGGAACGGAACAGCTGGCTCCTAATAGACCAGTCCTATCCTTGTCCGTAATGCGGACAATAATAGGAAATGGTCAATTTTTTTGCGGAACAGACATACGGACATATAGAAACGGAATGCACACGGAGTAAATTCCGTTTTTTTTGTGCACCCATGGAAATGAATGGTTCCTTATACGGTCCGCAAAAAATATGTGACGGACACGGAAAGAAAATACGTTCATGTACATGAGGCCTTAAAGTGACGGTGCCAGTATCAGTAGATCCTTACACAGGTATCTGTATTGGCCTTGGATACATTTCTGCACAATGAGGTCACCCCTCACAGGTCTTGTTTTCCAAACTACATTTATGAATTATTATTTTTGCTTCCCACTTTAGTGATGAGTAGCATAGGAAATATTCATTTTCGCGATATTTCACAAATTCTTGGCCTAATATTCGCCATAAATTCACAAATTCTTGATTGAGAAAATCGGCAATGTAATATGAGCATATTGCTTGCGCAATACAGGCGTGGGTCACTTTTGCTACTTTTTTCAAGCTGCTAGAAGTTTGCACAGTACAGTAATTCCTATCACACTACCTAACACCTTGCACTGGAACCTATCAGCTACACTATATCACTATCTAACCTACACTGACTGTCTGTATTATATATATGAGCTATCCAACTATCTAATGTAATGGAATAAGGAATAAGATCCAGATGAAAGCCCAGAGCACAGCAATGACACTGCTCTCTCTCTCAGAACTGCAAAAAAGTACAGAAAATGGCTGCTGGGGAAGTTCTTATATAGTAAGGGGCAGGCAACTTTCCTATTGGTTGCTAGGGATGTTGCTAAGCTCAGACAAAGACATTGCAGCCTTCTCATTGGCCCACAAGCAAGAAGCAGTGAGGGTACTGATGGAAAAAAAAATCTAAAATATTCATGATTTTGAAGATATAGCACTATATTCTACATCTTCATGAATTCCGGAAGTGCCGACATTCGCGATAAAAATTCACGATTAGAATATTCGCGATCAACACTATCCCACTTCAGCTCTACCATGTCTATTTTGTAGAGTAAATTCCAATCAGACTCATGCTATAAAATAAAGATGGTGTCGGCTTAAAAAATTCTTTACTATAGACTTGTGCCAAGATACCTTAGGTAAATACCAACATCTCCTTCTTGTGAGTAAGGCCTATTTACAAGGGCTGATACACAGGACAATGACTGTTGCTGTTGGCCTATAATGATTCTATACACTGCATAAATAGTCATGTCCCCAACTACAAGGGAATTTTGCAAGTGCCACCGATCACTCGACAAACAAACTTTTTGGAAGTGCCACCGATCACCCGACAAACAAGCCTTTTGGAAGCGCCACTGATCACCCGACAAACAAGCCTTTTGCATGCACCACCGATCACTCGACAACCATTTTGCAACTACCAATAACTTCACAAACAAGCTTTTACCAATGCACCAATCACCCAATAAACAAGGATTTTGCAAGTGCCGTCGATCACCTGACAAACAAGTGTTTTGCGAGCACCACTGATCTTCTGTTTGTTGGGTGATCGGTGGCACCTTCAAATATGCCAGTTATCAGGAATGAGCGTTCATTTATGAATAGATGTACGCCAGTTTTTGTTGTATATCTGTGGAAGATTTGGTCACAAAGGCGATTTGCCGCCAAATCTGAGACTCCTTCCCCATGCACGCCACGTACGCCAATTCTAAGAAAGGGGGCGTAGTGTTGGCGAGGGCAGACCAGCTGGCCGTCTCATTTATCATTTTCTACTCCTGGTTTAGGAGTAGAAAATGATCTAAATCTACGCCAGCAATTTCTGGAATGAGGAATGATGACTAATTGACTATCTATGACTAATGATGATCATGATGATGATTAAGACCAAATGATAGTATATTGCAGACATTTTGGTTATTAGATAGAATCTTAGAATTCAGTACTCATTATAATAAATATATAGAACATTGTGGCAAACTGCAGAAGAGTAATTTGGGCTTGTTGGCTTCTTCTCTAGTGCTCTCCCAGTCCGTATCACTACCTGGATAAATTCTAATTTTAAGATTAAATGAGGAAATGTCTGCTGCCCAAGACTCTTGAGTCTGATACATACATTCTTCTAGATCAGGGATGCCCAACCTGCGGCCCTCCATCTGTTGAAAAACTACAAATCCCTGCATGCCTGGACAGCCTACATGGCAGGGGTTGTAGTTTTCCAACAGCTGGAGGGCCGCAGGTTGGGCATCACTGTTCTAGATGTTGAAAGGGTTTTCCAAGATTTTAATACTGATAACCTATTCTCTGGAATCTGATTGCTGGGGGTCCAACACCTTGGACCCCCTGCTGATCAGCTCTTTGAGAAGGCATTCTCCATGCTTACCAAACACAGCACCGTACATTGTATAGCGGCTGTGCTTGGTATCGCAGCTCAGCCCCATTCACTTCTATGGGACTGGGCTGTGACTAGGCCACGTGACCGATGAACGTGTCATCTCTTGGCCTAGGGAAAGCAGTGAGAAGGCCATGGCACTACTGTAAGCACCGCTGCTTTCTCGAAAAGTAGGGGTCCCGGGTGTCAGGCCTCTACTGATCAGATACTGATGACTTATCCAGAGGATAGTTCTCAAGGAATAATTTAAAATAGCTGCTGCCTAGGGAAGTAAGGGGTCAGGGCCTCACTACACTGCTCTACAACAGATGATAATGATGTGATCCCACCTATGAGATGCCATCATGACTGAGCAGCCTGACAGGAACACACACCAATATGTAGTTTTGGTAGCATAGTGTGTAGTAAGTCGCACCCCCTCACCTCTCTCCCTCCCCCAGGAAGCTCTGCAAGTGGAGGCAATCAGTCCTGCCTATATTCTAGGATTGGTTGGTGGAAGCTTTTAGAATCATCCCCAGAGAGCCCCTTTAAAGTGAATATATTTATTCTCTTTAAAATTGAAATAGGTTGAAAATGTTGTACCGATTCATTATTTAATATATCCTTATAGTGGCTGATGCTTTGTTTGTCTGATACAGTGCATCGTTTTAAATTATAAAATTGTATCTACCTGCGGCCACCACTAGACGGTGCCTAAGGGCATATTGCCTCTTTGTGACATTGTACACTGAACTGGATAATAAAACAGTATGCAATTAGCTCTTTAGCTCCCTCTGGTGGAATCTGCTGGCAGCAAAAATATTTTGCATCAAATCTTTGTCTAAGTCTATTCAGGGGATCTGGAGCGTCATATTATAAAAAAAGAGAGCTTTGACTACTATAAAGAGAAATGGTGACAGCACAGAACTGTATACTTAGATACATAATAATAATAATAATAACTACAACAATAACTATAATACTAGTATGAATGGCTGCTGCCATGTACCAGGGATATTTTAAGGTGACAATATCTTGGAAATTAGATGTTACCATATTTACAGCTCTGTATAACGCCTCCGCAAGAAGCCAAATCCCTTAAAGAATGCACTGTAGACGTAAATGCAATAGTGTCATGGCTATTACAGTAAATATAAAAATCAATAAAAGATTAAATCAAATGGAGAAGTATAGAAGGCATGGAGCCCCTGTGTTTATCAGTCTATTACCTGCACACTGCAGCCTCTAAGACTCCAAGCAAATGTATGATTTAACAGCTACAGAATTCCTTTTACGCGAAGTGCTTGCAGATGGGAATCCATTGTGAGGAGAAAACATCTACTTGTCTTCAACAAGCTGAGGGTGGATTATGTGTCTATGATGCAATTATTGCACCGCTCATTACTGTTCCCAGCAGAGAGGTAATCCATGGGGCATTCCTCGCTGCTGCATTCTTCCTCTGTAATACACTTTCATGTGGCGCTTTTCCCATATTGATGACCTATTCTCAGGTCAGGTCAACCAATATCAGATCGGTGGGTTCTAAGTCCTGGCACCCCCAGCAATCAGCTGTGCAAAGAGACCAGATGATCGCGGGGGGTCTAGGTGTCTGATTATTGACTTAGGCCCCATGCACACGGCCGTGTTTCACAGCCGTGTGCGGGCCGTGGAACCACGGCCTGGATCCCTCCTGAGAGCAGGAGCGCACGGCGTCACTGGTTGCTATGACGCCGTGCGCTCCCTGCTGCCGGCACAGTACAGTAATACACTGGTATAGATCATACCAGTGTATTACTGTATTGCGGCGGCAGCAGGGAGCGCACGGCGTCATAGCAACCAGTGACGCCGTGCGCTCCTGCTCTCAGGAGGGATCCAGGCCGCGATTCCACTGCCCGCACACGGCTGTGAAACACGGCCGTGTGCATGGGGCCTAATCCTAAGGATAGGTCATCATTAAGGGAAATGAAGAAAATCTGTTTAACCCTTTCCGGACCTCCACTGCAGAAGTCTGGTATTTAAAAACGGCGTCCGACGTGGCTGCCGGGGTTCTGTTGTTTTAAACAGAAGACACCCAGAGCTAATTTCTGCAATCAGCAATAACGCCGATCGTAAACATTTAAACCCTCAAATGCCATTGTCAGATGTGACCACAGCATCTGGTAGATGAAAACCCAGAAGCCCTGTGCTTCTGGGCCTGGAACTAATCCCCTCACGCTACTATCAGAGGAGCCGTTCATTCGTTGTGAAAGCCCTGAGCTTGCTGGAGACTACTAGGCCATCTGCACACAACAGTGAAAAAAAAGTCGGGATAAACTGTCTACTTTTAACTGACGTTTTTTCACTAATGCCTTTCTGAGAAATGGACGTTAAAAACTGACCCATTCAACTGTATGGGGGCAGTTGGTCCATGAATAACAGACACGATAGAACATGTTCTATTTTTCGACATCCGTTATTCACTGGTAGTCAAATAATCTAACGTGTGAATTACCCGATAGACTACCATTGGTCTTAAAATGGACGTATGATGGCCATTAAAAAACGTCCATCACGTGTCCATTTTTGTGTGCATGTACCCTTAGGCCTTTCACAGGTTTATTCCAATATAGGCCTACAGGTGGCCGCACTACACTGGAATATACTTAATTTTATATTTAGCAATGTACTAAATGCCATTGCTAAATAGAAATGGCAATGGCAATCTGACGACAGCATGTTATTAAGTCCTTGGTGGCCTAAAAAGGAAATAAGAAAAAAACTTCTTAAAAAAATATTTAAAAATATACAAATTCAAAGCACCCCCTTTCCCCAAAATAAAAATTGAAATAAACAATAAAAAATAAACGTTATAGGCATTGCTGCATCCCAAAATGGCTGTACTATTAAAATATAATAAATATTTATCCCATATGGCGAATGAAGAATGGTGATGAGAAGAAAACATTTTTTCCAAAGCTTTATATATACAATATATATATATATTTTTTTTGGGGGGGGGGGGGGGAATGAAAACACAAGATAAACAATATAAATGTGGTATTGTTGTAATTTTACTGACCCAGAGAATGAAGGGTAAGGATCAGTTTTACTGCCTAGAGAATGCAGTAAAAAAATAAACATAAAAATTGTGTTTTTCTTTTTCCAATTCCACCCCATTTGAAGTATTTTTCTAGCATCCCACTACATCATATTCTAAAGTAAATGGTACCATTAGAGAGTATAACTTGTCCCTCAAAAAGTCCTTGTATGTCTATGTGAATAGAAAAATAAAAAAGGTATTGCTCTCAAGGTCCTGAAGGGGTAAATCACCCAAACCAGAAAAAAAACATGGTTTTGAGATAATGATATTGAACATGAAACACAAATGTACAGGAGATCCCTACAGACAATCCAAACATGGAGCCACTCTTATTTCGATTCAGCTCAGTGTAAATGCGCTCACTGCACCTTGCATTTTTTGTTTTAGTAATTGAAGCCAGCAGGAGAACCCTTTGGTCATCTAACAAGATCTACTATATTATGCAGAATGGTAGAGCTAGCTATCAGATATGGTCAGACATGAAAAAGAGAAGGCAGACATGGTTTATTGCCATCTCTGTCTTATAGAAGTTGTGCTTTTGAGGCTGTGACTTATATGTAGAACATGGTTCCTTAGGAATAGGTATTCCATGATGTACATGTATGTCATGGTGCACCATACGGGTTCATAAGGCAGCAAGCTTATATATTATATAGTTTATTGAAAAATTTATAAAAATGTTGTTGTCTAGTCAGGACCGGTGATTAAATGCATCTGACTAGGGTTCCTTGGGCTCACCAGTAAATTACCCTAAGGGCACTTATAGGTACAGAACATATACACATTCCATTTTTGTCCTGTACACACATGACGTACAGCAGTATTTACTCTCACCATTTGTTGAATTTGGTAAATGGCTCTAATTTCACATTTTCAATACAATGTTGCAATATTGCTAGCAACACCCTGCATGGAAGCATGAAGACACATATAGGATAGACTGCTCCCTACAGAGTATCATAAAATCATGTTTCCAAAAAAATACTGGTCATGTAATGCCACACATTTCAGGATACATTGAGCCAAAACCAAAGGTAAGGAAATGTAAGGTAAGGAAGACACATTGGTTTCATCAACAAAATCTAACAGATAATTAGAGTCTAAGACTTATGGGATGATTCCCTAATGGAAAGTGGTTGGTTCCAAAGTCATCTCCAAATGGAGTTGCCTTGATTTGTTGCATCATCGGGTCCATTACACTGGGTCAAAAGGAAGATTCCCTAGTGGATCTTATCTAGATACATTATGTCCAAATATTCCATACATCTCCACAATGGCCATATTGTTCTGTTTTTATATTTCTATAAGATTGCCTTGTAAATTAGACGTTGCAATACACTTAATTATTCTGGAGTCCTAAGGTGAAAAATATTGTAATTAGTGAATATTATTTAGCCATGGATAATTTCACAGCATTGACGTAGTCCTCCTGAAGTTCATGCCGGTTAAAAATAAACATGGCCTGTATAATTAACCTGCAGGTTTCCCTGCACATACACTTTATACATTTAAGAAATAATATCAAAATGTATTTTTTGCTTCCTTAAAGGTGTTCTCTGAGACCAGAAACCCCTTCCATATGGCCAGGCAGATTGCAGAGGTTAAAATAAAAAAACTTACCTGTCAAGGCAGTCCTATTGCAGCATGGCTCTGCCTTCTACTCCACGTCCCCGCTACACAGCAACACTGCAAACCAATCAACGACCTCCTGGACCAGAAGTGTGATGTGCCATCTACAAACCACTGAGAGCCCTCAATGGCATCCTGGACCAGATGTGTGATGTGTCATCTCCAGAACAATAACAGCCTTCAATCGCCTCCTGGACTAGAAGTGTGAGGTGCCATCTAGAAACCACTGAAGGCCCTCAATGGCCTCCTGGACCAGAAATGTGATGTGCCATCTATCAATGGTCTTAGCGGTGGCAGTGGTCACTTACCATTCCTAAACATGTTACCACAGAGGCAATTGATTAGCCTCAATGGTTTGTAGATGGCACATCACAATTCTGGTCTAGAAAGTTGCTGGTAGATGTAACTGGTGTGCCAGTACCAGGTAAGTCTCGTTTAAACCCCTTTATCTTGCCAGGCCATATAAAAGGGGTTCCTAGTCTCAGAGAAACGTATGGCTACTGGTGGTAACAAAAAACCTCTTTAAAAAACGTACTGCAATGTTGGCTTTTTTACCTTTTTATCTTTTTTTTATAGCTCCTCCCTTTTGCATGAATGAGCCATTGTAATATCACTGCTGTGACACAGGGACTCTTCAAACAGTTAATTGGAGTGGGTGCTGGATGTTGGATTTTATTTTGATGACTCATCCTGAGGATAGGTCTTCAGTATACTAGAGTTGCACAGCCCCTTTAAGTATGTTTTATTGGTCAGAGCTCTGTAAAGTACTGGTAATATAGATAATGTTACTTACAGATGTATCCTTCCTCATTTTTCCTTATGACGCAACATATCCTAAAAAGAGTGACACTCATTTTGAAAAAAAAACATGATTTTATGATACTCTCTTGGGAGTTGTTTATGCCATAAGTTCATATATGCAGCCACCCACAGACTGTGATGGATTTGCAGCCTATTAAGTTTTTAAGTTTTTTTTTTTAGCATGTTTGATAATGTATTGAGGTTGTAATGTGAAAAATTGGAGTCCTTAAAGAGTCTGTGTTATGATTAATGTATTTTTTTTTTAAATACATCATATTTTACATGGCAATCTCTTTATAACAAAGCTAGAACCATCCCTGTACCTCACATGGATCCAGAGATCTCCCCATTCTTTGCCTCAATTGTTCTGCTATATTTATTTCAGGGGACGTGTCCTTCTTAAGAGTGGCATCTCCTTTTTTTTTTTTTTACAACTCTCTCCCTTTTACAGCTCGGGGGGGGTCCTTTCTGTTGCAGCTCTTTCACTGTACTGTAATGCCATAGCTTCAGCCAGTGGCAGTTGCACGTTTAAGCTGAGTATGTGTCACGTAGTAATGTGGGAGGGAAAACCACACTGACAATAGAAGGGAAGGGAAGAGGAACTAGGTCTCAAAGCTAGGGAAAGGGAAACGGACACCTCCTATGGAAACCCTAATCCTAGTCCTGACTCCTATCCGTATGAACGGACCTTGAGGGTAGGAATGTTCATACATTGAAACCTAAAACCCTGGAAACCCTGAATTGCCCTGGAGTAGAGTCTGGGCTTGAGACCGCCTGTTCCTTCCAATATGAAAGAACCAGCGTCTCCCTGAGGCCTAGTAACAAAAGACAGAGGTGAAACAGCAAAATATAAAAGGGATGTAACACTTAACTTCTGAAGTAAATGGAGGAGCAGGAACTCAGAAGCGGACCACACACCAGCACTTCCAATACCAAACTGAAGCTATCAACTTCATAGCATGATGGGTAAAGCCAGACTAAATAGAGGAGTTGGAATGACCACTAAGCTACACCTGAGAAAAGAGGTGAGGTCATTACCAGCAACAACACTAAAAACAAGTGAAACCAAGGAGGCTGTCAGATCACATCACGTGCAGCCAGTCTCTTAGATCTTCTGACACCTGTCACGTTAGAGACCGTGACAGTATGTGTGACCACCTCAATAAGGCGGACAAGAAATAAGGAAAAGAACAAAGAGCAGGTTGGCGCTAAACAGGTACATTTTATTGAATAGTTCAGTAGCTATACAAAACCATATCCATACAAATGACTTTTTGTATGTCCTTTATCTTTTTTATCAGCCACATTGCAATCATTATGCACAAGCTTCAGTGTTTCCCAACTTCCCGACCTACATAAGCTGTTATAAAAAAGCATTTTATAAATACACTAATTGACCTTTTCAATTGGACAGCCATGAAGCTGAGTTATAAAAGGCTAAACTTTCCCGCGATCACTGGCTCATAGAAATTATGCAATCTGTTAGATAATGGAAAGCGCCTGCAATGCTAATGAAAACATAAGTAAGCAGTAGCTAGGTGAGTCTAAAAAATAATAAAAGCAAAATCATGTAAAGACGGTCCCTCCCCTGGTATAAATTACCCTGGAAGATGAGTTTATGTAATTTATGGGCAGAGCCGGTCTAGATGAACTGCAATGAATTTTCTCCTATGCAATCAGTTCTAAGTGCTATAACGGATTGTAATCCCGAGCTGCGAGAAAGTAACTCAAAAGAAATCAGCTTATATTCATCAGAGGTGGACTATGCCGCAAAGAAGCACATTAACTATTCCAGGACTAAAGGCATATGCATTTGTCTTCTCTTTAGTAGGAAAAAAATAATCTCTAGGTAAAATACTGATGAACACATTACATTTCCTAGCTCTTATGACCCGTTGAAGAGCATTTAAGAAGATCATCAAAGCATGTTGTGACATGGTGAACTCTCCTAATATACTTGGGGACATTAACCATAGCTATTTGTGGATACAGCCTAAATATTTCCATCTCAAAATATGAACAACCTAACCTACTAAAAACTCACCAAATGACCTTAAAAGCTGCAAAAATTGTCCATGCTTAAAAACTAAACATTTTATTTTTTAAGAGAATCTTAATTTAATTCTCTCGATCCTAAGTTATTGAGATATTGCACTCTTGTTGTGTTTTACGAGTTTCTTTAGCTATGAGAATGCGGCCATATTTAATAGAAAGTTAGTGAACCAAAATGTACTGCATTGACCCCAGAATGAACTTATATTAGGAATTAAGGATCAGGAGGGATGGCTATATTTTTAATCGGTTGTAAATAGAGATGAGCAAATGAACCTTAAAAAAGTTCTAGGAGAACTTAAAGTGTCATACATAAATGTTCAGGCCAACTGAAACACTTTTGGCTCTGGAAGAATTCTGACCCGAATAGAATTTTGAGTGATTCCCTCATCTCCAGCTGTATAGTTATAAAAATCTGGAAAGTTCTGCAGAAAATTTGGCAATTATTGGGAAATTATATTTTTGTTTGTGAAAATTATTTAATGGGGTATTTCAGTTCTCATAAAATGATAGACATATTGCTAGGATTTGACATCACTTTTTGATCATGGGGATGGGGGATTTAACCTCAGGATCGGTTCTTAGAGGTTGGACCCCCACCAATCCTAAAGTGATGCCATATCCTGGCAATATGCCATCACTTTATGAGATAGGAATACTGGGTCTTATGGCAATCTATGTAGACATGTTCTTACAGATGTGTCCACCTTTACCGTATCTCTAATTTGGTAACGAACTCTCATGAAACCAGTATCGCAACATGCTCAAGAAACCTTTGACAGGCTGCAATTCAAAGCACAACCATTGGTTAGTCATAAGGACACATATAGCATAGACATCTCGTGACACAATATTGCAACATCGTGTTGTTTTGCAAAGCTGGTTATCTTGTGGCACACATATCAGGAAACTTCCAGCCAAGAGGAAAGGTAAGGATCGACACATCTGTGCCTCTTAAGCTTGCTGTGACTCTGTTTCTTATATATACTTTGGGAAAGCACTGAATTAAATGGGTTTATGCAAAGCCAAAATTTCCCATAAAAGAACTCCCTGTGGGGCCAAGACTGTACCATGATAATTGAGCCCAGCCACAATGGGAACCGTGAGATCCAGCAATGGATATGCTCATTTAAAATGAAAACGGGGGTCTCACTTGCTGCTTCAGCAATAATTATATTTTCTTTGTTGCAATTAAACCTGAAATATAACGACCCTATTTCACTAGCACAGGAATGATATCCATTAAGAGCTTAAGATTTCACACTTGCCAGATACTGAATTCAGGATCCTCATCCATCAGTCTAAAGCCAGACCAGAGTAGCTCTCCTTCTGGAGGACTGAGCATATCCATGGATTACAGAAACAGCCAATTGAGTGCTGCAGGGAAACTTAAAAAGTTTATTCAAGAGTGGAATATTGCTGACCTATCCTCAAGATAGGCCCTCAAAAACTGATTCGAGGAGTTCTGACACCTGGCACCTCTACCGATCAGCTCGAGAGCCACAACTTATTCACAGCATACCAAGCACAGCACCATACATTGTATAGTGGCTGTGCTTGGTATTGCAGCCCCGTCCCTTTTACTTGAATAGGACTGAGCTACACATAGGCCATGTGACCAATGAACGTGACTCCTAAGAAGAGTCTGCAGGGCTCACTGGAGCACTGTGGGCTCTTCAAACAGCTGATCAGATACTGATAACCTATTCTGAGGATAGGTCATCTGTATTCTACGCGCTGAAATCCCTTTTAAAAACTTGTGGCTGGTTTTGTCCATATATTACATCCGATGGCACTCATCAATAGGAGTCCATGTAATATGCTTATCACCATGAACCCTTCTATTAAAAAAGTGGAAAACCCCTTTAATTCCCATTGAATGGACAACTATATCTAATATACGTTGCTTAGGTTCCTAACAAATTTTAAGACCTCTACTTGTTCTTAATGCATAGAAACAATTCTATATACATCCAAAGGCTGACAACCAGGCTTGATCATGACCAACAGGCAAAGGTGCAGGGGTCATTTTAAGAATGTTTCCATTCACTGATAATAGGCAGATCATTTAAACATATTATGAAATGTAAGAACTTGTTCTCCCTTGTACCCAGTTCTCCTGAATTGCGAATAGTATAATTTACCGCGTATTGGATTCTATTGCCCTTAGTGAAAGGTGACAACGTATGATTAATGACTTCAATGTCTGTAATATAATAGCTACTGATGCAAGGCTTTTCGAAACTAAGTAGCAAACAAATACATCAATTAACACCCAATACCTTTGCATGGGAACATTAAATATTAAACATAAAAATATCACAGCTTTTTTTGGAGGCACTTGACTTCTATTTCTATTGGATATACAGTTTTACATGCATCGGTGTAATTCCTCAGACCTTATTTTAGTTTCAAGTACAAGAAGTTGATTCATTTTCCTCTCTTGTCGATCTCCTTCAAATAACTTTTCAGGGTTGATACAGTGGGTTTAATGAGTTGCAGTTAGGTGGAACTAGCCACCACAGAAAATGACTCTGCTACCTGAAACATGAAGTACAGATTTATTGATATGACTTTACTTTAGAAGTTAGAAAGCAATGTTCACACTGTGCCTAATGCACATGGCAGGATGTCTGGCAGGAACGTGTGGTAGTGCATGAGCTAGTATATGGTTGATTGTAAAATAGGAGTTATAGTATATCCAACAATAATTCGTACACAGTGCAAATTATTTTTCAGATGGGGAGGTATGGCGGCTTGCAAAGTGGCAGATAATGGCACTCTTGGCCTGCTATCTTGCTAAAGTCTCTCTCTCTCTCTGGAATCTCTGGCTAGGGAATGAAATCTGGTAGTGTTGATCGAGCACCAAAGTGCTCGGGTGCTCGAGTCGTACACCTTGGGATGCTCGAGTGCACAATGGAAGTCAATGGGAGAACCCGAGCATTAAACCAGGCACCGCCTGCTCTGAAGAGGGGAGGGTGTCTGGTTCATAAGAAAAGGTCAGAAATTGATGGAAACAACACTGAAATAGTTCGGGAACAGCATGGGGAGGATGTCTGGATGCATCTTGGACTCCCAGGTCGCTGCTGGGAACGATGTTGTCCAAGTAGTATGCCACTTTTACAGACTGACAATAATACGCACCAAACCAAAGATAAAATCAATTTTAGAGGAAAAATTGTTAGGAAACATTCTTTCCTGTATATTTATTTGTATATAAAGTGCAAGTGCTGCCAAAAATTATAAGGAAGAGGCACTCAGCTACAACCTGTATATCACATAAAGGAGGCCCTCATTCACATTGTGATACAATTGTTCAGGTAGTGGGACTTCTACACTAATAAAGCCTATGCACTAAGTGAAATGGCTTCCAAAAATGACAAGGACCCGGCACTACAATACAACCTTTATTACACATAAAGGAGGCATCATACACCCTTGAAAAATTATGATTAATGGCCTGCTGGTGACCCTCAAAAACATTAGGAGCAAGGTCCTGCTGGTGACCTTCTAAAACATTACGGGCGAGGTCCTGGTGCTGAGCTGACTATCTAAAACATTAGGGATGAGGGTCTGCTGCAGAGCTGACTCTCTAAAACATTAGTGGCGAGTGCCTGCTGCAGATCTGAGCATCAAAAAAATTATGGGTGAGTGCCTGCTGCTTAGCTAACCATTGAAACAATTAGGGGGCGAGGGCTTGCTGGTGAGCTGACCCTCAAAAACATTATATGCGAGGGCCTGCAGGTGAGCTGACCCTCTAAAACATTATATGCGAGGGCCTTTAGGTGAGCTGACCCTCTAAAAGATTGTAGGCGAGGGCCTGCTGGTGAGCTGACCCTCTAAAACATTATATGCGAGGGCCTGCAGGTGAGCTGACCCTCTAGAAGATTTTAGGTGAGTGCCTGCTGGTGAGATGACCCTCTAAAACATTGTATGCGAGGGCCTGCAGGTGAACTGACCCCCTAAAAGATTGTAGTCGAGGGCCTGCTGCTAAGCTGACCCTCTCAAACATTATATGTGAGGGCCTGCAGGTGAGCTGGCTCTTTAAAAGATTGTAGGTGAGGGCCTGCTGGTGAGCTGACACTCTAAAACATTGCATGCGAGGGCCTGCAGGTGAGCTGACCCTCTAAAATATTGTAGGTGAGGGCCTACAGGTGAGCTGACCCTGTAAAACATTATGGTTGAGGGCCTGCTAGTGAGCTGACCCTCTCCTGCAGGTGAGCTTGCCTTCTAAAAGATTGTAGGTGAGGGCCTGCTGGTGAGCTGACCCTCTAAACAAATACTGCCTGCCTGCTAGCAGTGCCGGACTGGGGTACCTAGGGACCACCAGTAAAAAAAATGTGGGTGGCCCACCGTATGGATACATTCAAATATAATAAATAACAAGTTTTTTAGGTGAACATAAGCTGGTTGAGGTGCTGTACATTGAATATATGTATGTAGTGTACAAAATCTAATGTGTTATGTGCCACTTGTGCAGGGGGTGAGAGACTAGGGGCCCACCTTGCTCAGGGGCCCACCGGGGGATTCCCCTGTACCCCTGTGGGCCAGGCCAAGCCTGCCTGCTAGATACAATTGTATTGCCATCTTCAGGACGGCAATACAATTTAATCTAATGCCCTGCAAGAGCTGAAGGACCTGTGATGACGTCACAGGTCATGTGATCGGTGCTAAATGCAGTAGCTGAAAAGGACCTGCAATGATGTCTCCGTCATGTGACCAGTGCATGAGAGGACGGCTCAGCAGAAAAGAGAAGTCCTGGGAAGAAGCTGTGGTGAGATCTGTTACATGAGGAGAGGTAAGTGAAGGGGTAGATTACTCAGTGTGAGAGGCAGAGCAATGTTGGGAGTTGTAGTTATTTAACTGGGACTGCATGTTAGGGCTGAAGGGAGGGAAGTTGTTTACATGGGACAGTGGGGTGGAGTGATGTTATTTACATGGGACTGAAAGTTGAGGGAGTGATGTTATTTACATGAGAATGCATGTTGGAGGTGGCTGGGGCAGGGTGATGTTATTTACATGGGACTATATGTTAAAGGCGGTTGTGGGAGAGAGTGATATTATTTACATGGGACTGAATGTTAAGGAGCAATGTGATTTACATGGGACTGTATGTTGGAGGTGGCTGGAGAGGGGGTGATTTTATTTACATGGGACTGTATGTTGAAGGTGACTGGGGGAGGAAGTGATGTTATTTACATGGGACTGAATATTGAAGGGGTGATGTTATTTACATGGGACTGTATGTTGAAGGTGGCTGTAGAGGGGGTTATGTTCTTTACAGGAGACTGTATGTTGAAGGCGGCTGGGGAGGGGGTAATGTTATTTACATGGGACTGTATATTGAGGGTGGCAGGAGAGATGGTGTGATGGTTTTTACATGGGACTGTATTTTAGAGGGGACTGTAGATAGAAATGGATTTTATTTACATGAGACTGTATATTGGAGGGGGCTAGAGAGATGGTATTTACATGGCACTCTATGGCGGAGAAGGGAAATAATGTTATTTACATAGGACTCTATGGTGGGGGGCTGAGAAATTATAATTTTTGAGGACAGTAAACGGAGGAATATAACTGCAGGGGGCATTTAAATACTGGGAGTGCTTCAGGGCGAGCATTATAACACTAAGGGGCATTATAAATACTGAGGGCACTGTGGGGGCATTTTAAATCCAGGTGACATTAGGTGTTCTTATTACTACTAGGGGCTCTATAGGAGGGACTTATAGATATGCATTATTTCTACTAAGAGCACTGTGGGGGTCTTATTACTACTGACGGGTCTGTAGATAGCTTTATTACCACTGGGGGGAACAATAGGGGGGCCTTATTTCTACTGGGGCTCTGTAAGGGCATTATTAATACTGGATGGCTCTTCTACTAATGGGGGCACTCTTGGGGAGCATTATCACAGTTGGGGGCACTTTAGGGGGCAGTATTACTAATGAGGACATTCTAGAAGGGAAGTACTATTGGTGGGACTATGAGGAGCACTATTAATATGGGGGGCACTCATTTCTCTTCACGACAGTATTTGGCGGTACAGAAAAATAGGGAAGCTAAGATGTCTGTGTGTCACACTCTGTAGAGATGAGGCGCGGCTGAGAGAAGTTGTCTGGATGGAATAGAGAAGATGATGACAGAGAAGATCTACATCAGAGGAGACTTCACCTTAGAGAATTGGGCCATATGCATTGGGGCTTGTGCCCCGGATCTTTTGACACCATAGCAACGCCCCTGCCTGACTGTGATGTTTTCTGTGACTGAGGAGAGGTAAGTGAAGGGATGGATACAGTGTGAGAGCCAAAGGAATGCTGGGAGTTGTAGTTCTGCTCTCTCACACCACCTCCCTGCTTGGTTGAGAGAGTGATGTTTTTACAAGGGACTGTATGTTAGGGCTGAAGGAAGGGGTTTTATTTACATGTGAACTGTATATTGAAGGGATGGGAGTGATGTTATTTACATGGGACTGTATCTTGGAGGAGAGTGATGTTATTTAGGTCATGTGACAGCAGTTTAAGTAGAATCCATATAACCAATTATAACCAATTGCAGTCTATGTGACTGTTCACACGGCTGTTTTTTGTTTAGTTTTTTAAAGGTCTAGTAAATAGCGGCCAACAAAAAATAGGACATGTCCTATTTTTGGCCGTGAAATCAATGGGGCTATTTTTAGCAGCCGTCTAGAAAGGAGCATGCCTGTTTAACAGCTGATAAAAACAGGTACAGTGGAGATAAATGATATTTCAGGAGTTAAAATAATTTTAAAAATACTCACCTCATCCAAAAAACAGGGATACAGACTCCGCATTGGATGCAGAAGGACCTGCGCTACCAGTGGTCACACGATCGAATCAGGTTCTGCTGCATCCAGTGAGGAACGAGTGTCCCCGCGCGTGAAAGTGGATGAGGCTTTTATTTTTTTATTTCAGTAAAAAAATAAATGCTGTGGGCCATATTATTAATGCTGGCAGCCACTATGAGGGACATTTATTAATGCTGGGGGCCAATATTTGGGCATTATTTACAATTGGGATAAGCCAATAAAATTCATCCATTTTTAAACAGCCAGATGGCGAGAAAATGGATGCACAAAGGGTTAGAAAATGGTTGTGACAGTGCGTCTGCTTCTAAAGGCCTATTTATTTATTTTTACATTCGTGTGCATGTAGCCTTACATGGAACTGTATGATGGAGGCGGTTTGGGAGGGAGTAATGTTTCTTACATGGGACTGTGTGTTGGATGAGGCTGAAGGGAGGGAATTATGTTTTGTACATGGGACTGTATGTTCGAGGGGCTGAAGACAGGGGATTGATGTTATTTACATGGGACTGTATGTTGGAGGAGGCAGGAGAGATGATGTGATGTTATTTACATGGGGCTGTATGGTGGAAGGAGGGAAATTATGTTATTGGGTCTGTATTTGGAATGTCTCGGGCATTATAATTTCTGAGGGCACTACAGGGAGTATTATAACTATAGGGGGCACTGCAGGGGGGCATTATAAATACAGAGGACATTATTGGGGTCCAGATTGCTACAGGGGGCTCTATAGGAGTGTTTATACATCGGGCTGTAGAGTGCTTTATTACCACTGGGGGAACAATAGGGGGGCCTTATTTCTACTGGGGGCTGTGTGAGAGCATTATTAATACTGGAGGGCTCTTCTACTAATGGGGGCACTCTTGGGGAGCACTATCACGATTGTGGGCACTGTAGGGGGCAGTATTACTAATGGGGGCACTCTAGAAGAGAATTAATATTGGCGGGACTTGGAGGAGCACTATTACTATGGGGGCACTATTTTTATGGCAGTAATTTTTCTTCAGGGTAGTATTTGGGGGTATTGGGGGGCACAGCAAGCAGCAGGATAACACTGTTGGGACTCCATGTTGTTGGGGGTGATGATAGAAATGTGAGGAAGCTAAGATGTGTGTCACACTCTGCAGAGACGAGGGCTGGCTGAGAGAAGTCGCCCTGACCTAATGTAGAAGATGATGACAGAGAAGATCAGCAGAGACGCCACTTGGGAGGCTCTGGATGTGAGAGGCATGTGCTGCTGTATACTCCTGTATGTTTGATGGTGTCTATGCAGCAAGTAAAGCAAGTAAAATGTCTTTAGTGCTAGTGCGGGCAGGGGGCATTGACTGGGGCCATATGCATTGAGGCTTGGGCCCCGAGACCCTAGCAACGCCCCTGCTGCCCAGCGAGACAAAAGAACATTACATAAGCAATGCCAATGTCCCTGAACTACCATCAATCCTCAATAATGAAATACTTTGCCATAAATGTTTTCATTACACAGGGTTACTGGCCCTTTAATTCTGTGCGATTGCCTGGCTATGGTTGAATAGCACTAACACAAATAAGGTGACAGAGGGTAAAGTCATCTTCATTGTCTATTCAGAGCAGAAATGAGATTCCAGAGTTACACAGAACAAAACAAGGGAGTAGAAGAAGATTATTTCATTGCCTTTTAACTAAAATACTAATATTTCCCGGCTCCGGCTCCTGTGGCTCATTGCTTTTCTGTTCAGTGAGCTGAGTTTTTTTACTTCTTCCGTTTATTCAGAACTCACTGAATTATTCTCTATTTCAAGTGGTTTTCTTAGATTTCTCTCCTCTTTTGCCTCATCTTCCTTCAATTTCACACACACACACACACACACACACACATCTTCTTTCCAGTTCATTGAAATACAAAGTAGATGATGGACCCATCATACGATTCCTATTGCCTTTGACTTGCCCCGCTTTGATTTTCTCTTTATTTTTTTTTATACCCTACTTTATCCATCAATGCTTTGCTGGATTACGCTAATATGGTATTCTTTTGTTTGCTGATATCCACGGTCATGCAACCATAGCTTCATTTGAGGCAAGGCAGCAAATCAAATGTAAAAGCAAAAAGAAGAGTAAAGTATAAAATAAGTGCACAGGGCTAAGTGCACCATACAAAAGAAAAGCATAAAATCCTCGCAAGGTTTAACAAATATGCATTTGCCCAATTTCCTTTATGGTTTCTTTCCTTCTTTATTGTTCTTCTTTCCCATAAGGCATAGCCTCTTTCCTCCCTAAGTTGACAGAGTGTGATTGCTGTAACTATAGTCTTAAATCATTAGATATACACTAGCATAGTAAAGTAGCAGCATAAAAATACAAACTATACATGCAGACTCTTAAATGAAGCTTTCGGGAGGCTCTATTGATAGTGTTTCCTAAGGTGGGTGGGTGTTTGTTTAAAGGTTATAACATGGTGGCCAATAAAGTACATTGAATATAGTGCATTGCATTTTAATGTCAGTGCTATACTGGCATTGACCAGCAAGCTCCACCAGAGAGAGAACTGAGCACAGCCGCCATTGAATGTATGGCGCTGTGCTTGGTGAGCAGGGGGAAGGCCGCGGCGCTACTGAGAGCACCGGTGCCTTCTCAAACAGCTGGTCAGCGGAGGTTGGACCCCCACCAATTAGATATAGATGACCTATCCAGAGTATAGGTCATCGGTATAGAAGACTCAGGAAACCCCTTTAAGAACTTTATTAGGTTTCTTTTCACATAGAACAATATTGTCTAAATAAGACTTTGCTGTGTACTCCATACGGCATGTTATTGTACTAGTTCTATATCAACCTATAAATCACCACCTAAAGCGATGTCAAGGAACAAAGTGGGACTAGGTACATGAACTAGAACACAACCACTCAAAACACACCCCTCCTTGTCATATTAACTTAATCATAAAATGTATATGGTACCATAAAAACTCAATATCTGTTTGTAAAATACTAATAACCAGATGTTTGCTACCTCGCACCTTCCAATCTCGAGTAGAACAGTCAGAACTAATCTATTACCTATGAAAACTATGGCTGAAAAAGTTCTCAAGTATCCCGACAGGTCATGGTTTGGGCTTTCATGTGTCCTTCAAGGACTGGTAGAGACCTTCTATAAAGCCCTTTACGTGCTCTTTTATCAACCAGGCCCCCAACTGAATTATTGTCTCTGACCACACTAGCCATGTATGTTAATAGACTACACTTTGTGGTCACTGAGACAGGAAGTGATGCCATATGATAGTCAGATGACAGGAAGTCATTATTTGAAGGAGCTGGGGACATCACACAGAAAAATTATTACTTCAAGGTAAATGGCATGCTATATCTGTCACAAAAGTGACTGTATGTTGTCAGTGACAAGTTATGATGCCATATACTGTATTTTTATGACCTACTTGTAATATATTCCTGCTCATGGAATGATATTAGGTAATGTTAGTTTCCTGATGGTGACCCCTGCCCATATTTAGAGGCATTACCTGCTCTGGACCCCCTCTATGAACCAGAATGGGAAGATGCTCTACCAGACTGATGCTTTGGCCTTCCATTTGTAAAAGTTGGCATGTCCTGCAAGTTCTAACACAGTGGCCATTGCGGAGGAAACGTATGGGTAGATGTTAATTCCTACAGTTAGGGCAGCCAATGGCCAAGGGTTAGAGCAGCCTGACCTGGGACAACTAACTGAAAGGCTGGCTCCAATTCAAAAGGGGGTTGTCTTGGTGAGAAGCTAAGAGTTAAACCGTAACTTCATGGTGGTTGACCAAAGAAACAAGATAATTGACCTAACAAAGCCTATTCTTCCGTTTGAGATACAAAAGACTAGGCTAAAGATTTATTTAGATTGTGATATACACCGTATTACAAGACACAGTTCATTAAATATAGTTGTACTTGCAAAGAGCTGAAGATAGATAGACAGAAAGATAGATAGATAGATAGATAGATAGACGGACTAACAGACAGACAGATAGATAGATAGCTACAGTAGATATATAAACAGAGAGATAGATAACGTGATGCCAAAATAATAATCATCATCATTATCATCATTATCATCATAACATATATTTACATTATGTATATATTTAGTGTTGAGTAAATCGAAGTGTCCGAAGTGGACTTCGATCAGAATTTCATGGAAAATTTGATTTGTCGTGAAGCCTTATTTCCTCGTGCTTTGTGATAACAGATTGATTTTCCCTGAAATGAGTTAAAAAAAAAATCTAAAATTAAATCATACTCTCCTGTGAAGAGCTCGCCACCGCCACCTTGATTAGAGATCCCGCACGAAATCTCGTGAGTGGTGGCATATGATGCCACCATGCTGGCCGACATGATGATGTCATCACTCACCATGTGAGAATTCTTACTGGATCTTCAATGAAGATGGAGGCGGCAGGCTCTTTGAGATCAGATGGATGAGGTAAGTATGAAATCATTTATTTATTTTATTTATCATAGACCGTATTATAATTGTCAGATGCCGCAATCAGCGATGAAGGCGGCATCTGAGGGGTACAACGCGCTTTGTGATGAAGTAATTGGAAGCAGCCGAATCAAATTTTCAAGAACTTCGCTCAACACTATATAATTATATATTATAGAATAACTTGTATTTCCCCAAGGTATATATTGAAATCGGGGTGCCTAATTTACAGTATGGGTCAATGGAGGAAGTGATATCAATTATGCACATAAAGCATTTTGAAAGGAAAGGGGGGGGTTATTTTTTATCTTTTTATAGTTCAACAAACTTTATACTTTTTTTTGAAAAAATCATTCTATGGAACTTTTGACTACTTCCACATTATAATTCATTGTGCTATACTTGTAATGTAATGTATTATGCTTTTCAGAGTAACATGAAGTTCACTGTGTGGTACGAGACAGGTCCTAATAAGCTGTCATACATGGCTGACCTGGGGACCATTGTTAGGGCCCTGCCCAGCATGGCTACCCATCAGTATCAGTCATGCCATGGGGATGATGGGCTTACAGAGGGAGCCCCTTCTCTGGGATCCTAGACCATAAAGCAGGTTGGTGACGGTCTAATACAGTCGCCACTTACAATTGAGACATCACAGGGGTACCCCACCAATGAGGCCAGGTGAGGCGATCGCCTCAGGCAGCACCAGGTAGGGGCAAGAGCGGAAGGGCCATGGGCAATGAGCGCTTTCATTGTGGCAAAGGGGTTAGTTTAAGAAATTGGCATTGGGGGGGTTCCGTTTCAGTTTTCGCCTCAGGCTGCAGAAAGGCTAGGTGCACCCCTGGGCCATCACTGCACCGTAAATGTATGGCAGCTCACAAGAATAACCTATTGACATGCTATTAGAGATACCTAGGGATGATGGCCGGTGGCCGAGACAATACTAATATGGCAAGCAGAGGAAGCAGTTTAGTGCTCACCCTTTCTATCCCACGCTCCTGAATGGCGGGTGCACCACCATATAGCAATAATGACAATCATTAGTACTTGCTATTTACGTTGTGTCCTTATCCAGCAGGACATTTCATTGATTGAAAATTTGCAGCATATTTCCATGAAGTCATTTTCTGCTATTGCAATGGGAAAAATACTTTTATTAGAGGTCATTTATAAATAAGGCTTTTATCTCATCTTCCACATGGCTGAATCTCGCTGGATTCAGATGAACAGATTAATCTATACTGAGCCTCAGATCTTTTTGTCAAACAAACAAAAAATTAATTTCAACAAGTTCATTTTTCATCTGACTTCACTAATCTCTCTCTAAACGGCACTGTCTACAACAGAGGAAAATAATGTCTGCTCCATCTATGGGAAATAGCTATGACATTGTAGGCCCATCACTTCCCCTTCATGGCATTTTTCCATCTCCTATGTTCAGTTTTGGTAAAGTATCACTAGAAAATGAAATGTTTTTATCATGAAGCAGATTTTAAAGAGGACCTTTCAAGGTTTTTTATTCATTGAGATAAATGCTGATGCTTCCACCCTGCCTGATTTTTTAAAATATCTCTCCTGCGCCCCGCTGTGCCCCCCGCAGTTTTCCCGCTCAGTATGCTAATACTGAGCATCGGTACAGGGAGGAGAAGATGCCAGGGTTTCTCAATGGGCGTCTCCTTCTCCCTGGCTTTTCTGTGATCCAATCACAGCGGAGAGAGTCACAGTCACCCTAAGTTCACACCTGAGCGTTTTACAGTGCATTCAAACGCGCTGTAAAACGCTCAACACGTGAAAACCAATGCTTCCCTATGGCCCTGGTTCACACTTGAGCGTTTTACAGCGCGTTAAAACGCCCGACGCATAAACAAGTTCTTGAGCTTTTTTTGGGCGTTTGTCGTGCGTTTTGGCCCATAGACTCATTGGACAACACTGCAGTCAATCACACAAACGCGCGTTAAACGCGTGTTTACTATTGCAAAAAACGCGCATAAAAACGCACGACAAATACGCGCGTAAAACGCGCGTCTCAGAAACGCTCAGGTGTGAACCCAGGGTCAGGGAAAAGGGGAGTTTTTCTTTCCCCTGGCTGTGACGCTCTCCGCTGTGATTGGATTGCGGCATAGCCAGGGAGAAGGAGACGCCTGGGGGTATGGAGGTCTGACTAGGGGGTCTGGAGGTCTGACAGGTAGGTCTGGAGGTCTGACTGGGGGTCTGGAGAGGTCTGACTGGGGGGGTCTAGAGGTCTGACTGGGGTGGTGGAGAGGTCTGACTGGGGGGTCTGGAGAGATCTGACTTGGGGGTCTGGAGAGGTCTAACTGGGGGGTCTGGAGAGGTCTGACTGGGGGTCTGGAGGTCTAATGAGGGTCTTATTGGGGGTCTAGAGGTCTAATGGGGATCTGTCTGGGGCTCTGGAGGTCTGATTGAAGGTCTAGAGGCCTAATGGGGTAAGATATGGGGGTCTGGAGATCTAATGGGGGTCAGATATGGGAGTCTGGAGGTCTAGTGGGAGTATGGAGGTCTAGTGGGAGTCTGGAGGTCTAATGGGGGTCTAGAGGCCTGATATAGGGGTCTGGGGGTCTGATATAGGGGTCTGGAGGTCTAATGGGGGGTCTGGAGGTCTAATGGGCATCTTATATGGGGGTCTAGAGGTCTAATGGGGGTCTTATCTGAGGTCTGATATTGGTTCGGGGTCCTACATGGAGGTCTAATGGGGATCTGATCTGAGGTCTAAAACTTGGGTTTTATATGGTGTCTGACATAGAGGTCTAAAGGGTGTTTGGTCTGAGATGGGGGGATCTCATTTAGGGTTTTATATGGGGGTCTGATTTGAAAGTAAGGGGGGATTTTTTTGTACTAGCGCACAATATATAGGGGTCTTTTTGTACTGACGCACATCTGTGTGGTACCAGTATTTTCAGGGGGACTGTTTCTGCAGGAAAGTATTGGGGAGCACAGTGGACACAGTATTGGGGGTGGCAGGATGGGGTGTTGAGAAGGTGAGGATGGAAAAGTAGAAAAGTAAGATGTCTGTTAAACTCTGCAGAGATGAGGCGCGGCTGGAAGAAGTCACCATGGCGGTCTGGTCTGACAGGAGAAGAAGAGGAAAGAAAATATCCACATGAGAGAAGAGAAGTCACTGGATGTAAGAAGTACATATGTGGCACTGTATTACCCTGTATGTTCTGTAGAGCTGTATATAATGTTTTCCAAGTATGTCTTTAAAGGGGTTGTCCGCATTTTTTTTTTTTTTTGTATGAGCCCTGCCTTCTCTGCTCTGTTTACCTGCTCATCACTGCAAATTCTACAGCGAGCAGGTGAACAGAACAGAGAAAGCAGCTCTCATATGAGCGCTGCCCTCTCTTCAAATAGCTGATCCTCGGGGTGCCGGAGGACCCCGGCTGATCTGATATTGAGGACCTATCTTGAGGATAGGTCATCAATAGTAAAAAGAGGACAACCCCTTTAACAGTAGGACTGGAGGGAAGGGGGGGGGGGGCATTTCAATATTTGCCTTGGACAGCAGAAAAGCTAGGTGCACCAGCGCTGAGTGAAGGGGTGGGGGGCCCAAGCTGAACTTTTGCACCAGGGCCCATGAGCCTTTAGCTATGCCCCCTGACTGCTCCATTCGTTCTGCTAGATTATTTTCAGCCAGGCAGCTCAGGGGTTGTGTTCTTTCTGCTGCAGCTCTCTTCCTGTAACTGCCACAGCTTCTAACAGAACATATGGCTGGTGGCAGTTGAAGATTTAAAGTGAGCGCATTCGACCAGCTTAGTGAGACGGACTAAAAATAAGGAAAAGAATAAACAGCAGGTGGCGCTACACAGATACATTTTATTCAATAGCTCACTGGTTGTACTAAACTTTTAATTACATATATTTACAAAAGTATTCATGTCCAGATGCTGGTTTGAAAAATGTAGAGTATGTGACACAAGCCCTTTAAATCATAGTCATTACACCTGCCATAAAGCACACAAACTCTGCTGCACTTTCTGTACAGACAATGGAGGAATGAAGTGTGAGGTGTAGCTGCAAATGCTTATACTAATAGTAGCGGGCCTGGGAGTGGAGAGGTAGATGATGAGAGTGGTGGCAGCAATGATAGTGGCAGTAGTAGTATTCATGGTGGCTTCTCCTCACTCTTGCGCTCCCTGGGCCGTACAATAAAGGTAATGGGGAACACTTTCTTTTCCTCGTGGCATACCCTAATTTGGGGTATCCTGCCTGGCAGTAAGTGGGGTGCCCATGATGTTGGTGGGCTTTGAGGTGCAAGGCAGGGTTCCATGGAGGTGACATAATGCAGTGCAGTGCAGTGAGAGCATAGGTGATATTGCCATAATGAGGCCGTTTTCAGTAAAAAACAAAAACAAAACTCAACTGCTCTGAAGCAACTTGGCAGATGGTACTCACAGGCACTTGTAAAGGCAGGCACGGTCATTACAGCTCACATACACCATTGCACAATTTTTTTCCCTCACTCAGAAAAAAAAGTTACATGTAAAGTTTCCATTGCATGTGAAAGGGTTTATGGAAACCTCTTTATGTGCATGGGAAGGGGTTGAGAATGCCACCTAGGGCCACATGACCAAAGTGCCGATACGGTTCCTTATTGTACATGTTCTAATGTGTTGTATGCCATTAATTCCAATGCATAATTTTTAAAGTGTAACTGTCAAATATATATTTTGTATTTGCTAGTTTATTAAAGCTAGGCATGTATACCTGAGTAAGTACTCATGCACTCGACCATTATTTTGGTCCGAGACGCCGTTTTTGCGGCTCGAATGCGAACCCATTCACTTCAATGGGGCCGCAAAAGATTCGGACAGAAATACGTTGCTCCGTTCCGTGGCCCCGCAAAAAAATAAATAAAT
The DNA here is from genome assembly GCF_014858855.1 of Bufo gargarizans. NCBI lineage: Eukaryota > Metazoa > Chordata > Amphibia > Anura > Bufonidae > Bufo > Bufo gargarizans. The sequence continues at coordinate 23,466,285 of NC_058082.1, forward strand.
AACTTGTCCTAGTCTTGTCCGTTTTGCGGACAAGAATAGGCAGTTATATCAATGGCTGTCCATTCCGGACCGCAAAACACACAACGGTCGTGTGCATGTAGCCTTAGTCTGTCATTGATTGTCAGAAGATCTGTAATTACCTTATAAGAACAGCTTTCATTAATGTCCCTTTACACTGCTCCTGTAAAAGATTGCTGCTATGGCTTGCCTGTCTTACCTTTAGCATAAACAGAAAGCAGAGTGCGGAGGCGTGTTTCTCAGTAATCGAATCTGATTGGCTGGCAGGAAGCTGCTAGATGTGTGTATGTGAAGTGAAGGAAGGGAGTTTTGGCCTCAGAGAACTGGCAAAGGAACCATCTTGAGAATATCCTCATATTGTAGGGTTTAAAACACCTATACATAACTACTGCAGCAGTAACATATGCTAAAATAGATTTTTTTTAAAAGAAAACATGACAGTTACACTTTAATAAGGCCCCTGCCTACCATAATACAGTTTTTTTTTATGTGGCAGCAGAACATTTTTGGGCCCCCCCGGGCACCAGGACCCAAATTTAACTGCTGCCCCTACATACAGTAGTTGCCAACAGTCCTAAATTTTTAGAGACAATCTGTCACGGAAGGTGTACAGAAAACTAGAAGACACAAATGAAGATCCGACTGACTTGATCCAAAACTAAGGAACAGGAGGGTAAGCCCTGTAAGAGCCCTAGCTCTCTCCCTTACTGCTCAGCCTATGCAAAAATCTCAATGGTAGAAAATTGCATATCCTCGTTCCTCGACTGTATGCACCTGAACACCCTATAATAGTGACAGGACACGACCACCGGCTCCCTACACTTAATACGGAGGGAGTCAGGGTCACCTAGGATCAAGCCCACAGGCAAACAGAAATAAAGAAAACAGACTTATCTTGTGGATGCAGTAGTAACAGCTTCTAGCATCAGCACACTCCAGGAAGTTGTATAAACCGCAAAGTGATGCAGTATGGAAAGGGATTTAAAGGGATGCAATCAGTGCAACTACATGACAGCTGAGAGAGGCTAACGAGATGAGAAAACAAAAGCAAAACAAAAGGAACCTCAAGCAGGAGGTTATGAAGAACATCTGTCAGAGCTTCTCAGATGTCTGGTGGTGACACAATCCTGGCAAATTCTGTTTATACTGGCTCAAAACTTGGGTGGAGTTTATGTAAACCCCGCTCAGAAGTGGGTGTTCCCAGGTAGGTTTGGGTGGGGCTTAATAAATTGACTTCACCAAGAGAAATGTTGTGAATAATTCCTCCACAATCTGCGGTGTCATAGCACCATTCTGTAGCATGGAGAGTCTAAATGCAGACTTTGTTGTGTGCCGGACACCTGACAATTGTATGTTCTCATAACAAACATTCAATTACAGTTTGTTACAATTAAAAATCCTTGTTTGAGTGATATAAAGAGCAAGGCCGGCGTATAGAGCTTGTTTGCTCTGATCAAAGCTCATCATTTTAGAATTGCCTCACACACACGCACACACCAAGCCAGTGAAGCGATCCTGCACTAATGAGCTCTAATTGGAATGAAACAGTAATGTATCTCTTGACTTTGTTAACATGCTGCTGCGCTTTTAAACTATGTGGATGGCGATAATTAGGAAACACGTAATGCATAAAAATGGAACCATTATCATCATCAGAGGGATATAAAACAAACTCGTAGAAAGGTTGCAAAATTATAGTAACAAGACGACTGAACCAAAAATTGGTTATTTTAAAACAAATGGTTTCGTTTTTCCATTTCACACCGGACTCCAGTTAAAGGTGCAGCCTTATTTACTAATGATATGAGGGCTAGTTTCTCACGAGTGGCACAGACTTAAAGCAGGCTGTTCTGGCAGAGAATACCGGGAATCTAAGCATATTTGCTGGGGTTGTGGCCTGATCTCCACCAGATCCCATTATAGTTGAAGAGGTTTTCCGAGATTTTGATACTATTCTCAGGACAGTTTATCAGAATCTAATCGGTGGGGGTCCGTCACCTGGGACCCCCACCAATCAGCTGTTTGATAAGGCACCCACGGCCTTCTCTGTGCTTACCAAACACAGCACCGTACATTGTATAGCAACTGTTATGGGGCTATACAATGTACGGCGCTGTGCTTGGTAAGCACAGAGAAGGCCGAGGTGCTCACATGTGCGCCGGTCCCTTCTCAAAGAGCTGATCGGCGAGGGTCCTGGGTGTGGGGCCCCCACCAATCAGATACTGATGAACTATCTTGTTGATAGGTCATCAGTTTTAAAATCTTGGAAAATCCCTTTAAGTCCCCAGTCGGGTCTGTGAACGCTAGTGTGAAACTAGCCTAATGTAGTGTCATAGTAACATCCATATATTCATCCAGGTCAGTCTATTATACTGCAGTCTATGATCCAGAGTAAGACAAAAAAAATAACTTATAAGGTATAAGTAAATTTTTCTTATTTTAGGTAAAAAAAGATTCCTTCCCAACTCCAAATCTGGCAGAATACCGTATTTTTCGCACCCATAAGACGCATTTTTTCCCCCAAAGTGGGTGAACAATGTGACTGCGCCTTATCGGGCAATTACTAATGAGCGCTTCCATTATGGAAGACTGGAAAGCGACGAATGCAGCGCTACCTGGGCTCTGTACAGGCTCTGTACTCACCACTTCCTGGTCCTCTGCCGTTGGCTGGGGTCACGCTGTGCGCGTCGGGTCACAGCACAGCCGACGCCAGGAAGAAGAGAGCGCATGAGGTGAGGAGCAATGGCGTCCGGAGAAGGAGAGGTAAGTTGATTTTTTTATTTTATGTAATCTGAGACTGGGGGCTAATCTAAGGCATGGAGGCTGATCTGAGGCATGGAGGCTGATCTGAGGCATGGGGGCTGATCTGAGGCATGGGGGCTGATCTGAGGCTGGGGGCTGATCTGAGGCTGGGGGCTGATATTAGGGAATGGGGGCTGATCTGAGGCTGGGGGCTGATATGAGACATGGGGGCTGATCTGAGACATAGGGGTCTCATCTGAGACATAGGGGTCTCATCTGAGACGTGGGGGTCTCATTTGAGGTCTGAATGGGGGTCAATCACATTGGGGTCTGATCTAAGGTCTGATTGGGGGTCTAATCTGAGGTCTGATTGTGGGTCTGATCTGAGGTCTTATTGGGGTCTTATTAACATTGGGGATCTAATCTGAGGTCTGATTGAGGGTCTTATTAACATTGGGAGTCTGATTGGGACTGTGAACTGAGGTCTGATTAACATTGGGGGTCTGATCCCTAGTCTGATCTGAGGTCTAATGAAAAATATTTTTTTCTTATTGTCCTCCGCTAGGTGCATCTTATGGGGTGAAAAAATACCATAGCTCCCTGGATCAGCGACCCTTCTCCAGATATCTAGTAACTATAACTGGTATTACAAAATCGAAACCCCTCTTAATCACCTGATTTCTGGATCTCCGTGCAGTGCTGGATTTTTAACTGTATTTTCTCTTTGCACGTCTTTTTAATGTTGTCTGTTTCTGTCTTTTTCGATGAGCACCTGCACAGGTCTTGTTTTCGACAAAGCAGCACCGTATGTTGAATTCAGCGATCTGTGGAGGATAGCACCTTTTAGAACAAGGGGCATGCCAAAGAAATATCACCTAGTGATCTGAACGTCTACTGATGTGCAGATGAACAAATTTTTAGAGGACTTTTTAAATGTCATTTGCTAGGAAATTCTTGGGATTTTTTGCCTCGACTGAACATGGGCTACAAAACTGCAGCAATGGAGACTTATAGCATAGAGTGCTAACTAAAACTGTCACAAAAGTGATATCAGCGGACTTAAAAGGAATACCAATGCTTGATCACACATTTTCTTGCAGTAGATCTATAATTTTGCACTGATTTATTTATTTATATTACTACATTTTTATTGCAGTTGGAGATCCATTTTCCTGAAATAGAGGTCCAAATTCCCTTCATAAATATGTTGTGTTAATTCCAAAATGTACAATATACTAGAGAGAGTAATGAGTTTACTGCATACAATGCAGACATTGAGCTTAATAGCAAACCTGTATACAGTAAGCTCCCTCTAGTGGTGACTGCAGGAAGCCAGAATATGATCATTTAGCTTTATGTTTATGCACAGGATTCGAAACTGTAGATTAGAAAAACAGACTCTCCCAAACAAAAATACTAAAATATATTAAGATTAGAGATGAGCACATTTCTTGATATTCAATTCCGAATAAATTTGACCCGAATCAAAACTGCCACCGTTGCCCTAAAAATCCCTTTCAAACTCTTTCATGAAAAGACAATATTAATAATGTGATAATGTCAGTGACATATATGACTATGGGTAGATGGATGGTAGTCGATAGTAACAAATAGTCAGTCCAACAGTTATCTATTTTGGTGGCAGATGCCTTCTTCTCTGTCTTCTGACCTGTAAAATAGTGTTGAGCGCGAATATTCGAAAAGCAAATTTTTATCGCGAATATCGGCACTTCGGGAATTTGTGAATATTTAGAATATAGTGCTATATATTCGTAATGATGAATATTAGTTTATTTTTATTTTTTTAACACAGTACACATCAGGTCCCTCCCTTCTTCTAGCTAGTGGGCCAATGAGAAGCCTTTGTCACAGCTCAGCAACATCCCTAGCAACCAATAGAAAAGTTGCCTACCCCAGGCCGGTATTTTGCGCGCATTACGTGAATAATGCATTGTCGATTTTCGCAATCAAGAATATAATCTCGAATTAACGAATATTCTACAAAATATTCGCGAAATATCGCAAATTCGAATATTGCCCCTGCCGCTCATCACTACTGTAAAATGGTGGCCATCATTTTGAGTAATTCAATTTTTTCAGACATTTGCAACTAATTTGATTCATTTAGAATCAAATTATCTCTAATTAATATTAGAAACAGCAGAAAGTGTTGGACCCCTCCAAAGGAATGACATGGTGTTCAGACACAGGCATTCACCTTAAAGGGATTGTGTCATCTCAAGATAGAATATTCCACCAACGTCTGATAGGTGTGGATCCCACAGGTGTATGTATTACCATGTAACATGTCAAGAGTTAGTTTTAGTTGAATTTCCATTTTAAATGGCTTGGCCCATCTCATGTAATGGTGACATATTGCTAGGAGCAGTGGCTGCGCTTGCGTGGTGCGATTCCCATTCATTTCTATGGGACTTCCAAAAAGTCCCATAGAAATGAATGTCCATAGAAATGAAGAGTAGCAGCACATGCGCGGTCCGCTCTCCTTCACTTTGTGGGCTTCGATTTTTGAGATAGCTGTGGGTCCCGGAGGTGGGACCTGCAACTATCAGTCATTTGTGGCATATCCTAGCGATATGCCACCAATATGTAAGCTGAGCCAATCCCTTTAAAATGGAAATACAAATAAAACAATCTCTTGATATAACAAACAAAAGATAATCACGGCCAGCTCCAGTGCGGAGGTCCAGGACACGGAAAAGCAAGGCACTCCAACAAGTGCAAACTTGAAAAGAAAGTTTATTCCAGCCTCCAGGTAAAAGAATAGAATCCTTTATTGAGAAATAGTCATAAAATCCAGGTATGCCAAACACATGGTTTTGGATGTATATAACACCCTTAGGCCCCTTGCAGACGAGCCTTCGTCCCGCAGCGAGTCTGCATCGCATCTCCTGGCCTGACCTCCCAGCGCTGACGAGGGGTCACATATCATTATATTGGTTTAAATGTAATCCTTACAGTTCTGGAATATATTGGATAACACTGGCAGCATTATGCCAGTACATTCCAGAACTGTCACATTGCCAACCCTACTGCTAGTACAAATCCCTACAATGGACGTACATACAATATTTATACTTCTTTATATTTTCTCTTCACTCAACACATACAGTGAGAAGAGTGGCACAAAATGATCAGTTTTGTAAAAAAAATATGATTTTGAGATACTTTGTTGAGAGTTGTTTATGCTGTGTGTGCCTATATGCAACCTTCATGAGTTTTGTCATAACATTTGTATCATACGGCCAAATTGCGGCCAGAACTGAGCCTACTGGTCCTCTACAGAGCAAATGAGCTTCACTAGTGCTGCTAAGATAAGGGCCCCTTTGAAGTCTATGTTTGGAGCTCCCAATTGTTTAAATTATTTATGGTACTTATTTTTAATACCTACATTTTTATCATATTATTACTTTTCCCCACAAAAAATGGCATCTTGCTTGTATCAGCTAGGCTATGAGATTGGGAAAAGCAATTCGTGAACATCTTAAGCTCTTTGCACTTGGCCTCCCAAGCGATGTTGTAGTGGAATTGAAATTTGGAAAGCAAATCATTATTATTATTTTCATCAGTGTATTAAGACTATGACAATGGATTGTATTACATGCTGCAATGGGGGCAGCTACAAGTAAGCCATCACCAGAGGCTGATTAGCACTTCTTGTACAGAACCTCTAATAATGGCACACACCGGGGCTGAACTGCAATTGTTTTCCGCTAAGAAAATATGTTACATCTAATAAATGGTTGTTTTGTTTTACACCTTGGTAAAGCTGAGGCTAAGGGAACAATGTGAATGTGCATTTGCAGTCTGATTCCAATTATAGATTCATGTCCGTTACCTAAAGGGATTGTTAGCATTAGAAAACCTTGTGTTAGGAGAGCCCCTCATTATGGACCTTCAGAGTAAAGAACAGCATTTCTGGAGGACCAAGCATGTCAATGAATTAGACAGTCTGTCGATTATACTGGGCTCCTTGTAAGAATTGATTTGCCCTGTGGAGGCACTGCAGGAGAACTGAACTTCTACTTCAAGAAAACCTATCAGATTACAACTGATCGCTGGTGGTCCCAGGAACTAGATACTCAGCTTAAGCTTAGGTTTAAGATAGACAACCTCTTTTAAGGGGTAAAACATACTTTTGAAATACATATACTCACTCGTTTCCAGCTGCTCCATCCTGGCTTACTGGTCTTACAGCCCTCGCCGTTTAAGCTTCTGGATGGATGGGATCACGAGCGCTGCTGCAGCTAATGACTAGTCTCAATGGTGATGGGTCCCAAGTAGTAAGTGACCCATCAATGATGGGTTACTTGGGGACACATCACCACTGATGCTGATCATTGGCTGCTGCAGTGGAGGTAACCCCATCCTTCCAGAAGTTTACAGGTTGGGTACTGGAAGGCCAGCAAAGGTAGCAAGGGAACGGTGGTGAGCAAGTGAGTATGTTTTTTTCTCCCCAAAAGGTACAAAGGGCTGCTAAATAAGTAAGGTGGTCAATCACTACATCTATATATTACATTATTATATTACATTATTCTCATATATATTAAGAAAGGCAATGTCAGGGGTGTATTTAAAGGGTAGCTGTCAGGTGCTGGGCGCCACAACAAGTGCTAATAAGCCACTCTGCCTTTGCCAGGGTATTTAGACACAGGGCTATGGTGGAAAAGAAAATCTTTGCTACAGGCGAAGGAAAGCACAACTACAGCTCTGGTAACTGATATAAAGTACCTTGATTATCCTAGGCCCAGTACTATCCCTTGAAGACTGCCTGTTTTTGACTAGTCCTATTCAGGATACCTTGACTGTAAGCTACCCCGTCTTGACACCTCCAGTGGTTAGCTTTAACCTGTGGGAAACACAGCAGTAAGTGTTCAATTTCTCTTCAGCGCCACCACAGGAGAAATTAGGAATTACACAGTGCCTAATGGTGTACCTTCAATGGAGGCAGACCACATGCAACTGCTATAGGGCCTGGGGGAGGGTACTGAACATTCTCTCTTCCCAATATGAAAGCACTGTGTTTTCATGCAGCTGCCATTAGGGGGAGCTCAATGTAAATAGTTTATTGCAGTAACTGCATACATTCCTATGCACTGAGCTCCCCCTAGTGGTGGATGCAGGCAGACAATTTTGTAATATATTATTTGAAGGGAAGCTGTGGTTTAGAGCTGCATGAGAGAGATTTATCAAGGTATTTATGCCAGTCGTCTGGTGTAAATATATGGAGAAATATGGTGGTCAGAACGAAGCACCTGTTCTTCTTTTTCCGGCTTAAAAGTCAGATCAAGTGGGTGAGACAAAATTTTTTGTATTCCAATTGTTTTTCATTAAAATGTCTTCCTCTCAATAAAAAATTATAATTTTTCAGATAATAATTCATCAGAAATCTGTGGCACACTTATACTGGCAAACTGGGTGGGACAGACATTTTGTTATGAGGCCCTATGAGCTTTGTGTATGCCCCTTATAGTGTCCATTCACATCAATGGGTAATCTGTGTAATGCAGGACAGGATGGGTCCTCCAGAGCGAGAGACATTCTTTGTAACTTCTCTTTGGTCTACTCTAGCCAAGGATCCAATGAGGTAAATGAAAGAAGGTTTTCTCAAACAGCCCATTTTAGTGCTTTCTAGGAATAATAACATCAATGCTTTCCAGGGGGAAAAAAATAATAATACAAAGTTCTGTACAAATTTTATTTCAATGGATTCGGGACGCAATCAGACTAATATGCCCTTTCTGAGGACTGAACAAGGCAATTAACTTTCTGCGTTCCTCGCTTTTATTATCTACATGGTCTGATGACCTTTCCCTTTAATACTTGTCAGAACAAATGTTACTGGATGGAAGACTAGTCACACTTTTATGTTTAACTTAATTAAATGACAAAGTAACAACAATAATCTTCAGGCAGAAAATGTTTCCAATGTTTTAAGCTCTCGAAGATTAAAAAAAAAGTGGCTTAAAATGGCGACAAAGAACTGTAAGCGGGAAAGCGGTGAGACTGTGTTTGAATAAAGTCTTACTTGGTTATGTACGCTGAATTGAATCTATAAAATAATAATGGCTAAAGCTGCAATTTTCTTAATTTCCATAACAATTGAGAACAACAAAAAAATCATAAGTCTCCTATTATATAATTTTCTTACTCTATAGAAGCCGGTTATATTATCAATAGAAGCAACTACAGTATCTATAATGACAGACTCTTGTTTGTGTATAAATCTACATTGCTGTATGAATTTTCTCTGTGGGTGTCAGTCTAAATTGTAGTTTTAGAATTGTATTCATAAATCAGGAAGAGAGGGATGATGATCTGACATACCATATGTGCACTGCTCCAAAGGGGCCATGCAAACCAGGGGGGGGAGGGCATTGATACCCTAAAGGGGGTGTCCAGGCCACACCACAAAGTATATTATAAGTAAATCACACCCCTCAGTATAGCATACCTATCGATAGCACACCTATATCAGTCCTTAAAAGGACTTTTGTGGCCCTATTAGCTAGCGTTTGGTGTCCCTAACAGCCTGTCCCTGCTCCACACAGCAACCTCTCCCTACACTGGCAAAAGACTGAATGTAAAATGGCGGCCAGATCAGGTTTATTTTTAAGGTAGGGGGTGTGTCCATGTGCCGAAACGTATTAATTGGCTGTCCTGTACCACCTGATGGATGTTTCATGGGTCAAAGTTCGGCACAATGCAAAAGAATATGGCACAGGCAGAAATCGCCATATGTTCGTATGTTCGGCGAATCGCGAACGAGCAAAGTTTGCCGCTAAACGACCACCGAGCCAACCGCAAGGCCATCTCTATACATTGTACATGAACATTATGTCATGTGGTCTCTACTACTGAGAATGGTGTCTATACATAGTCATCAGAGGGTGAAAGTTTTATAGATAGATAGACAGATAGATATTGAATCCCCTTTAATTCTGGCAATTTAATCCAGCATTCTGCGTACTATTATATTCGATTGAGTAGTAGCCACAGCACTCATCCACAGAAGGCCTTTGTTTGGTGCTCGTCCCTTTAAGAGTCCTTCTTCACCCTCAGGACACAGTATATATTTGTGCACTGTTGCTTCTATCTGAACAAAAATTCATCTAGAGTGCATGTGTGGACTGTTTTGAAAGATATCCGGCAGTCAAATACTATGATCACACTATACCCATGCAAAGCTTTCATCATTTTCAAAGAGGTACCTCCCAAGGATACCATTAGGGAGACCTTGCACACTGCCTAAGGCTACTTTCACATCTGCATTTTTGCTGGATCTGGCAGGGGATCAGCAAAAACGGATCCGTTAGGATAATACAACCAGCCGCATCCATTCTGAACGGATCCGGTTGTATTAACTCTAAAATGTTCAAGACGGATCCATCTCTAAAACCATTGAAGCTCAATGGGTCCCGTTTTCTTTTGTCCGAGAAAACCGATCCGACACCATTGAATTACATTGTGTTTCACACGGATCCATCTTGATCAGTATCCCATGAGGGACACAGAAACGCAGCTTGCAGCATTTTTCTGTCTGGCATGGGAACGCAACCAAACGGAATGGAATGCATTCTGGTGCACTCCGTTCCGTTCAGTTGACAATAAATGGGGACAAAACGGAAGCGTTTTCCTCGGGTTCTGGGATCCTAGGAAGGATCTCAATACAGGATAGGAAAGCGCTGATGTGAAAGTAGCCTTAGCTGCATCCAAGGCATCGCACTCAAGAATAAACCTACAGTACTCTGCACTGACAAGGGGCAAGCACCCCAAAACAGCTGGGTATTTGGCTTGGCTAATTACCCTTGTCACAAAGTTTGTTAAAAAGTCGCACTTTCTACAAGGTGGTGATAACAAGATCGTTCTCTTTACTTGGAAGATACCTCTTTGCACATTATTTCCCCATCAATTTCCCTAGTCTCTATACACGGCTGGCCTCTTTAATTAGACTCAATGCCCTGCCTAAGCTTGCATCGTTTAATGCGTGCTCCTTTAAAAGATAGATTTGCTATTGTGTCCCAAAATAAATATACTTATATTAATTAAAACAAATATTGTGACTGGCCCATGTCCCTCTTATAATGTTATCCCTAAATCCAAATACTGGTAACATGATTTTATCATACTTTTTAACAGATATTTACATCTTGATTTATTCATATTTAAAATTACATTATAATCCACTTATATTGTGTTAAAGTTATGAGTTAAAGTGTAATGTCATGTTTTCATTAAAAAATCAATTTTAGCATATGTTACTTCTGCTGCAGCATTATGCATAAAGCAGTGTTTAGTTTCTTCACATAGCACTGTTTTCCTTTCTTTTTATTTCCCTAAGTTACGGATTTTTTAACCCCTACAATATGAGGATCTTCTCAAGATGGCTCCTCTGCCAGTTCTCTGAGGCCAAAACTGCCTTCCCTTACGTCACCTACACACTTGTTGTAGCCAGCAGCTCCCTGCCAGCCAATCAGATTGGATTACTGAGATACACGCCTCCTCACTCTGAAGCCTAATGCAGGGATGCATTGTGAAGGACCGCCCCAATGAGCTGAAGACAGGCAAGCCCTAGCAACAGTCTTTTAAGGGAGCAGTGGAAAGGGACAGGGGACATTAATGAAAGCTGTTATTATAAGGTAATTACAGATCTTTTGACATTAAATGACAGACTAACGCAGGTATACATGTTTAGCCCATAACGCAAACGAATAAAAAAATATGACAGTTACATTTTAGTTTCTTCAGAGGAGCCCCTGCTGTTGCATCTGGCCCTCTGCATACCACTGGTCTCAATCAGACTGAGAGTAAAAGGGCGTATGCAGGGTCACATTAGAGCGATGTGGGGCAGTGCAAAGTGAAGATCACGTCAAACCAGCTACACTATGACAATTATTTCTCAGAAATTCATCACTTAATTCAGCACTTTCCACTACACGCCTTGCACCCTAACGTACCTAATATCTAAACATACACATACAGTGCCTTGCAAAAGTATTCAGGGTTAGGTTATAAAAAAATATCTAATTCTTTGATGATTCCCAGGAGCACCATCAAATCTATCATAACCAAATGGAAAGAACATGGCACAACAGCAAACCTGCCAAGAGACGGCCGCCCACCAAAACTCACAGACCGGGCAAGGAGGGCATTAATGAGAGAGGCAGCACAGAGACCTGAGGTAACCCTGGAGGATCTGCAGAGTTCCACAGCAGAGACTGGAGTATCTGTACATAGGACGACAATGAAGCCGTACGCTCCATAGAGTTGGTCTTTATGGCAAAGTGGCTGTCACAACCAGACAGCTGAGAAGCTCTGACAGAGGCCTTTCAGAACCTCCCCCTTGAGTTTCTGTGTTGTGGTATTCAGCTCCTCCTCTCGTTAGTCTCTCTCAGCTGTCATGTGTTGGACTAATGGCTTCCCTTTAAATTCTTTCCCAGAAGGCTTTTCTGGGCGGCTTATATTTCTTCCTGGAGTATGTGTGCATGCCCAGCTGGTTCTCCTCTCCTCTACTAAGTTAAGTGTTTACTGTTATCTGTTATTTTCTGTTTGTTGGATCCCAGGTGACCCTGACTCCCTCCGTGTCTGGTGTAGGGAGCCGGTGGTCGTGTCCCCTCACTATTGTAGGGTGCTCAGGGCTTATATAGTCAAGGTACGTGGATATGCATACCTCCACCATTTGGATCTATGCATAGGCTGAGCAGCCAGGGAAAGTGCCAGGTCATCTACAGGGGTCTCCCTTTTGTTCCTTAGCTTTTGGATCCATATGCATGTTGTTTTGCATTGTTTCCTGTACACTGTCCGTGACATTATAAGCCGCCATAACCGTCTCAAGCATGGATCCGGTTTCACTTTTGGCTGAACGCCTTCAGGGTCTTTCATTGGAGGTAGCTGATCTCCGCAGGACTTGTTCTCAGCTTCAAGTGACCGGTTCAGCTGGCGTTCATGGAGTTTGTTCTGAGCCTAAGATCTCGCTCCCGGATACGTTTTCCGGGGGTAGTGAGAATTTTGTGCGTTTTAGAGAGGCTTGCAAACTCCATTTTCGCCTTCTTCCCCATTCTTCTGGTGATGAGGAACGGAGGGTGGGGATCATTATATCGCTGCTCAGGGGTAACGCTCAGTCCTGGGCCTTTTCGCTGCCGGAGGGGGCACGGCCCCTCCGTTCAGTGGAGGAATTCTTTTTAGCCCTGGGTCAGATATATGATGATCCGGATCGTATTGCTCTGGCGGAGTCTAGACTACGTCTCTTATGCCAGGGTAAACAATCCGCAGAAATATACTGCTCTGAATTTCGGAGATGGGCAGCTGATACTGGTTGGAATGATGCTGCACTCCGAAGTCAATTTTGCCATGGTCTTTCAGAGGGATTGAAAGATGCATTTGCCTTTCATGAGAGGCCTATTTCTTTGGACTCTGCTATGTCTCAGGCCGTTCGTATTGACAGGCGTCTTAGAGAGAGAGGAGAGATCTCTCCTTCCTGTCATACTCGGTCCCAGGACTGTGCAGCGGTCCCATTCTGTGCGCAGGGGTCTCAGTCGCTGTCAGCCCCTTCTGAGCAGGAGCCCATGCAGCTGGGGTTGATTGCTTCTGACAATAGAAGATTCAGCTCGCATGGGAGGGTTTGTTTTTGTTGTGGAGGTATTAATCATTTGGCAAATATTTGTCCCTCTAGGAGATTCAGGCAGTTCTCTGGGTATAATAAAGAAACAAAGAGGAAAAAATCTTTTAAAAATGTTCCGTCTGTTACTATTGGCAGGGTTGAGGCGGAAATTGAAGGTTTTCCTTTTGCTTGTAGTTCCCGTTTTGTCCTGCCGGCTAGGGTGGCGCTAGAGAGCAAGAACATTTTTTGTGAGATTTTTGTGGATAGTGGAGCAGCGGTCAATCTCATTGATAATCAATTTGCGATAACTCATGGTTTCCAGGTGCGCACTTTGGGAAAGGATATTCCTGTTTTTGCTATCGACTCCGCTCCACTTTCTCAAAAATCATTAAAGGGCATAGTTCACAATATCCGTTTAATTGTGAGTGATGCTCATGTTGAGGATGTGTCATGTTTCGTCCTTAGCGGTTTACCCACCCCTCTGGTGTTGGGGCTGCCCTGGCTCACTAAGCATAACCCCACCATTGATTGGCAAGCGAGGCAAATAAATGGTTGGAGTGACTTTTGCAGAGAGAATTGCCTCATGACATCTGTTTCTGAGGTTGCTACTAAGACTGTACCATCTTTTCTCTCTGAATTTTCGGATGTCTTCTCTGAGAGTGGAGTTCAGGATTTGCCCCCGCACAGGGAGTACGATTGCCCTATTAATCTCATCCCAGACGCCAAGCTGCCTAAATCTCGTTTATACAATCTTTCCCAACCTGAAAGGGTCGCTATGCGTGCTTATATCTCTGAGAGTCTGAGAAAGGGACACATACGACCCTCGAAGTCACCTGTTGCCGCTGGTTTTTTCTTTGTCAAGAAAAAAGATAGTTCTTTAAGACCTTGTCTGGATTTCAGGGAGCTGAACAATATCACAATTCGTGACCCTTATCCGCTTCCTCTCATCCCGGACCTATTTAACCAGGTTGTTGGGGCTAAAGTCTTTTCCAAATTAGATTTAAGAGGGGCATACAACCTGGTCAGGGTCAGAGAAGGGGACGAATGGAAGACGGCCTTCAATACCCCTGAGGGCCATTTTGAAAATTTGGTTATGCCTTTTGGTTTGATGAATGCCCCAGCCGTTTTTCAGCATTTCGTGAACAGCATTTTTTATCATTTGATGGGAAAATTTGTATTGGTGTATTTGGATGACATTTTGATTTTTTCTCCCGATTTCAAAACTCATAAGGAACATTTACGTCAGGTCTTGCTCATCCTGCGGGAGAATAAATTATATGCGAAACTGGAAAAATGTGTGTTTGCGGTTCCAGAAATTCAATTTCTGGGGTTTCTTCTCTCCCCTTCTGGTTTTCGCATGGACCCCGAGAAGGTCCGCGCTGTGCTTGAGTGGGAGCTTCCTGAGAATCAAAAGGCGCTGATGCGTTTTTTGGGCTTTGCCAATTATTACAGGAAGTTCATTTTGAATTATTCTTCTATTGTTAAACCACTCACTGATATGACCAGAAAGGGGGTAGATTTTTCTTCTTGGTCAGTAGAGGCGCGTAAGGCTTTTTCTGATATCAAGGAGAGTTTTGCTTCCGCTCCCATCTTGGTGCAACCTGATGTTTCTTTACCCTTCATAGTTGAGGTTGATGCTTCTGAGGTGGGTGTGGGTGCGGTCTTGTCTCAGGGTTCCTCTCCTGCCAAATGGCGACCGTGTGCCTTTTTCTCGAAGAAACTCTCCTCCGCAGAGAGAAATTACGATGTGGGAGATAGGGAATTGTTGGCCATCAAGTTGGCTTTTGAGGAATGGCGCCATTGGCTAGAGGGAGCCAGACACCCTATTACCGTATTTACTGACCATAAAAATCTGGCCTACTTGGAGTCAGCCAAGCGTCTGAACCCAAGACAGGCCAGATGGTCGTTGTTCTTTTCTAGGTTTAATTTTGTTGTCACGTTCCGCCCTGGAGTTAAGAATGTGAAGGCAGATGCCCTGTCACGTTGTTTTCCGGGAGGCGGGAATTTTGAAGACCCGGGTCCCATTTTGGCTGAAGGTGTGGTGGTCTCTGCTCTTTTTCCTGAATTGGAGGCAGAGGTGCAGGCAGCCCAGTCAGAGGCTCCTGATCTTTGTCCTCCTGGGAGGTTGTTTGTGCCTCTCGCTTTAAGACACAAGATTTTTAAAGAACACCACGATACGGTCCTTGCTGGGCACCCGGGGGTAAGAGCCACACTGGATCTCATCGCTCGGAGATTCTGGTGGCCTGCGCTTCGTAAGTCGGTTGAGGGTTTTGTGGCAGCCTGCGAGACTTGCGCTCGTGCCAAAGTCCCTCATTCACGGCCATCAGGTCCTCTCCTTCCCTTACCCATTCCTTCCCGTCCTTGGACACATCTGTCCATGGACTTTATAACGGACCTGCCTCGTTCCTCGGGGAAGACTGTGATTCTGGTGGTGGTGGACCGTTTTAGCAAAATGGTGCATTTCATCCCTTTTCCTGGTTTGCCCAATGCTAAGACGCTGGCGCAGGCATTTGTTGATCACATTGTCAAATTGCACGGTATTCCTTCAGACATAGTCTCTGATAGGGGCACGCAGTTTGTTTCCAGATTCTGGAAGGCTTTCTGTTCTCGCTTGGGGGTTCGGTTGTCATTCTCTTCTGCTTTCCACCCGCAGTCGAATGGCCAGACAGAGCGCGTCAATCAGAATCTGGAGACATATCTGCGTTGTTTTGTGGCGGAGAATCAAGAGGATTGGTGTTCTTTT
The DNA here is from genome assembly GCF_014858855.1 of Bufo gargarizans. Classification (NCBI taxonomy): domain Eukaryota; kingdom Metazoa; phylum Chordata; class Amphibia; order Anura; family Bufonidae; genus Bufo; species Bufo gargarizans. The sequence continues at coordinate 23,482,406 of NC_058082.1, forward strand.
TTGTCCCTTGCTGAGTTTGCTTTAAATAACCGTCGTCAGGAGTCCTCTGATAAGTCACCATTTTTTGGTTCATATGGGTTTCATCCACAGTTTGGGACTTTCTCGGGAGAGGGGTCTTCTGGTTTACCTGATGAGGACAGATTCTCCTCGTCTTTGTCATCTATTTGGCAAAAGATTCAAGATAATCTAAAGAGCATGAGTGAGAGATATAAGCGTGTGGCTGATAAGAGACGTGTGCTTGGTCCGGACCTGAATGTTGGTGATCTGGTGTGGTTGTCTACCAAGAATATCAAATTGAAGGTTCCCTCCTGGAAGTTGGGTCCTAGGTTTATTGGGCCTTACAAAATCCTGTCTGTCATCAATCCTGTTGCATACCGTCTTGATCTTCCTCAGACTTGGAAGATCCATAATGTTTTTTATAAGTCCTTATTGAAACCTTATGTTCAACCCATTGTACCCTCGCCTTTGCCTCCTCCTCCGATTATGGTTGATGGGAATCTTGAATTTCAGGTCTCTAGGATTGTGGATTCTCGTCTTGTCCGCGGTTCTCTTCAGTACCTTGTTCAGTGGGAGGGGTATGGTCCTGAGGAGAGGATGTGGGTCCCAGTGACGGACATTAAGGCCTCTCGTCTCATCAGGGCTTTCCATAGGTCCCATCCTGAGAAGGTGGGTTCTGAGTGTCCGGAGTCCACTCGTAGAGGGAGGGGTACTGTCACAACCAGACAGCTGAGAAGCTCTGACAGAGGCCTTTCAGAACCTCCCCCTTGAGTTTCTGTGTTGTGGTATTCAGCTCCTCCTCTCGTTAGTCTCTCTCAGCTGTCATGTGTTGGACTAATGGCTTCCCTTTAAATTCTTTCCCAGAAGGCTTTTCTGGGCGGCTTATATTTCTTCCTGGAGTATGTGTGCATGCCCAGCTGGTTCTCCTCTCCTCTACTAAGTTAAGTGTTTACTGTTATCTGTTATTTTCTGTTTGTTGGATCCCAGGTGACCCTGACTCCCTCCGTGTCTGGTGTAGGGAGCCGGTGGTCGTGTCCCCTCACTATTGTAGGGTGCTCAGGGCTTATATAGTCAAGGTACGTGGATATGCATACCTCCACCATTTGGATCTATGCATAGGCTGAGCAGCCAGGGAAAGTGCCAGGTCATCTACAGGGGTCTCCCTTTTGTTCCTTAGCTTTTGGATCCAGCGAGTTATTTATGCATGTTGTTTTGCATTGTTTCCTGTACACTGTCCGTGACAGTGGCCAAAAGAAAGCCATTACTTTTAGCTAGAAACTAAAAGGCACGTTGTGAGTTTGCGAAAAGGCATGTGGGAGACTCCCAAAATGTATGGAGGTAGGTGCTCTGGTCTGATGAGACTAAAATTGAACTTTCAAAGATGATTTTTATTAGGATTTTTCAATGTAAACTTACATTTCTTTTCAGCTATCAAAGAAAACGCTATGTCTGGCACAAACCCAACACATCACATCACCCAAAGAACACCATCCCCACAGTGAAATATGGTGGTGGCAGCATTATGCTGGGGGGATGTTTTTCAGTAGCCGGGACTGGGAAACTGGTCGGAGTTGAGGCAAAGATAGATGGTGCTAAATACAGGGATATTCTTGAGCAAAACCTGTACCACTCTGTGCGTGATTTGAGGCTAGGACGGAGGTTCACCTTCCAGCAGGACAATGACCCCCCAAACACACTGCTAAAGCAGCAGTAAATGTGTTGGAATGGCCTAATCAAAGCCCAGATCTCAATCCAATAGAAAATCTGTGGTCAGACTTAAAGATTGCTGTTCACAAGCGCAAACCATCCAACTTGAAGGAGCTGGAGCAGTTTTGCAAGGAGGAATGGGCAAAAATCCCAGTGGTAAAATGTGGAAAGCTCATAGAGACTTATTCAAAGCGACTTGGAGCTGAGATTGCTGCAAAAGGTGGCTCTAAAAAATATTGACTTTAGGGGGGGTGAATAGATATGCACATTGACTTTTTCAGTTATTTTGTCCTATTTGTTGTTTGCTTCACAATTAAAAAACAAAATCAAACATCTTCAAAGTTGTGGGCATGTTCTGTAAATTAAATTATGCAAATCCTTAAACAATCCATGTTAATTCCAGGTTGTGAGGCACCAAAATATGAAACAAGTCAAGGGGGGCCCCCTTGAATACTTTTGCAAGGCTCTGTATATCTATCTATCTATCGGCTAATTTTATGAAAGCACACTCAACAACCTTGCCCTTTTCTCAGCCAGTGTTAATAATTGTCACCAGACGAAACATTACCAGCATAATCTATAGATTTCCAGCGTTATCTCTGGATGCACAAAGGCACATAATCTTTATCGAACCTGTAAGACTGATGTTCGGCCGGATATTTTAAGCATACAAGATTTGTCTGGAAATAAACAGATCATTTCCTTAAATGAGAATGTAGTCCGCTCGTGGATTCAGGTGATGGGTATAAATAATGCAATAGCCATGATTTATCCAAGGGAGAGAAGCTTCTGCAATAGGGGAATGGAGCAATATATTACTCGTCATGGATGTTTACTGTGAGCACTTGTGTTAGCCTTAGTTGTCAGCTACATTGCTGCTGCAGGCTCATAAATGGTTGCTTGAATGCCAAAGAATAAAGAATCATTTAGAGGGCCCTAATGCAGGTACAGTCATGGCCGTAAATGTTGGCACCCCTGACATTTTTAAAGAAAATAAAGTATTTCCTACAGAAAATAATTGCACTAGCACAGTGATGGCGAACCTATGGCACAGGTGCCAGAGGCGGCACTCGGAGCCCTCTCTGTGGGCACCCACGCCCTAGAAATAGTCTATGATGTACCAGTATGCCTTAGACTTTTCCTGCCATTCATCAGCGTAGGGTGCACTATGAAGAGCACAGAGAGTGCATTGAATGTAGGCGGGCTATTATAGCTAAATGATAAAGTACATGGAAGATATAATACTATACTGAACTGTAGTATTCAGGTTAAATTGCAGTGTTGGCACTCTGCGATAAATATGTGGGTTTTGGGGTACAGTTTGGGCACTCAGTCTGTAAAAGGTTCGCCATCACTGCACTAGCACATCTTTTGCTATACATATGTTTATTCCCTTTGTGTGTATTGGAACAAAACCAAAAAAGGGAGGAAAAAAAGCAAATTGGATATAATGTCGCACCAAACTCCAAAAATGGGCTGGACAAAATTATTGGCACCCTTACCTTAATATTTGGTTGCACACCCTTTGGAAGAAATAACTGAAATCAGTCGCTTCCTATAACCATCAATAAGCTTCTGACTCCTCTCACCCGGAATTTTGGACCACTCTTCCTCAGCAAACTTCTCCAGGTCTCTCTTATTGGAAGGGCGCCTTTTCCCAACAGCAATTTTAATATCTCTCCACAGGTGTTCAATGGGATTTAGATCTGGACTCATTGCTGGCCACTTCAGAACTATCCATTTCTGGGTGCTTTTTGACGTATGTTTAGGGTCATTGTCCTGCTGGAAGACCCAAGATCTTGGACGCAAATCCAGCTTTCTGCCACTGGGCTCTACAGTGCGACCCCAAATCCATTGGTAATCCTCAGATTTCATGATGCCTTGCACACATTCAAGGCACCCAGTGCCAGAGGCAGGAAAACAACCCCAAAAAACCTCCACCATATTTCACTGTAGGTACTGTTTTATTTTCTTTGTAGGCCTCATTCCGTTTTCGGTAAACTAGAATGATGTGCTTTACCAAAAAGCTCTATCTTGGTCTCATTTGTCCACAAGACGTTTTCCCAGAAGGATTTTGGCTTACTTAAGTTTATTTTTTCAAAATGTAGTCTTGCTTTTTTATGTCTCCGTGTCAGCAGTGGGGTCCTCGTTGGTCTCCTGCCATAGTGTTTCATTTCATTTAAATGTCGACAGATAGTTCGCTCTGACACTGATGCTCCCTGAGCCTGCAGGACAGCTTGAATATCTTTGGAACTTGTTTGGGGCTGCTTATCCACTATCTGGACTATCCTGTGTTGACACCTTTCATCAATTTTTTCTCTTACTTCCATGCCCAGGAGATTAGCAACAGTGCCATGGGTTGCAAACTTCTTGATAATGTTGCGCACTGTGGACAAAGGCAAATCTAGATCTCCGGAGATGGACTTGTAACCTTGAGATTGTTGATATTTTTCTGCAATTTTGGTTCTCAAGTCCTCAGACAATTCTCTTATCCTCTTTCTGTTGTCCGTGCTTAGTGTGGCGCACACAGACACACAATGCAAAGACTAAGTAACCTTCTCTCCTTTTTATCTGCTTTCATGTGTGATTTTTATATTGCCCACACCTGTTACTTGCCTCAGTTGAGTTTAAAGGAGCATCACATGCTTGAAACAATCTTATTTATCCACAATTTTAAAAAGGGTGCCATTCATTGTGTCCAGACCATTTTTGGAGTTTGGTGTGACATTATGTCCAATTTGCTTTTTTTCCTCCCTTTTTTGGTTTTGTTCCAATACACACAAAGGGAATAAACATGTGTATAGCAAAACATGGGTTACTGCAATACTTTTCTGTGAGAAATACTTCATTTTCTTTAAAAATTTCAGCGGTGCCAACATTTGCAGCCATGACTGTATATGTATTTTCAGGGGTGGAACTACTACTGTAGCAGCCCACAATTTCAAGGAGTCCTGGCCTGGCAGTAAATTTCCCTTCATTAGCTGAGGCTACTTTCACACTAGCATTTTTACTGGATATGTCGGGGTTCAGCAAAAACTTTTCCGTTACTGATAATACAACCATCTGCATCCGTTATGAACAGATCCGGTTGTATTATCTTTAACATTGCCAAGACGGAGCCGTCATGAACTCCATTGAAAGTCAATGGAGGAGGATCTGTTTTCTATTGTGGCAGATTGAGTCAGAGAAAACGGATCCATCCCCATTGACTTGTATTGGGGGTCATGCCGATCCATCTTGCTCTGCATCCCAGGACTGAAAGCAAGCTACAACATGTTGCGGTTTGATCTCCGGTATGGGAACGTAAACAGAACGGAATACATTTTGGAGCATTCTGTTCAGTTCACTTTTGTCCCATTGACAATGAATGGGGACAAAACTGAAGCGTTTTTTTTTCCGGTATTGAGCCCCTATGATGGATCTCAATACCCGAAAACTAAGACGCTACTGTGAAAATAGCCTAAGACCATAGCTGACTGAAGGGTGGGCTGCTTTTACTTGCTCTATTTCACGCTGTATAATACCCACAGATATCATTCTCAATCTGGTTTCTAAATGTTCTATCTCTGGCTATATGGTGGCTAGAACCATGATCCTGGTCTTGTTTTAAAGCTTAGATTGTCATTTTGATTTACAGCCTGGGTGTGATCAGGTTAAAACAGTCCCCCTTTAACCCAGTTATTGTGTCAGCTGGCATTGAGGATTGTGGGCAGCGGGGAACATGCTTAAAGGCAGCAGGGATAGGAGAAATATATAAATCCTTCTCTCCCTGGGTAACTATTGTGCATGATTCCAGAGGGAGGGGTAACTTGGACTTCCAACTGTATGTTTTTCCCTCCTCCCTCATCAATCACAATACTTGCTCTTTGATCGTCAAATATAGGGGTAATTTTTTGTAGAATGGAGTGAATAGATGATCAAGTGCCCGTTCTGTGCTTAATTAGACCATTTATTGACATCACAAATCAGGGGTTATCCAGCATCCAGATGATGGGGTCAGATAAGTTGCACCAAATACTTATATACAAATGTCAGTAAGGTTTCCATTTTACACTGTCTATCCGGTCCTCTTTTTCCCATGAAATGTGCTATCATTGTACAAAAGTAGCAAACAGAAAAACTACTTTGGTAGTTTTGGTATTGCCATAATCGTACCGTCCGAGAGAATAGCACACTTTTTATGCCACGCAGTAAGGGCTACCATTCAAATGTTTGCTATTTGGCATGGTCTTTTCTACTAACGCCTCTGCACCATATTATGGCAAGCAAACCGAACACAGAACCCTATGTTACATAAGGTAACTGAAACGTGGGTGGTGCAGGTCTTGCAACAATAGTAAGGACACTAAAATGTGACAGTATTATGTCTTCCTGCCTGACCTGGCCTGACTGGCACCAATTCCCAAGTAATATTTTATTAATTGTCATAAATAGGGATGAGCGAACTTCAGTTTTTTAAGTTCGGGTTTACGCAGAATTGTGTTTATGGATTCCATTACCTTGGACCATACTGCAATTCAATGATGGAATGTGGTAACGGAATCCATAATGCAATTCAGCGTAAACCCGAATTTAAAAAAACTGAAGTTTGCTCATCCCTAGTCACGAGACATTAATATCATATTTATCAACATTTGCATTCATAATTGCAGGAAATTTTATATCTCATCCCGGTTCACCTCTAAAAGACTCCACAGTCACTGAGGCAGGAAGTGATGTCATTTGGTTAACAGATACAGACGGGAGAACATCACTTGGTGCAGAAGGTGGCATCACATGGGAACATGACTGCGCTATGACATCTGTTGCACAAGCCAAATTTAGTTTCATCCCTACATGTAGATGTTCACATGAATATTAAACTGGTTGGTGCATTTAGCCGACAAGACATTGAGAAGTGTCAGAATAGGGACATTTTTAAAGGAGATGCAGAAGCAGCAATTGCACTCAGGCTCTGGGGCATAAAGGGGCTCAATGGCTTCTTTGCCACATAACCTCAACATTGTAAACAGCACAAATGGTATTATAGGCTCAACACAGATTTCACATTGGAGTGAAGAAGCTTCATGGTATGCCTTTGTGTCAGAAGGGTAGACCCTTTCACAGAAGAACATACCACAATATACTATTTAATTCTCCTCCCATGTCAAATATGCAATATATCATGTTTTTACAAATGGATACTCTCCCCCCTCCCTGTCCCTTCTCTGTCTCAGAAGTACAACACATATTATCCAGATCACATGTTTTTTTTTCTGGAGAATTCATGCAAAACCGTATCTAGATTGTACGAAACAATTTTTCGTACAATCTAGAATTATAGTGTATGGCAGCAGCAGTACAAATAATCATATTTTTGACACAGGAATTTCACTGGATTTTCTTAGTTCCTACTCTATTCAGAAATGCATCTTACAGGTTTTATCAGCTGTAGACAATACAACATTATATTTCAGGGATATGACAGATTGTGATCTCTGTTGGAGATGTTGTGCTGCTTCGGTACTATCTCTCATATCTGGTGGCACTGCACCAAAATACAAGCTTATTGGAACCAGGTAGAAGCTACTATCAACACAGTCTGAAAAGGATCCCCATTATTTTCTCCATTTCTGGCCCTCCTTTGGTTGGATTCATCTTCTTCTCAGCCACATTAAAGGGCTCTGGCTACCTTTCTTATCTCGGCAGCTTAATTGCAAAGTACGTTGTACATTAGCTGAGTACATACCCACCATCACATCAGGAGTAGGGTGGACAAGGTTGATCAGATATTTAGGCTGGAGGGACTCACTTCTTGGGTTGAGTGTCGTCATGAGAAATTTACCCAAATATGGTCTCCATAGACCACATTACCACAAGAACTGCCATACCTAAGGAGTTATTTTTTCATGTTTTCACTATTTATTATTTGTGACTGCCTATGATTGTGTTCTCGATTATTTCTTACTAGGACACTTTTTTTCTTTTTAGTCTGACTTGGCCGGAGACACCCGAGCTGACACCATTTGTTTTTTGTACTTTTTTGTTCTCTTTTATTGTTTATCTGTTTAGTGTTATCTTGGCATGTACAGGTCACCTTGACTTACTCATTTTATCTCCTGGAGATGTACTGTCTATTAGAGATGGTTGGAGATGATGTGTGAGTAAAATTATTCACTCACTTCCAAGCTCTGGTTGTCTCTATCCCCACCACTTCCGGTCCCCTCTGGCGTCACCACTACTAGTCAACTGGTGGTCTTAGCACACATCACTGCTGAGGCCAGTAATTGCCCGGCAGCGGGGCAACCAGCGCAGGCGAGTGTTTTATTTTTTAATTTAACTCAAGCAATGAGCCTGACCATCCCCATTTATTTATTTTTTCATTTATCTAAAATGCCTTAGATTTATTAGCGAATAATACATTACAATTAAAAAGATTTATTTTTTCAAAAATGGGGGAAAAATTATGTTTTTTTTGGTTGCAAATAATACCATCAATCTGTATGGAAAATAAAATAACAGCAACAGTACTTAACCCTTTATTCTGTTCCCAAGTTAACTTTATATTTTCTCAATCCTGCCCATAATACCATGTAGCCTAATCTGACTGATATGACTCAATTTTGTTGATCTCCTTGGTTTTAAAAATGTGCTAACATGGAATTATTTATAAGAAAGTGGTTGGGGATGTTCTTAAGCTCCCCGTGGCTATTTATATGTCGGGTTGTATTTTTCTCGCTGTTTGTGTGTAATCCCATTTCCATCCTCCTCCCTTTTTAGCCTCCAAGTTTTCGTAGCAGGATATATCGCAGCTTGACGCAGCAGGGAATAAAACCTGGAACTGACTTGTTCGGCTTTGCAAGTGTTACAGTATTTGGGAGGCTCTTTCAGGAATAGATCTCCATGGGAGGTCAAATGAAAGAATTTCTGAGGCAAGTAATGGCTTTATAAAGATAAATCACAAAAAAAAACGCACTTTGTGAATCCAACTTTGAATGGGACAATGTCTTTGTGCCATGGTTATCTGTCTCTCCTCAATGTTGTATTGTCTACGGCTGATAAAACCTGTAAGATGCATTTCCGAATAGAGTAGGAACTAAGAAAATCCAGTGAAATTCCTGTGTCAAAAATATGATTATTTGTACTGCTGCTACCATACACTATATGATAATGCAAAATATAATATACTAAGGCCTCATTTACACATACGTGGATTTTCACGGAAAATCCGTCCTGCTGAGTGCACGAGCGCAAAGCGGCATTGGTTGCTATGACGCCGTCCGCGTTGTGCTGCCGCCGCTGTACAGTAGTGCACTCTTATGATCTATATGAGTGTATTACTGTACAGCGGTGGTGGTGCGAAGCACACGGCGTCATAGCAACCAATGATGCCTTGCGCTTGTGCACTCAGCAGGCTGGCAGGCCGGATTTTTACGTACCGTGGTCCGTGAAAATCCACGTATGTGTGAATGAGGCCTAAGGCTAGCATACTTCTCTGCTGGAACAGCCTGTTGGAGCTCTCTGGATCTGGCAATGTCAGATGTTACCGCAATGCCCTGCAGTCCCATTGACTAGAATGGAGTCCGGTGGAGATCCGGCCGCTACCCGACAAATATGCAAGGATTCATCTGGACAAAAACCGCTGCACACCACGAGTGTGAAAGAAGCCTAATACTAATATAACTGATATAAAACGCATAATGTGGATGATCATATGTAGTGCGAGGGTCATTCAAAAAGTTTACATTCTGAACCAATACGAGCTAGTGTAAATGTTTTACATTTTAGGCAATATGTCATATTTGTTTAAACTAGTCTGTCAAATTTCAGGCGCATACATAGATTTCTGTAAATTGAAGAACGCAGGATTTATCTTTTTCTCTTTGGTTATATTCTGCCTCACATCAGTCCCCAATAGCGCTCACAATCTAATTTTCTTGGCTCAAGCACGCTCGTATTAATGTGGGCATGCTTGAGACTGGAAAATAAGATTGTGATCTCTATTGGGGACTGATGTGCTGTGGATTATGTTCTATATAGCCAATGGGAAATAGATATATCCTGCACCTATCCTTTGGTTACACAGGGAAATTTCATAGGATGCACATTAGCCTGTGGGAAAACCCATACAAGAATGGAGAAAACACCAACTTTGGGTTGTTGGCTTTGATCAGATTTCAAGAACCCGGTGTCATGCTATCCATTGAGCCAAGTGTAAGGAAGACAAGGTCCTCATCCCCACCGTCATCCCACCTCACAAAGTTTCGATAAGGAGAATTTCCAGGTCATACATCAGAGTAGTATCTAATCAATTGTCAGATAGCTGAAGCCTCGATGACAGAAGAACATAGTCAACCATAAACTGAACTAGATACAGCTGTACTTGACCACCATTTTATTAAACTCTTCACTGTGGTCTTGCAGCAAAGAGGATTGGAGGGGGGTCCAGGACCCTTAATCTAATGAATATTAGGGGTACCAGTGGTGGGGTTCCCAGAGATCGGACATTTATCACCTCTCCTGTTGAGAGGTTATACATTTCAAAATTATGGGAAAACACCTTTAAATGGGGTTACCTTCTGCTAGTCCATTATTTTAAACCTCAGCCTTAATGAAGACACTTTGGTAACTTGGTGGGCCAATGCAAACATGAAAATTAGTTTCTTAGTTTGTCCCAATCAGCTCCGGTAATGGCCTTCTGCTAGACTATAAAGGCCCATAAGTGTCCCAGAACATGAGCCCACAAAGGATTCTCCTAACCTTGAGGGTAAGTATAAGACCACCTGATGATGTCATCAGATAGCATCATCTGCCTGAAGAAAAGGCATGGCTGCTAGAATAATTCTCTCTTTCTATACGATAAATACTATATGAATGGCGATTTTAATTTTTTTTCTACCAGTATTTTTCTTTGATTGCATCTCCAACACATTCTCATATTCATGCAAATGAAAATCAGCGTCTATTTGTGCTGCCCTGCATCCTGCCATAGCCTGAAAATTCTCTCCAATTCAAAATCCGAGATTTACTCATTTGTGGTACATGATGGAATTTTATAAGCAGCGCTTAATTAATATATTATTGAAGAGGAGCACAGTGGAGGGAATAGGAGCAGATGTTTTATTCCACTGCACATTTTAATTCCATGATTTTTTAGCCTGGCAATCAAGGAATGAGTTGCTCAAAATTATAGGGCAAAACAAGATATTTTAAAATGTACAACTAAAGAACCATCTGCTTCAGGACACATCTAACACATGGACAGTTTCTCAAGTGAATGATGGCTGGCGCATCTTGAAGCTTAGCATCAGTGTGGGAGATGATAGAAGTGTTATGTATTAAAAAATAGAATGGCTGATGTCTTAATTTATTATTTCAGGGACTCTGGAATAAAAATAAAATATATTAGTGATAATTTAGTCGCGGCTAGAGCTTGTACTTGAAGGCAATCATAAAATTGCCTGGTGCACATGTCCCTGCGCTCTACATTATCAGTAGAGTTATAATACTCCATGGGTCTTTATAAGCCCATTTGTATTTTCCAGGTTTAGGTACTGTATTTATGTGTAGTTCAATTGCTGGATGATTGAAAGGTCTCAAACTTTCTAAAAGACATAGTAATATCCCAGTACATGGATAATAAACACAGTAATGTCACAGTACAGGGAGAATAAACACAGTGATGTCACAGTACAGGGATAATAAACAAAGTGATGTCACAGTACAGGGATAATAAATACAGTGATGTCACAGTACAGAGATAATAAATACAGTGATGTCACAGTACAGGGATAATAAATACAGTGATGTCACAGTACAGAGATAATAAACACAGTGATGTCACAGTACAGGGATAATAAACACAGTGATGTCACAGTACAGGGATAATAAACACAGTGATGTCACAGTACAGAGATAATAAACACAGTGATGTCACAGTACAGGGATAATAAACACAGTGATGTCACAGTACAGAGATAATAAACACAGTGATGTCACAGTACAGGGATAATAAACACAGTGATGTCACAGTACAGGGATAATAAACACAGTGATGTCACAGTACAGGGATAATAAACACAGTGATGTCACAGTACAGAGATAATAAACACAGTGATGTCACAGTACATGGATAATAATCACAGTGATGTCACAGTCCAGGGATAATAATCACAGTGATGTCACAGTACAGGGGTAATAAACACAGTGATGTCACAGTGCATGGGCAATAAACACAGTGATGAAGAGAAGTAGAAGGGAGCTATGTAGTGTAAAACCCATAGACAAATATACTGCCCAAAAATCAGCAGGGCTTTGCGTATGAGGTTGTGCATATGCCAGCACAACTAAGCTGAAAGCATGTGAATCTGAATAGGTCCAGATGCCAACTAGATGCAGCTCCACTCCATGAAACAGTAGTTCCGGTGTATATCAGGTAGGATGTAGAAATAAAAAAGACATTCAGGAGCGCTCCTAAAGTTGATTAAAAATTTAAAATGCCAAAGTGCTGCACGTTTCGAGAGTGGACCACTCCCTTCCTCAGAACTATTAGGCAGCACCTGCTCCAGGTTCCTATGGGCCCTTAGGGGAATAAGTCTCAGTGGGCCCCGTTTTGGCATTTTGCACGAAGCGTGCCGCAATAAAACTGCATGTATTATAATGGAGTTCATATGCAGACATGAAGTAAAGAGAAGACGGACAGGAAAGACTTTGGTAATGGAGGCTGCTGTTCATTAGCCACATCACCACCATTCTCTATGTAAACTCCATTCCTTCTGCGATTCAGCTGAAGATCTTATCAGTCGTATTCAGGATCCTAATCCCGGACATGTAGGAGAGGAGGACGAGGCAGCTCTTTAGCTCACTGCTCTAAAGCAACCTGTCCTCATGTGTGATTAGGACAGGTTCTGTATGTACTAATAGGATGGCAGCCGTTTTATTTTATCTGACGGTTGGCCCCCAGACAATACAAGTTATTATAACTAATGAAAGGTATTTTGGAATATAGAATGAAGTAATATTCAAGTATTTTCATAAATTTTATTTTCTAAATTCTCTGAGACACTCCTTAATGACCACTTGTGTTGAGCGCAAATATTCGAATTACGAATATTTATCACGAATATCGCAACTTCGAGAATTCGTGAATATTTTGAATATAGTGCTATATATTCATTATATCGAATATTCATCATTTTTTTCCATCTGAAAACATGATTTCTCCCTGCTTCTTGCTTGTGGGCCAATGAGCCATTGGCCCACAAGCAACTTAAGCAGGGACGAATCAAGACTTCAGATGGGAAAAGAATACTCTAAAAACAAATATATAGCACTATATTGAATATAGTAAGAAGAAGCAAGAAGCAGGATGGAATCATTTTTTCAGATGGAAAAAATTACGAATATTCTAAAAACTACTATATAGCACTATATTCTATAATGCTATATATTCTTTTTTTAGAATATTTGTTAGTTTTTTCCATCTGAAGTCATGATTCCTCCCTGCTTAAGTTGCTTGTGGGCCAATGACTATTCACTTCAGATGAAAAAAAATGACGAATATTCTAAAAAACGAATATATAGAACTATATTCTATAGTGCTATATATTCGTTTTTGACCCACTTCGCATGACGCGATTTTTACACTGCAGATTTTTCGGAATCACGAAAATAATCCTACGCGATTTTTACATTGCAGATTTAATCTCGAATACTCATGGACATTTGATAAATATTCTACCACATATTCGTGAAATATTGCGAATTCGAATATAGCCCCTGCTGCTCATCACTAATGACCATATCTGTATCCGTCATGTTGCTTCCCTCATAATCTTTTTTATGGTAAGAGCATACCGTATGTACCATAGAGGCAGAACATGCAATTTCTCAGGTGGTGGCTCAGGGCAGTGGCGGATCCAGGGGGGGGGGGGCAACGGGGCAATTGCCCCCCCCCCCGAGCTGGCGGCGGCGGCTGGGCACAGGGAGATGAGCGCTTCCATTGTGGAAGCGCTCATCTCCAGTCATCTGCCTGTGCAGCGGTTGGGGAGGCATCTCCAGATGCCTGCCTGTGCAGCGGTTGGGGAGGGAGAGGCGTGTCCCTTTCCCTTCCTCTGATAGGCTGCCGGCCTAGTGCCTGCAGCCTATCAGAGGCCGGCGCAGGCGGCACGATGACGTCATCGCGCCGCCTGAGCCATACAGCGTGGGACACAGGCCAGAAGAGGCCTGCATCGCATCACTGACATGGAGGTAAGTATGTGTTTTTTTTTGTTTTTTTTTTATTATGTACAATACTTTTACTGGCGGGGGCTGTTATTACTGGCAAAGGGGGGGCTGTTTGTTATTACTGGCAAAGAGGGGGCTGTTATTACTGGCAAAGCGGGGGCTGTTATTACTGGCAATATTTTATACTGGCACATTATGGGGGCACTATGAGGACATTAGCTCAAATGGGGGCATTACAAGGGGGTATTTTTTTGCACTGTCACAGTGTCACATTATAAGGAGAATTATTACTACTGGGGGGGCATTATGGTGGGCTTTATTACTCCCCCATGGTATGACCCCCTAGTAGTAGCACCAGCCTCTCCCTGCTCTGCTATCCCTCTGCCCCTTCTCCAAATACTTATTATGAAATCTTTCTTATTAGGATAAAGCACAACATCAGCTCCACCGAGCCCCCGGCCAAAGTGTGGAAGTGGCGTCCGAGACCCCCAAGGGCCAAGCCAAGTAACTGTAAGTTTTCATGTGAAATATGTTTGTTATACACATATAGCAAACACTGTGCCACACAATATACAGTATACCGCTACACTGTGCCACACAATATACAGTATACCTCTACACTGTGCCACACAATATACAGTATACCTCTACACTGTGCCACACAATATACAGTATACCTCTACACTGTGCCCCACAATATACAGTATACCTCTACACTGTGCCACACAATATACAGTATACCGCTACACTGTGCCACACAATATACAGTATACATCTACACTGTGCCACACAATATACAGTATACCGCTACACTGTGCCACACAATATACAGTATACCTCTACACTGTGCCCCACAATATGCAGTATACCGCTACACTGTGCCCCACAATATACAGTATACCTCTACACTGTGCCCCACAATATACAGTATACCTCTACACTGTGCCACACAATATACAGTATACCGCTACACTGTGTATTCTGCTCTATAAGCACCATTGTTTTGTGGCGGCGGACAGAAAATAATCTGAAAGTGCCCCTCCCGAGACCAGGCTCTGGATCCGCCACTGGCTCAGGGAAGATTGGTCTCACCCTCATTGCTACTGTGTAGGCTCCTTCTCCAGAGGAACTGCATGTTAAAGGGAATCTTTCACCTGCTTTTACCATTTTAAGCCGTCACCATCGCTATGTTCACTAAATTACCGCCTGCGGCCTGCGCCTGCGCGGTCATCAGCCTCCTCAGGGCAACAGCGCTCAGATTACATCACTGGGCTCAGCGCATGCCCAGTGAGACTTTGGAGCCTCATTAGCATATCATAAAAAGCGCTTTTATATCAAAAGGACAAAATGAAATAAAGTAAAAAGAAGACTGCTGGAAATAAGGTACTTTAGTGAACATAGCGATGGTGACAGCTTAAAATGGTATTGCAGGTGACAGGTCTGCCGTGCATGCAGTTGCCTGGGGCAACATGTTGTTTCTGCATGTGTGTGCACTGCTCCTATTTCCTGGCCTCTCCCAGTCTGGTGGTTATGGGGGTTAAAGTGTGGATCTGGGTGTGGTTTCATGGCTCTACTTATCCTGTTGCTTTGAGTTTAAGGTCAGTTATATTCCAGCCTTGGTTGGTACTGGAGCCTTGCTCCTTTCCTGGATATTCCATCGGTCCAGTGTGAGGGCCATCTAGTTTGACATCAATGTCTTCCCTATGTTTCTATGTATTTTACCCTACCTTCCCTTTATATGTTTTCTGTGGGCAATGTTCAGGGTCTGTTGTATGTCTAGTTGTTGTTCGTTGTCTGGACTGTATTTGGTGTGTTTTGTCCTGCATGGATGCTAGATGTTCCCCTGTCTGTCTGTGCCTTTGGTGAGAGGGCTTCTGGGTTCCCCATAGGGGGAACTATGAGTCAGTAAGCAGCTCTGCCTTGTGCCATCATGTATCTGGTTCACATGGGGGTCCAGGCAGTTTCTGGTGTGTTTCTGCGGCAGGTAAGCGCTAGTTGTTCTGGGTTCTTACCTACTGAACAAGGTGCTTTTCACTGTCTCCCCCTGTCCTTGCAGCTAGGCCAGTGGGAGACTTTTGGTTCATCCGTGTTTTGGGGGAAACGGTCATCTCTGGTCCTGACTATTGCAGGGATCTTTAGGATTAGTAGGGCCCAAGGTTCCTGTGTATGAGCCCTCCTACCATCTGGGTCCGCTCATATGGTTAGGAGTCAGGGTGAGGTTTAGGAATGCATAAGGAGGTTCCCTGCTCCCTTTCCCTGGTATCCTGGCCTAGTTTCAACTCCCGCTTTATAACAGTGTTCAGTGGGGAGTTTCCACACACCCCCACCGTGACACTGCATTGATCGAGAACATGTACCAGATAAGTGGACACTCTATGCCATGATCAGACTGGTTCAGACTGAAGTAGGCTGATGCCCACAAGAAGTTTGGACTTTGCTGGAGGAAGAACATATTGTCGACCCCCAAAGTAATGATTAATGACAGCTGTGTAGAAACTGGATTGGAAGCAGTGAGTGGTGCAGGCTGAAGTCATAGTTAGGACGTGGCTGGGAAACCAAGGAAAAGCAGTATCAGAGGATCAGACACCAAGAGCGTTCATGAGCAAACCAAGGAATGAAATTAGGAGTCAAAAAGTTAACCATACATTGAAACTCAGGGACGTAAACCAGAAACAGGATCAATGTAATAACCAGAAGCAACAAACAGAAGAACCATAAGTACAGGACCACTAGAGGCAGAATCTGGCACTCAAGCAACGGAAGAGTGGTTTAATGAGGCCAGGAATGCAAGTGAAGAAGGTGTCACTAAAGTGAGGTGTGTAACAGCAAGAGGGGTCATGCTAAAGGCACAGTCAGTAGAAAACCAACCACAAGCCCCTCTTTCTTGGACAGTAAAACTGGCACCATAACAAGATGCACATTATAATCTTTGATCTGAGGCACAGTCTCCTGTGTACATCTCAATAGACAAAACTCTCAAAGCTAACCAATCTAATAGGTTGTTTTAGATAGTTTCATTTCTGGGAATGGAAAATAATTTTAATTCTGACAATTTCACTTTATGTTCTATCTTGGTAAGCGGCATCAGAGTTATACTAAAGTAATAAAACAAAATGATGTACTGTAGTCCTATAATTGTAACCATGCTGTTCTCAGATTGCATAATAATTCATAATGGTCTTAAAAGAAGCAAAAATAAAGAGATCCCCTTAAGTGCTGCACACTGTTTGCATTTCTCTGTATTCTGCGGTAAGAGGTAGTCTTATAAAAATGCAATTATTGTTAATTAATCACTTAAATCTCAACCAACCAAGCTACCAATTAGCTTCCACGGCTGCCAACACGATCACAATAGACACTAAGAAATGTGTATTACGCCATGTTACCCATTAGGGAATTCATTTTTGTTCCTATTTTCAGTAATCAACACTTATAATTCCTACAGGGTCTAATTTCTTTTCTGTAGAAAACCATAATAGCTTTATGCACAGTCATTGCTACAAAAAAGAGACCAAGAAGTACATGTATAAAAGTAATGCAAAGTATCATTAGGCTTTTTATATCATTATGGCCATTTAGGTAAACTAGGTATAAGATGGTCTCCATTCCTTTTTTTACTATATAAAATCATCAGGTTCAGGTCTAAGATTTGGAAAACCTTGGAAACCCATTTTTGGTACTGAAATTACCTTAGGTCGACGAGATGGCAAGATGTTGATGCCCCCCCCCCCCATCTATACGGAATATGTGACATCGACTTTTGATTATATTTTAATTAGTGATGAGGGAATCACTTTGGGAGAAAGAGTGATGGAAAGATTGAGAGACAGAACAAGAGAGAGGGAGTAAGAGAGAAAGAATATGGATCGTAAGGAAGAAAAAGGCTAGTTTCACACTAGCGGCCAGGAACAGCCTGCCGGATCCGTGCTGCCGCTAGTGCACGCGTGCCCCCGGACAACTTCTCCAGCCCCATTGACTATAATGTGGGCGGGCCGCAGTTCAGGCGTTAGCACGGCAAACATGCCGAGAAGCGGCCGGAATAAAACTTGTGGTTGTTGCATGTGGTAGTTTTATTCCGGCCGCCTCTCGGCATGTTTGCCGCGTTGCCGCCGGAACTCCGGCCCGCCCACATTATAGTCAATGGGGCTGGAGAAGTTGTCCGGGGGCATGTGTGCACTAACGGCAGCACGGATCAGCCTGCCAGAGTTTCTAGCCGCTAGTTTAAAAGTAGCCTAAAAAGAGCATTTCATGGTAATGGCAATCAGGGGTGTACCTAGCCTTTCTGCTGCCTGAGATGAAAACTAACACGCCCGGCTCATGCAGCGCGAGGTACATCTAAAGGGAAAAGAGACGAAAGAAAGAGAATAAAAGGAGCATTTCACGGTAATGGCTATGTTTCATGGCACATGCCCTACATAGCAGTATGCTTACTTTTAGTGTTGAGCGAACAGGTTTCAGACAGAGCAGTTCCTAAATGTTGTTCATAATATGCGCTCCATACAGCATTACATGTATGGACTCCGCTGAGGCAATCTTCGTATCGCCACCATTAATGCAGGACTTGTTTAGTCTCGTGCCTGGGCTGTTACAGTAAGTTTCTGCAAATACATTAATGTTTCAAAATCCGAATCCAAACTCGAGTTCGTTAATGACCATGGCGCGAGCCACAAATCCAAGTTCGGATTGTGAATGGAGTTTAGGAACAAATCGGGTTCAGACAGATTAGTCCGAACCCGCTTTGCTCAACACTACTGATTTTAGTGGTGACAGACTCCCTTTCGTCTGCGAGAGAACCTCATAGCAATTACTTAATTATTTACTACGTGAAAACTCTGGCATTATACAGTTCTCACTGGATACAAAACGCTACGAATAAAGAAGAGTGAGACACACACTTGTTAGTACTCTGGCTTCTGCCTTATGGATCCCTCTCCAGCAGGTATGGGATTAAAATTTTCAACAGGTTCCCTACTCAACGACTCACACGCGACGTCATGACGCATGTTTACATATACATACACCATATATATGCAACACACATAAATGCACCATATACATGGTACACATGCATAAATACACTATATTTACACTACACACATACCAACCAACTAAGGAGCTGAACTATCAGCGGTGATCGAAGCAATGGAAGTGAACATCTCCAGCTGCCCTGCCGCAGCCAGAGCACCGCATCGGGACTCAGATGGTAACTAGTGTTGATCACGAATATTCGAATTGCGAATCTTAATCGCGAATATCGGCACTTTGAGAATCCGCGAATATTTAGAATATTGCAAAATATATTTATAATTGCAAATATAAAATTTTTGATAAAAATACCAGTTTATGCAAATTTCTATGCAAATTTTTATGCAATCAAGAAAATAATCCCCGGAGAGCACAAATTCACGAATTCTCAAATATATGGCGCATATTCGCCCAAATATTCGCTAAATATCGCAAATTCGAATATTGCCCCTGCTGCTCATTACTAACGGTAACATGGTTCTCCGATCCAGTTGTAATTTTAGCAACCGGATCTGGGGAACTGGAGGGAACTGGCTGAAACCCATGCCTGCTCTCCAGTCCTCCAGAATCACTTACAGGGATTTAAAAATGGGTTTTCTAAACTAGACAAGTCCTACAAATGAACAGTAGGAAAATGTATACTACAGGGGGGTAAGCATCATACATAGATGTTAACTTGCAAGACGAACTGGTAAGCTGAAATTTATGAGTAAAGATGAACTCTGCTTTCTGGCATTTTTCAATGGATGAATATACTATGTCGGAGATGTATTCGCCCCTCTAGGACAATGGTTGATCCATATATTGTCCTCTATTGTCTCATAGCAGAACAATATGCCTCAATAAAATTATCACTGGTGGAATGATGATAAAGCTAATTTCCCTAGATTGGCTCATGTCTACTGAACTCGAATTTCCCAAGGGCAGTAAAACTATGGATATTTTGTATCAAAATTAATTATACGTTAGAAAATGAAAAAAAAATAAAATAAAACTTAGAGCTAATATTAGTTAAAAAATTTTTATAATTCCAAAAAGACACCATTTTCCATAGTAGCATTTCTCACCCACCCAGTCATTAACTGTGGAGAACACTCTTTTAGATCCTGCTAAATATTACTTTTAAGACATAAAAATTTGCTACTTTTTTGCAACAGAAAATTATTAGCATTGAAACTTCATATATTTTCCATCTTTTTTTTAAATTGAACGAGGGAAGCAAAAATCTGTAATAAAAGTATCACCCAATAAATTCTATAATACAAGAAAATGTTATACGGTAATTTTCTCCTATTAGAATTAATAACGGCCTCTTATCTCTGCCACTTGTAGTCAATGCTCCCTTGTACCGTCCCTGTTAATGAAGCCTGTCTCCTTTCTAAAAGCCTGGACTGCATTATAGTAATGAACTAGTCTTAGTAATATGCAAGCGACTAATGTGTTTAATGGAGCCAAGAGCTACCAAAATGAAGTAAAACTAATGTAAAATCATCTATATTGCTGCAAAAGGGAATGTAGGCGTTTTAATACCCTATAATCATAAAAACAGACTAGAGGAAACAGAAATATTGATGGCGTGTATGAAGGAGTAAAATGAAGACTACTTAAAACTTAATACAAATTGTAATGAGTGTAGATTTTAAGATGTTTACAAAAATGACTAAAATCTGCAAATTATAAACAAGCAAGAAAGGGAGGGATTTTTAAGGGGAAAAAAATTGAACAACCAAATCATTAAAAACTAGAGATGATTGAATTGATTCTAAACTAATTGGATTCCATACAAATTTTTAAAAAAATAGCTTCTCCCACCGAGCTAGTAACAGACACTCTTGTATCACTGCCCCACCCATGGACATAACATCACACGAACTAAGGGAGAACTGCATGGACATGGTCATGTGACCACAGCCCAGAACAGGAGATATGATTAAAAAAGGTAAAAGAAATACATTACAAAATTACGTCTATCTTCGTAAATGAATTTTTTTAAAGATGCTGAGTATGTGAAAGTGTTACCGTAAATAGATGATGATAAAAGTAATATCTTATTATAAGTAGAGATGAACTTGCGGTTCGCCCAGCGGTCGTTTCTCGGCAAACTTTGCGTGTTCGCGATTCGCCGAACATGCGAACATATGAAGATATTCGTGCCCGCCATATTCTTTTCCATTGTAAAGAACTTTGACCCATGACACATCCATCAGGTGGTACAGGACAGCCAATTGATACATTTCAGCACATGGACATACCCCCTAGCTTACAAATAAACCTGATCTGGCCGCCATTTTACATTTAGTGTTCTGCCAGTGTAGGGAGAGGTTGCTGTGTGGAGCAGGGACAGGCTGTTAGGGACACCAAACGCTAGCTAATAGGGCCACAAAAGTCCTTTTAAGGACTAGTATAGGTGTGCTATCAACAGGTGTGATACACAGAGGGGTGCGATATACTTATAATATACTTTTATAATGAGTCAAAAACACATAGATCTATATAGTGATCACCTGGAAGTCAGGGGATAGGGGCTTACTAGGGACATTTTTATATAGGGTAAGGTTCCGGACGAGGTCGCTCTTATCAGGGCGGGTGGTCTGTTGTTAGGCTATCAGGGCCAGAATAGCACCCCCCTGTAGGGCAATATCAGGGACAGTTCTTTGCCCACCTTGTCCTTCAATACCACATCATCATCTAGACCTGGGATGGATGGTTTTTCCTTTCCCGCCGGGATTCATGGATGTGCACTGGAACCCCCCGGATTGTGGTAGGACATATGGTTTCTGATTTGGTGCCGCCGAGCACTTGTTATTGCCGACCACATCTATGCTTTTTGGTTAACTTTAATAATTAAATTTATTTTCATTTTGAGGGATATCTTTTCCATTCACACATCCGCAAAATGGGTCCGCATCCGTTCCGCAATTTTACGGAATGGGTGCAGACCCATTCATTTTCAATGGGGCCGGAATGTGCTGTCCGCATCCGCATTTGCGGATGCACACTGTGCTTCTATTTCTGCAAAAAAATAATTAGCAATTGCAGTTAAGATTAGGCATTTTCTATTATCGTGCCGGCGATGTGCGGTCCGCAAATTGCGGAATGCACATTGCCGGTGTCCGTGTTTTGCTGATCAACAAAACACTTACGGACGTGTAAATGGACCCTCATAGTAACATTATTAAAGGTTGCGTTTTATCTTCATGTATATTCTAATGGATTGCCTTCCTTGTACAATGTTATAATATACTTTCTATGTTAGACAGTATATTATAGTGCATTTGTACTGTGCGGCAGTTGTGTGCGGCTCTGCTGCGATACTGCAGGTATATAGAGGGACAAGCGTCATTGGAACAAATAATTTCTACTGGTGTGATATACCAGTCGTCCCCCCAAAAAAACTGATTGAAGCGGGGTGTTATATAACAATATGCTTTCTTTATAGTGCATTTGGGTACTGTATAGTGCATTTGCACATGCGCGTACGCGAAAATAATATTGCCGATATCACAAATTCGAAAAACACATCTGGTATGTCACTTTCCATGTTGTGGGACTATTTGTGCACTTATAGTAAGTATTTCTTGGCTGCAAATATGAGCTGAAGGTTTTTCAGGTTCGACAGCCATTGAAATGAATGGGACCTGCAGCGAACTTGTGGTTCGCGAACATTTGATCGTGTTCGCACAATCGCGTTCGCAAACCGTAGATGTTTGTCCATCTCAAATTATAAGTGTTATTTTGCCATGTCCAGACATGGCGGAATTGTTGCCGCTTTGTGGCCATGGCCTGTCTCTGGCTCTTCTGGTCACATATTGGATTAGCAGAGGAGGAGCAGTGTCACTGACATGAGGTCTGAGATTAATGGAGTGACAGTACCCACCATAGCCATTCCATCTGCAGCTATCTGCGAGAAATGTAGGAAGCTACAGAGAACAACACATAGAAGTGTGAAATGGCAAAGCTTATCTGGCATCTGCCTGGTGGCGATGATGCTCAGTCTGTGTCTGTCATCCACAACTATATTTGTGTCCTTAGGATGCAGATACAGTTGATAGTTGTGGTGCTGTCTGACCCACCTCTCAGGGGGCTTGGTGGGACCTCCTGACAGGTGGGGGCTTCATGCAAATTCATGGTTTGTGTGGTGGTCAATACCGTCACTGCAAATAGTGACTACAGCATCTAAGGTGTTTGGCAGGTGAGGGCTTTCACACCACATTGTGCTTTTCGTACAGTTCTATGCTCTATGCCAGTGCATGAATATTCAACTTTAATCTTCTTGGGCTGTAGGTCCTGAATAGTGTTGCGAGTGAATATTCGAATTACGAATATTTATCTCGAATATCGCAACTTTTAGAATTTGCGAATATTTAGAATATAGTGCTATATATTTGCTATATTGAATATTCATCATTTTTTTACATCTGAACACATGATTCCTCCTTGCTTCTTGCTTGCGGGCCACTGAGTCATTGGCCCACAAGCAACTAAAGCAGGGAGGAATCATGACTTCAGATGGAAAAAAATGACGAATATTCGATATAGCAAAGATATAGCACAATATTCAATATAGTGCTATATATTTGTTATTTAGAATATATTTATAATGTATTTTCCTTATTAAGTCATGATTCCCTCCTGATTAAGTTGCTTGTGGGCCAATGACTCATTGGCCCACAAGCAAGAAGCAGGGAGGAATCATGTTTTCAGATTGAAAAAATTACGAATATTCCAAAAAACAAATATATAGCACTATATTCTAAATAGTGCTATATATTAGTTTTATAAAATACTCATCATTTTTTTCCATCTGAAGTCATGATTCCTCCCTTCTTAAATTGCTTGTGGGACAATGACTGTTCACTTCATGTAAATAAATGACGAAAAAAAAATAAAAAATATATATAGCTTTATAGTCTATAGTGTTATATACCGTATTTTTCACCGTATAAGACGCACCGGCCCATAAGACGCACCTAGGTTTTTGAAGAGGAAAATAAGAAAAAAAATATTTTGAACCAAAAGGTGCGCTTTTGGTGGGTTTTGAACTAATTGTGGGTGACGCACTGTTATGGGGGATCTGTGGGTGACGCACTGTTATGGGGGATCTGTGGGTGACACTTATGGGGGATCTGTGGGTGACACTTATGGGGGATCCTCTCTGGATGGCACTGTTATGAGGATGAGGATCTGTGTATGATAGTTATGGGGGGGATCTGTGGATGACACATATATAGCATCTTATGCTATGTGTCATCCACAGATCCCCTCCATAAGTGTCCCTGTAGTGAATGACCCTCAATACAGGGGGTGGGGGTCGCATCTGCTTTAATAATGACAGCGGGGCCCGTGCAGTGACTGTATTCTACTACACGGGCCCCGCTCACTGTATAATCATATCTCTAATAGTTAATTGTTGTATGCATGTAATCGCATAATGGGCGATAATAAGCGCTGTGTTCTACCGTACTTACAACTAGAAGCGCTCGCCGTTCGGAGCAGAGAGGAGGCAGGAGGCAGGCCGGGAGGACGGGCGCTGGCAGCGTGAGTCATACGTCATGCGCCCACGCCGCCTGCTTCATTCATAAAGTGGGCGGCGCAGGCGCGTGACGTATGACTCACACTGCCAGCGCCCGTCCTCCCGGCCTGCCTCCTCCCTCCTCTCTGCTCCGAACGGCGAGCGCTTCTAGTTGTAAGTACGGTAATACACAGCGCTCATTATCGCTCATTATGCGATTACATGCATACAACAATTAACTATTAGAGATATGATTATACAGTGAGCGGGGCCCGTGTAGTAGAATACAGTCACTGCACGGGCCCCGCTGTCATTATAAATGCAGATGCCGGCCCCCAGCCCCTCCTCCCTCACAGCTGATACACCCGCCGCGCGGCATCGCGGCGGGTGTATCATTGAAAACTGGGCAAAATCAGCTACATTCGCCATATAAGACGCACTGCTATTTTCCCCCCACTTTTGGGGGGGGGGGAAAGTGCGTCTTATACGGCGAAAAATACGGTATTCGTTTTTGACCCACTCCGCATTACTCAATTTTTACATTGCAGATTTTTCTACCAAATATTTGCAAAATATTGTGAATTTGAATATGGGACCTGCTGCTCATCACTCTCCTGAAATGAAACTGATTAGATGCCCCTACACACAACCACCACTTTAGATAGTGGTAGTGATGGAGTATAATCTTCCTTACAGCTCAGTAGTCTGTTCCATATAGAAATATGCTATGTTACCACTGTAACTCTTACAGCCGCCTGTCTGCATTGTTCTCCACAGCTTCCCGTTCTTTCAGTATATTCTGAGCTACTTCTACTTTGACGTTCAAGGGTTAACGATCTCCTTTCTGGTAGGGGGGGAATGTCCATCATCATAAATCTTCTTCAACTGTCTCTTCCACTTCAGTGTCTCGGATTTACAATACTTTGGATGCCAGACATCATACAAAATCAGAAAGAAGATCAAACAAGTAGCGTAATGAGAATGCTGTGACTCCTATAGTTATGCCACTGGTGAGAATAAAGTAAAAAAAAACGTAAACTCTGTGGGCTTGGACATTAAAAAAGCGGGAGGGTGGGGGTTATTTTTGATCTTTGCCATAAGATCCTTTTCTTTAGTTTTTTTCCGGACGTCGCTATATGCATTCTAAACCAGGACATTACAAGAAGTGGAATCCTTGTGAGCAAGAAATACCAGCATTCATTTTTCAATTACATTTCCACTGTACAGTAAGCAATGTTGTTAAATGATCCTTCTGTCTCCTGACCCATAGGCAATGCCGACCCTCTAGTATAGTAACATCGCCAACTGAGCTTGATAGACCTACAGTCATTTCAGTGAAAATGTAATGAAACAACCCCAGTTTATTCTCCTCTGGCACAAGTCCAAGAGACATCGAAGTGATTGCACGTCAACCGGCAATTTTGATCGGATTTCAGAGCCTATTATTACATACTGACATTTCCAATCATCATATAATGAGACCATTTCACATCTAATGAAGATGTGCTGCTGAAAACATGAAAAATTACGCAAGAAAGCAATTTGTTAAGCGAAGGCAATCTGAACTTGGGATTTGGCAAAAACATGAACTTAGACAAGAAGGGTAGATGATGGTTTATTTTCTATATAAAAATATATAAAGAAAAAATATAAATCAATAAATAAAAATGTGAATCTAATTTACGGTATACCTTGATTGATTTTTTTTTTTCCGCAGGATAACTACTATGAAATAGGCAGAGTTGCAATTTGTATAAAAGCATTTTCATCACAACATATGGCAGAAAAATGACAGATGCCCATGAAGGTTAAGCGGGGCGGGTGGCATGCCAGAAAAAAAAGGAGTAGAATCTTAGTTAACCCTTCACAATTTAAAGGAGTCAAGAAAAAGCATGAGCCATCTGGCCCTAAAAGGCAACCAAGCTTTTTCTTTTGTGCCATTTTATGCTTTACTTTTTATTTATTTTTATTTTTTATGATTGTTTTTGCAAAACAGTGCATACCACCTATGGACAGTTATAGAGCTTCATAATTATATGGCTGTGTATACCAATTGTAAAGGAGGGTTATCCCACAACAAATATTTATCACCTA
Source organism: Bufo gargarizans (assembly GCF_014858855.1). Classification (NCBI taxonomy): domain Eukaryota; kingdom Metazoa; phylum Chordata; class Amphibia; order Anura; family Bufonidae; genus Bufo; species Bufo gargarizans. Next base: position 23,508,945 of record NC_058082.1, read on the forward strand.
TACACAGCTGGGACAGCTGGGACCTGCTATTCCAGAGGCATTTAAATGGACAGGTGGTAACAGGAGACTGACAGAGAGAGCCAAGCACTGTACTCGGCTATCACCTTCAGTCCCATAGATTTTTAATGGACTGGCAGCAACATGAAGGACCATCTCTTAATGGTCAGGACCAAGCTCCTCAGCCACCCCTCTCTTCCCCAGTCATACATTTCTCACCTATCCTATGGATTATCTGTGGTTATCTGCTTTCACAAGAACCAGTTCTTGAGGTAGATCATTCTACGATTTGCCTGCTCTTACAGTTAAGAACCTATATTATAATATAAGAGGTCCGTAAGTGGTTAGCATGTTTACTTATGCATATATTTCATGGAAAGGCAGCAGGTTAGTCTTATTGAATTACAATGGGCTTATTCAGATGTGGACCATTGGCACATCAGCCTCATACTGTATTTCTGCGGTTGGTTCTTCGAAAACACCAAGGCATTTTTGCCTGACGCAAATCCAACATGTGTGCACACAGCCTAAGATTTAGCTCTTTTCTCTCAAATGCTGATAGCATAACTTATGGCATAAACATGCTGAGCAGGACATTACTGAGATATTTCTGTTGCTTTTTGGTGGCATCAATGAAATCAATCACCCAATAAAACATCATGAAATATTTACAAATGCAGAAGACTTCTGTGAATCCCTGTTCAGAAGCCAGGAAGAAACTTCTTCATGCTTGGAGAAACCCTGAATAAATGCTGAGAAGAGAGACAAGGTTTAAGCTAATTATTTATACAATGTATGAAAAAACTCAAGCCATGGTGCCCTGCATTTTCCAGAAAGATCCTAGAAGTTTGGGGTTTTATTGTATATACTCACTGACTAGTGTTGAGTGAGCATGCTCGGCCGAACACCAGTTCAGCTTGAGCATCGCTTTGCTCGGCACATCGCACAAAAAAGAGACTTCTACTGTACTGTACTTCTACTGAGACCTATACAGTAGAAGTTTCATATTTTTAAATTTTTTTAAGTGACTGGCTATGCAACTATATAGTGCAGTGGTTAAAGTTCTGGGCTGTGATGCAGAAGCTGTGAATTCAAATCCGATCTCAAACTTTTCAGAAATAGAGGTTAAATTAGATTTATCTATATATATTTTTTTTTGTAATTGTAAAAAATGTATGGCATAAAATAAATGTATAATTACAAAAAAATAAGAAAAAATATATATATACACTGAACAAAAATATAACGCGGTTTTGCTCCCATTTTGCATAAGCTAAACTCAAAGATCTGAAACATTTTCTACATACTCAAAAGACCCATTACTCTCGAGCATGCAGATGAGCTTTACTGATACTGTTTCTAACAGTTTGTGCAGAAATTCTTTGGTTATGCAAACAGATTGTTGCTGCAGCTGTCCGGGTGGCTGGTCTCAGATGACCATGGAGGTGAACATGCTGAATGTGGAGGTCCTGGGCTGGTGTGGTTACACCTGGTCTGCAGTTGTGAGGCCGGTTGGATGTACTGCCAAATTCTGTGAAACGCCTTTGGAGATGGCTTATGGTAGAGAAATGAACATTCATTGCACGGGCAACAGCTCTGGTAGACATTCCTGCAGTCAGCATGCCAATTGCATGCTCCCTCAAATGTTGCAACATCTGTGGCATTGTGCTGTGTGATCAAACTGCACATTTCAGAGTGGACTTTTATTGTGGGCAGTCTAAGGCGCACCTGTGCAATATTCATGCTGTCTAATCAGCACCTTGATATGCCTCACCGGTAAGGTGGGATGGATTATCTCGGCAAAAGAAAAGTGCTCACTAACACTAACACAGATTTAGAAAGATTGTGAACAATATTTGAGAGAAATAGGTCTTTTGTGTATGTAGAAAATGTTTCAGATCTTTGAGTTCAGCTCATGCAAAATGGGAGCAAAACCGAAAGTGTGTTTATATTTTTGTTCAGTGTGTATATAATCATACTTCTGATATATATATATGAACGCATAATATGTGGGAAACTGCTTCTGATGTTTTAGCCATAATATATTATAATATATTATATGTTCTAAATATATAATAATATGTGTAAATATATTATGGCAAAAAACTTATATATATATATATATATATATTTATTTTATTTTATTTTTTTTATTTTAAAGCCAGTGACTGGCTATGCAGCTATTATAGCTGAGTGGTTAAGTGCCTTGCCTCTAATATAGAAGGTTGTGAGTTTGAGTCCCGACAGAAACTTTTCTGAAATAGAGGCTAAATTAGATTTAAATACACTGGGGTGTCCCCATGCACTGACTCCATATATGGACATAGCTATATATGGAGTCAGAGCAGGGACTCCTAAGCCAAACTAGAGTCCTGACACCCTCCCCTCTTCAGAGCAGAGGGTGCCTGGGGTTCTCCCATTGGCTTCCATTGTGCTCGCTCAACACTATCACTGACAAAAAATAACATACCCAGATAGAAATGTCAGATCGTTGCAACACTCAGCATGTAGCCATGTCTCAGGCAGATATGTCAATTATTACAGGTGAAGTCTGATTAGACACTGGGTTTTGCCACAAGAGGGTGTAAAGGTACTTCCTCCATTCACCACTGCCCTATAAAAAGCCTCTCAGAGGTTACTTTTTGGTAGTGTACCTCTTAATGAGAGATGATTGTCTGTTTAAGACATTTTACCAGGTGATAGACTTTGAGAAGGGGTGTATCATTGGACTGAGAAAAGCAGGATCGTCATTTTGACAAACTGCTCGCTATCTAGCCCATTCTGACCTAGCTGTTAGGAGATGTTGGAAGCAGTGGTTCCGTCAGGGCACACACAAATTGCAAACAGGCTCCGGACGGCCCAGAAAGACCAACAGTAAAGAAGATTGTTTAAGGTGCCAAAAATTTATAGGACCAGTTTGGACACCGGCTTTGGAAACCTACAATTGTGCCAGATCTACAGGCCAAGTTGTAACATCTGTGAACAAATGTGCCGTCGGATAACATACGGAACCTGTGTATGCAAGTGCGATAGTGTAGTGTGTAGTGAGGCCCATCCCCTTCATCTCCCTAAACAGCTCGGTATGTGGAGGCAACTAATCCTGTTGACATTCTAGGACAGGTTGCTGGCTACCATTTTAAATAATTCCTGGAAACCCCTTTACATGCTTCAGCTCTTTTTCTTATTTTTCCTGAGAATTCGCAAATATTTAGAATATAGTGCTATATATTCGTAATGACGAATATTCATATATATATATATATATATATGTTTGTTAACACAGTACACATCAGGTGCTCATACCTCCCTTCTTCTAGCTTGTGGGCCAATGAGAAGGCTTTGTCACAGCTTAGCAACATCCCTAGCAACCAACAGAAAAGTTGCCTACCCCACACCGATATTTTGCGCGCATTACGCAAATAATACATTGCCGATTTTCACAATCAAGAATATAATCTCGAATTTGTGAATTTACGAATATATGACAAATATTTTACAAAATATTCGCAAAATATTGCAAATTATTGTCCCTGCCGCTCATCACTAGTTAGAACATATCTTAAAAATATGCAATAACATTATAAAATGGGAATATGCCACTGTGTAACAGTCTCTGCTCCAGAAGCCAGGCAAAGAGGCAGGCGAGGGTGTAACATAGTAACATAGTTTATAAGGCTGAAAAAAGTCATCTGTCCATCCAGTTCAGCCTGTTATCCTGCAGGTTGATCCAGTAGCCTAAGAACTGTGATGAACTCACCAATTCTGGCTCCTGACATGGAGCATAGAGGCAGAAGGTGACTTTGCTTGAGAGCCAACCAGCTGATCAGTGAGTCCTTTGCTGTGCTTAAATTCTGCTGTGCTATTGCTGAATGCCAGTTATTGAACTTTGATCCTGATTCCTGTGTGCTATAAGGCTCTGTGCATATTCTTCTGTTTTTAACTGAGCTTGTCCACCTGATTTCTCTTTGCTTCTCCTGGCTTGCTGCTTTGTTTGACCTTGGACTGTTTAGTGAGCATTCTCCTGCTTTTGCATCTCTTGGTTCTGACTAGGCTTGTTTGTCACATTGCCTGCCGTTGGATACTTTTTTGGCTTTGGCATTTGACAGCTCTGTTTCTGACCCCGGCTACTACAACCACTCAAACCTGTCCACCCCATCTGCTGGTGAATACATTATAAGATTCCATGCAACATGCAGGAACTGCTCAGCTTGTCAATCAATTTAAGCAGGGAGGAATCATAACTTCAGATGGGAAAAAAAAGACGAATATTCTAAAAATCAAATAAATAGCACCATATCGAATATAGTGCTATATATAACTTTTTGGCCCACGCCTGTATTGATCGTGTAATATTCGCATATTACGCGATTATTTCATCGCTGATTTTTCGAGTAAAAAAAAGACGAATATTCGAAAAACAAATATATAGCACTACAGGGTGGGACATTTATATGGATACACCTTAATAAAATGGGAATGGTTGGTGATATTAACTTCCTGTTTTTGGCACATTAGTATATGTGAGGGGGGAAAATTTTCAAGATGGGTGGTGACCATGGTAGCCATTTTGAAGTCGGCCATTTTGAATCCAACTTTTGTTTTTTCAATAGGAAGAGGGTCATGTGATACATCAAACTTATTGGGAATTTCACAAGAAAAACAATGGTGTGCTTGGTTTTAACGTAACTTTATTTTTTCATGAGTTATTTACAAGTTTCTGACCACTTATAAAATGTGTTCAATTTGCTGCCCATTGTGTTGGATTGTCAATGAAACCCTCTTCTCCCACTCTTCACACACTGATAGCAACACAGCAGGAGAAATGCTAGCACAGGCTTCCAGTATCTGTAGTTTCAGGTGCTGCACATCTCGTATCTTCATAGCATATGCTCTTCATAGATACGAGATGTGCAGCACCTGAAACTACGGATACTGGAAGCCTGTGCTAGCATTTCTCCTGCGGTGTTGCTATCAGTGTGTGAAGAGTGGGAGAAGAGGGTTTCATTGATAATCCAACACAATGGGCAGCACATTGAACACATTTTATAAGTGGTCAGAAACTTGTAAATAACTCACGTTAAAACCAAGCACACCATTGTTTTTCTTGTGAAATTCCCAAGTTTGATGTGTCACATGACCCTCTTCCTATTGAAAAAACAAAAGTTGGATTCAAAATGGCCGACTTCAAAATGGCCGCCATGGTCACCACCCATCTTGAAAAGTTTTCCCCCTCCCATATACTAATGTGCCACAAACAGGAAGTTAATATCACCAAACATTCCCATTTTATTAAGGTGTATCCATATAAATGGCTCACCCTGTATATTCTAAATATTCCCGAATTCGCGAAGTTGCGATAATCACGATAAATATTCGTAATTCGAATGTTCGCTCTCAACACTAGTGATGACGTCTTGCAGGTCCTGTCCTGCACATCCAGTCAGCAGTGAGCGTTGATAAAATAGATGCACAATCTGATTATGCAAAGTATTTGTTTGCAACTTATAACCATGAAGACATATAGTTCTGCATGGGAGCTGTATACACAAAATGGAGGAATCATTTTAAGCCCAAATTATTTCAAAGTTGCCTCATTTTTGGTTATTTTGGATGCAAGGAGCAATACATGGTTGCAGCAGTTAAATGGCTTTAAAGCATTGCAATATTCCAACCAATGACAAATATAAAAAAAATATTAGAAATAGGTCAAGGATGATTATCGTGCATCATTTTTAAAAGGAGCGGCTGTAATTCTGCCGACGGTATCAGTCTAACGTTGATATTACCCAGCAATTAACAGTAGTAAACAAAGTCCGAGCTCCAGGGTCCATTGATTTCCTACGTTCGGATAAGGTTTTAATCCACCCGTGACCTTTAAAGCCAGGGTGAAAATTACATTAGCATAATGATACAAGAGCGTAAACATGGATCGGCTAATAAATCTCCTAAGAGAGCGCGCTTTTTGTCTTGTCATTTTAATGATGTTCTATGGACTTTCTCGTAGAAAAAAAAAGCTTGCAAGAAGTTGTAATATAAGTTAATATACCAGGCATTAGTTTTGAGCCTAAGTATCCAAAGTGGACTTCGATCCGAATTTCAAGGAAAATTCGATTCGCTGCGAAGCCGCAATTCCTTGTGCTTCGTGGTAATGTATTCATTTGCTCCTAAAAACGGCGGTAAAAAAAAAAAAATCATACTCCCCTCATCTATTTGAGCATGAAGAGATTGAAGATCCCGTGCAAAATCTTGTGCGCAGTGATGTATGACATCACCACGCCGGCAAGTGTGATGATGTCAATGTCATCACACACCGTGTGAGATTTGATAAGGGATCATCAATTAAAATGATCACGGCGCTCTCTTCGCGCTCAAATGGATGAGGTAAGTATTTTCATTTTCACCGATTAACCTCTGAAAGCCCTAAGGTCTCTTTCACACGAACGGTACGGATTGCGTCAGGTCGCGTTCAGGATGCGTTCAGTGAAACTCGCACCATTTCGCAAGCAAGTTGAATCAGTTTTGGCTGCATTTGCGTTCAGTGTTTCAGTTTATTCCACGCAGGTGCAATCAGTTTTGATGCGTTTTTCACACGTGAAAATCCGGATGAGAAGCGTTTTTCACTGACGCCCTATTCACTTCTATGGGGCCAGGGCTGCACGAAAAATGCAGAATATAGGACATGCTGCGATTCTCTCGCAACGCAGAACGTATGCGTGTAAAAAAAAATGCTCGTGTGCACAGACCCATTGAAAGGAATGCATCAGGATTCAGTGCGGGTGCTATGCGTTCACGTCACACTTTGTACCCGTGCGGAAAACCCGCTCGTGTGAAAGGGGCCTAGCTTTTTATCTCACAATCAGTGATGAACGCGGCATCTGAGGGCTTCAATGAATGGGGTGGGGGGGGGGCACAATCGCTTTTCCCCATCATTGCGCCCGCTACTCACAAAGAAATGCGCTTCATGACAAAGTCATTTGTCACAAAGCATTTCTTCGTGAAATTCGGCGAAGCAGCCGAATCGAAGTTTTCTAAACTTTGCTCATCTCTACCAGGCATGTCCGTTCAGCTATTGGCCGTACACATTTATAGATCTTGCAATAAAATGCAAAAAAAAAAAACCTGGGCTTCATTTTTCTCATTCATAGCAGTTTTAATGTCTTTAGCGTAAATGTCTGTAGACTTGAAGACTCCCTCTGCAAGGTTAATATGGCCGTAACGTGATTCTGATGACATAATAAGGGCTAATCTAGAGGCCTCTAATGACCATAATGCTTGGCTATAATCATTTTACTTTTTCTACCATGCCACGTTCGCTGTCGCTTTAAGTTCCGAATAAATCTGTAAATATGACATTTTCTTGCTCATTTTACTAATTGCAGTCACATTAATGAAAGTGCCTGCAAAGGGGCAGACCCGAACTTGACCCCGAACCCCATTGAAGTCAATGGGGACCCGAACTTCACTTTATTATTTGCCGTTATAACATGGTTATATGGGAAAATAATAGCATTCTTAAGACAGAATGCAAAACAAGGTGGCCATTTAGAGGGTTAAAAAACAAAACAAAAAAACAACTTACCTCATCCACTTGATCGCGCTGCAGCAGCTTCTTCTATCTTTACTGATCAGGACCAGCCAAAGGACCTGCGATGTGCGCGATGACGTCACCATGTGGGGGAGCGGCCGTGACGTTATCGCACACATTGCAGGTCCTGTTCAGTGAAAAGATAGAGAAAGCTGCTGCAGCGTGATCAAGTCGATTAGGTGAGTTTTTTATTTTTTAACCCCTAAATGGCCATATTGTTTTGCATTATGTCCTAAGAATGCTATTATTTTCCGATATAACCATGTTATAATGGAAAATAATAAAATCACCTGGGTTTGGGTCTGGGTAGCCAAACTCGCAAAGTTCAGTACAAGCCTGAACTTTACAGTTTGGGTTCGCTCATCCCTAGTAAAGATTTAGATAAAGAAAAAAAAATTTGGAAAGAGAAGCAAAAATAATACTTTTTTTCTAGTCTGGGAAAATCCGTTCAGGCATTGATCTCCAAATGAATTATTTAAGCAGGGGTGTGACTTTAGAGGTTGTAGTCACACCCAGGCGGAATAAAGTCTCTGTAAAAGGAGACTGGCGATATAAATGATGAATGATAGCGGGAGACTATCACTGCCCCCAGCCTTTTTGTGCCGTATGTACTAACCTAACTGCTGAGGCCTTTGATTGGCCACAGTGGTCATGTAGATGCTACTGAAGCAATGTAAAAAAATAAATAAAATGGTGGGGACTGGCTAAGCATCGGTGCTGGATCGGCTTTAAAATGAGTCAAAGAGGTTATCTGAGATGCGCTGCTATTAGTGTGGCGGCCACTTCCAGGATCATGTACCATACACTGAGCGCATGATTCTAGCCTGAGGTTAGAACCTGCAGCATGAGGGGAAGTCTGAATCTATCGCCACAGCGCTAGCGGGATATTCAGACTGACACATGCACTGGGGGTTCTAACCCAAGGCTCGGATCACGTGCCAAATGATCCCGGAAGTGGGCGCCGCACGGGGTCGTGGTGAATCTCAGATAATCCCTTCAACTACAAAATCGTAGGCATACCGCCATGTAGGATAGGCATCTTGAAGATAACTATACTTTTGTTGTGAAAGTCCTGTCCTCTAATCCTGAGGAATGAGTTGTTGTAGTTTGGCATGAGTTAAAGATATATAAAGAGGTTATCCATCAGTTTAAAAAAGAGCCTAAAAGCTGAAAATGTGATAAAATAAAAAAATAACCATTGCTTAACTGTTAAAGGAAACGGAAGCACAGATGCGGAAGTGCGGATCCGCAAATGCGGATGTGGATCCACAAATGTGGATGCGGACAGCACATTGAAAATGAATGAGTCTGCACCCGTTCCGCAAAATTGTGGAATGGATGCGGACCCATTTTGCGGACGTGTGAATGGAAAAGATATCCCTCAAAATGAAAATAAATTAAAGTTGAGCAAAAAGCATAGATGTGGTGTAGGCAATAACAAGTGCTCGGCGGCACCAAATCAGAAACCATATGTCCTACCACAATCCGGGGGGTTCCAGTGCTAATTGATGAATCCAGGAGGGAAAGCAAAAACCATCCATCCCTGGGCTAGATGATGATGTGGTATTGAAGGACAGGGTGGGCAAAGAACTGTCCCTGATATTGCCCTACAGGGGGGTGCTATTCTGGCCCTGATAGCCTAACCACAGACCAGCCGCCCTGATAAGAGTGACCCCGTCCGGAACCTTACCCTATTTAAAAATGGCCCTAGTAAGCCCCTAGCCCCTAGGCCCCTGACTTCCAGGTGATCACTATATAGATCTATGTGTTTTTGACTCATTATAAAAGTATATTATAAGTATATTGCACCCCTCTGTGTATCACACCTATCGATAGCACACCTATACTAGTGCTTAAAATGACTTTTGTGGCCCTATTAGCTAGTGTTTGGTGTCCCTAACAGCCTGTCCCTGCTCCACACAGCAACCTCTCCCTACACTGGCAAAACACTGAATGTAAAATGGTGGCCAGATAAGGTTTATTTATAAGGTAGGGGGTATGTCCATGTGCTGAAACGTCTCAATTGGCTGTCCTGTACCACCTGATGGGTGCGTCATGGGTCAAAGTTCTTCATAATGTAAGAGAATATGGCCGGTGGAAATTTCTCCATATGTTTGCATGTTCGGCGAATCGCGAACACGCAAAGTTCGCCGCGAAACGACCGCTGGGCGAACAGCAAGGCCATCTCTAGTCTCTATACCTTAATTGGTAGCTTAATCTAAACCTGAATGAAACATTAAAAATAAAATAATAAACCTTTATTAAATAAACTACTTAAAACAAAGGAGCCCAAAGCTCACTAATACCGACTGATCAGGATGTGAGGTATGACCTCTTGGAGGAGATGGAAAAGTGAAGACCATATGGATATCTGTCTCCACCTATTGTCTCTCAACAATAAGGCCTCTTTCACACGACGGTATTTTATTTCCGTTCCGTTTTTGCGGTTTCCGTTTGCAGTCCGTATGCGGAACCATTAATTTCAATGGTTCAGCATAAAAAACTGAATGTACTCCGTGTGCATTCCGTTTCCGTATTTCTATATATCCATTCCACTAAAAGATAAATCGTGTCCTATTATTGCCCGCTCTGTCGCTCCATTCAAGTCAATGGGTCTGCAAAAAATATGGAATGCCTACGGAACACAGCCGTATGTCATCCGTTTTTTGCGGATCAGTGCCCACTTTGCCCATGTGTTTACTGTTTACAAACATTACAGTACATTACAGTAATGATTACAAATTTTCTGTTTCCGTTTGCGATCCGCTAGGATATGCCACCGTTTTGTCTGATAGGTGCGGGTCCCACCTCTGGAACCCGCACCTTCAATGAGAACGGAGTTTGGTGAGTTGTGGCTAGAGGACTCTGGGTTTCCCGGGATCTGGCCACCACCAAGCGCTCCTAGCGATATGCCCCATTGGGATGGGAATAGCCCTTTAACAGGTGAGTTGTGGTTAATTTTGATTTTATCGCATTTCGAGATGTTAAACGAAAATGAGCCTAACTGATGGACAACCTCTTTAATACATTTACATCACTTGGCAACAGGGAAACAAGAAGATATATTGCTCATGTGCTGGTGATGGAATCTATGGTGCATGCACAAGATTACAGGGCCAGGCAAGAGCACAATAAAGATGCCTGGTCCTGTCAGTCAAGGGGTGTGTTTTAATTGGGGAAGAGGAGGAGCTGAGGTACACTGAGGGGTTAAAGCCTGCTCCTCTGCACTATAAAGCACAACTTCGCATATTGATTGAAACTAACATATCTCATGAACAGTGCAACATATTTCATTTTAATCAGCAGATTCAACCCTACCAGGTAACATGCATGGTTTAATAGTGTTGATCCTGCTAACAGTTCTTGTTTAAAGGGGTTATTCCATGACTAATGTAAGCGATTATATAGTACACAAAAATCTCTTTCTAACAAAGCTAGAACCAGCCGTGTACCTCACATGGATCCAGAGATCTCCACATTCATTGCTCTGCTAGATTTATATCAAGCTGGAAGCTCAAGGGCGTGTCTTTTCTACTGAAGCCCAGGGGGCGTGTCCATGCTCTCCCTATCACAGCTCAGTGGGCGTGTCTCAGCTTTTCCTATTACAGCTCAGGGGGCGTGTCTCAGCTCTTCCTATCACAGCTCAGGAGGCAGTTGAAGGATGCGGCCATCTCAGTGAGCAGGACAAAGAAATAAGAAAAAAACAAACAGCAGGTGGCGCTATACAGATACATTTTACCTTAGTGGATATGCAAAAATATTTATTACAAAAGTATTCAGATCCAGGTGCTGGTTTGAAAACTGTAGAATATTTTTCGTGGGGCAATTCCTTTAAGGGTTTGTCCATGGTTGCTCACCCTTAAAAATAGTGCTGCTCCTGCCCACAGGCTATATGTGGTATTGCAGCTCAGCTCCCAGCTAGAGCAATAGGCACAATCTATGGTAAGGTATGACATTGTGCATTGAGGAAAGCAGCCATGTATTTTTCTAGTCCTGGAAAGGCCATTTAATAAAAACAATGCAAAGAAACTAAATAAATGCAAGGTACGGTATGTACAGACATGTGTGCCTAACAAATTTGACTCTTTGCCTGGTGGTTTGCTTGTCTGGATCACCTACTGTAGGTGCAGACCATGCCTAGTTTTCCAGTAATCTGTAGAACTTACTTTGGACTAAGAAACCACATTGTAATAGTACAACATGGGAAGTAAAAAAGGTGGCAGTTCACAAATTGTAGAGTAATATACTATACCGTATGTTACAGCACGAGAGGGTCGCTAATAGAAGCCTCCATCCAATCTATTTCTTTCTTGGCCTCAGCAAGGCAGTCTAATATACTGCAAAGATATTTAAAGGGGAACTGTCACACTGACCAGTTTGTCCTCTTTCCAGGCAGCATGTAGAGCCGGAAAAACTAAGTATGTATGGCCAAAATTTCCCAATTCAAAATTTTTCAGACAATCACATTTTCAGCAGGGAGAAGCCATTAGTCACTATGAACTGTGGCATCTCACTATATTTCTAAACAGTTGTCTGTCCAAAATAGACCAACTTGAATCACAAGTGGATGGCTGGCTTTAGAGTCTGCATCCTGGGTTAGCCCTAAGACAAATCCATTAGACCCAGGGAGTTCACGATTTGGTTGGCTGTTTTTGCAAATATCTTTAAAGATAAAAAATGCAGAACCATGGACAGCTTCTCTCTCTCTCTCTCTCTCTCTCTCTCTCTCTCTCTCTATATATATATATATATATATATATATAAAATAGATAGATATATACTGTAAGAAGGTACCTGGAATCATCGTGGATGGAAGGTATGTGTCACCGAGGTTCCTGGCCTCGGTGAAGTAAGAGCCGGTATTTTATGTGTCAGCAGCAGCTATTACTAATTGACACCGTGAGATTTAGCATGGCTGTCATAGCTGATCCAGGACGGCTCTTACTGGGAGTAGTCAAAGTGCTGGGTGGGTGACTACTCCCCATGTTCCAGGCCGGATTTTGGCAGGCATAAAAACCAGCCAGCACTGCCTGGTGTGGTGGATTTACCTCCCTCTGACAGCGGAGCTCAGGAGTCTGTGTGCTGTGAACTGAGGGCTGTGCTGGGATTTGAGGTTTGAGCCGGGCTGTAGGACTCAGGCCCCTCTAAAGGCGAACAGGCCGTCTATGGACTTGATGAGGCTGAACTGCTAACAGGGTGTGAATTAACACCCAGGAGAAAAGGTGACTTTTATTGTTTATGGACTTTCCTTGTGTGTGAACAAACACCAAGCGACCTGCGTTTTGTGATACACCTTATCTGCATTTTGTTATACCCCAATGTGTGAATAAACACCGCTGTTTGATTCAAGAACTGTGTACTTTGCCTCCATACTGCATCCGCTAGTCCTAACGACCAGAGTGAATCCCCACAATAGATACAAAAACAGAAGATGAAGCAGCACAGTCAGACGTAACGTGACCGGGTGCAAATCCTCAGGGACGGCAGGCATTAACATCCACTGATGAATATACTCACAGAAATGAGGCAGCACTCCAAATACGGTGAATGGGTGAGGACCCCTTTATTCTCAAGGCAACGTTTCAGCCCAGCACAATGAGGCCTTTGTCAAGCAAAGTAATAGTGACAAATGCAGGTATAAATACCCCGTACATGATTAGTGATTAATTATTCACATAATTGGTGACATTGTTCTCATGATTATTCACAATTGCAAATAACATAACTAGTGCTAAATAAATATGTGTAAATAAAACATAATTCATATGTGTCAATCATAAATCACACAAGCGACAATCCAAGTGTATGTTGGATTTGTTCAACTATGTACAAATCTGGTGATAGTTGGGACGTCAGCAGCTTGGACTCATCCCGCAATAATATGGACATAAATAATTTGTTCCTCTATTTTTGGGGGCTCTATAAGAGGTGACAATTCACTTTGCTATATTTATAGGTGTAACTTTGCATCCAGAGTTGGACACCGACAGTGCCTTTACTCTGGGAAGCATAATGGCACAGAACGAGGGGCTCACTGACCGGGGCTCCCGTCTCATGCTGGACCACTTTAGAATTGAGTAACATCAGTACTTACAATACAGGTGGCAATCAGCCTTATAGTAATGGTTTTCTCTGTTAGTTAGTACGATGTTGCACCCTGTCACCCGATAATGATATTGATGGGTGACCAGGATGCATAACATAGGGACCATTCGTGACCTTGATAGGGTGATGTTTTGTGGCTCGGTATGCTATCAGATAATCCCTATTTTGTCTATTTATTTCTCTCTATTTAGTCACATTGAGTTTGTGCTGTGACGGCGTTTTACTTGGAGATGTGTCCCCACTGGGGCCCAACAATGTCACCAATTATGTGAACAATTAATCACTAATCATGTACGGGGTATTTATACCTGCATTTGTCACTATTACTTTGCTTGATAAAGGCCTCATTGTGCTGGGCTGAAACATTGCCTTGGCAATAAACGGGTCCTCACCCATTCACTGTATTTGGAGCGCTGCCTCATTTTTGTGAAGATAGGTAGATGGATAGAATAAAAGCAAAGAGGCAGCACTCCGGGTGGCGTGGAAAAAATGATATCCGGAGCGCTGCCCCTTTGCTTTTATTTTATACATTGTGGATCTCCAGTCCGAGATTTTTTAGGATTTTTTGCACCTTGACTTTCAATTGGAGTGCTGCTATTTTTGCTTTTTGTATCATAGATAGATACATTTAATTTATTTATTTGTGAACAAAGATTCAGAGTATCTTATCATTTATATATGTAAATCCCTTGATATTACTGTTGTCCTCCTATGTGGTAGAGGAGTCATCAGCCACCAGACAAGGATGTGACTACGACATCGGCAAATCCTATATCTACACCTGTGACTGGTACTCAGCATCAGATGGTAGGTTTCCAGATTAGTCCCTTTCTTAACTTTTCTTCAATTACAGGAGGTAAAGGAAAAGACAGGGGGTGACGTGATAAAACATTTTACATCTCCACATCAGAGTTATTCTTTTAAAGGGTCACTGAGCTTTCACAAAACGTTTCATATGTCATGGCTACTTAGCAAAAGTTTTGCTTGGTGAAGGTTTGAACGCTGAGCCTCCCACTGATCAATAGAATGAGAAGAGGGAAGCGTTTACACATCTCCTGATTGAAGGAGACATAGACTTTCTTTTGAGAAATATCACTATTAATGCAAATTAGCATAACGCCACATCTTTTGCAAATGGGCTTGCAGGACAACCTTGTAAAAAATAATACTGTCACCAAGTATGCTTTAAAGGGAGACTGTCAGCAGTTTTGACAATGCTAATCTATTGACAGCATGAAAACAAATACAGTATCTATTGTGTAGTTTTTCTTATCAGGAGTGGTGGGAATATGAAGTTTTATTCTGCCGGATTCTGCTCTTGCAAGAGGTGGAGCTTCACGGTGAAGTTCTCTCTGCATTGAACTGTTTCCCAACCCCTCCCCTGTGCTCTGAGTAACAGCTATAAGCGTCCAACCAGAAGACCAGAGGGGAGGACCTGTGAAAAAGCACACAGTGAAGCTCCATCTTTTGGGCACTTAAAAAAAAAGGATGTAGCAGAATAAAAGTTCATATTCTCTCTACTCCAGATGAGAAAAGCTCCATTGTATGGATGTATGTTTGTACTGCACTCTTTAGTCTCTAACCATTGCTGTCAGCAGTTTAACATGGTCAAAACTGCTGACAGACTCTGATTAATCACTTATATGGCCTATAAAGGTTGCAAAACGTCTTTGTTACTTTTTGCAATATCGACAAACATTTTTCAGCAATGTCTCTGTCTTCACTGAATATGTTCTATAAAGAAACATTTCTGCAAACCTCACTGGCAAATTACAAGTTAGAGAGTCCCGAAAAGTTCAACTTTCAGAGTGAAACATTAGACTCATCACAAAGTCTTGTCAACTTTTTTTTTCTAAGTGGAAACTTTTTGCAATGTTATTCTGTAACGATTACAGTGATGCGTAGACTGACTGTCACCTGGTTTGAATTCTGATTCAGGTCAATTAAAGTGTAAGTTTCAGCCAAGATATGCAAGTCAGCGGGAACGCAGCTGACAAATTCATATTGCCTTTCTCCATTAGGGTCTTAGGGAGCCATAAGTGATGCTCGCAGTCACTTTCACTTGCTGGTGATCTGGACAGTCGAAATGGGCTATGAGCCAAACTGCAAATTACTTGTTTCAATCCAAAACCAAAATGAAGAACAGAGGCTATTTCACACTGCATTTAAAGAAAATGGCCTAAAAATTGCTGGATTCTTACATGAACAAAACAACACTGAACCTTTAAAGTGATGGCGAAGAAAAAAAGAACAGAAAAATATATTTTCAATAGCAATTTTCACATCTCGGTCTATCCTCTCTAGCAGGCTGTTAGAATGCCTGGAATCGGCTGGACAAAAACCGCTGTGCAGCATATTTGCTGTGTAGCACCCCGTTATAGTTGGTGGCGTCCGGCAGACAGGCAGCAATATTCGGCTATGCTATATCTGGAGAACATCGGCAGGCTGTTCTATGCCAGAGATGTTAGGCTAGTCTAAGACAAATGCAATATATAAATCCCAATAATGCTCTAAAAACTCTTGCAATCTCTTTTTTCTCTAACTTTGCCAACAGTTTTATTAATTTGCATTGTTTATTATTATTGTTTATACATTTTAATCTATTACCATTTTGTAAAAATAAATATGCTCCTTTGCATATTTACAGATCCCAATGGTTACAGACTACAAACAAATCTCATGTAGTCAGCATGCCATCTGTCTCCAACTTCATTTCAAATGTATATTAATACAGGAGACAGATATGGGGAGTATTACTACAGAATCACACTACACATAGTTTGCAGTCTGTAACCATGAAGACACAGGAATTTCCGAAATCAATAACACAATAAAGGCCTATCCCAATAATATGATGTCAACAAATTTGTTTAAACGAAATTTTTACTATAAGAAAATTTTTATGTCACTATGTGAAACTTTGTAATATATTTTATTGAGGGAACCTGGCACCTTCCAGCCATTGGTAGTTTCCCTTTTACTGCCTGAATACCCTCTGTAAATATTCACAAACCTCACCAGTCACCAAATAATTCCATTGGGAGTAAAGCTCTTAATATTATACAGTCTCTCTTCCTTTGTTTCCATGTGAATCATGTTGTGAGAGGGGAAGAGAGTGATGCAGCAGCATTCTCTTTTCGTCGGTGTGACTATATACTGTGAGAGGGTGGAGGACGCTGCAGGGATAGGACATCTGTTTGGCTCAGGGCACACAATATAATTCTTACATCAAGCCAGGAAGAGGTGTCTTCTCAGGGAGTATGGAGCCACTGTTCTTTTCAAGGGAGCTGCAGGGAGTACGGGGCCCCATTCTCATGATCGGTGTCGGTCCCAGCAGTTGGACTCTCACGATCTTATAGTTATCCCCTATCCTGTGGATTGGAGATAATTTTAACCAACCCCTTTAAGACAGCAAAATAAAAATAATGAATGGGCTGTCTGACTTTAAAAATGCCCCCAACCCTCGGAAGCCCGATATTGTGATAAAATAGTAAGAAACAAGGTATTGATGAATTAATTGATTCTAAATGAATCAATGTTAACCATTTAAAAAAATAAATAAATTCTGAGGTGGATCGAATATGAATTTTTGGAAAGTAAAAAAAAAATTAAAAAAATAAGACTCCAGAGTATCACACACACATTGTCAGGCCAATTAGAGCACTTTTGATTCAGGTAGAATCTATTTGGACCTTAATAAAAATGGATCGGTTCAGCCAAATCAAACCTGAGTCAAATTTTGAGTGATTCACTTATGTAGAAGGTACATTCATCCATTTCATCTCCACCTTTTCCTGCCCACTCAGCAGGGTTTGCTTTGTTGCAGCTATAACTTGTCCATATAATCCATGTGACCATTGAAGCCAAACACTGGACTCCATGATCTCATGCCGTGTATGGTGTGTAGTGTATATGGGAATGTCATTGCTGTGGCTAGAAAGTTACTTCATGGCTGCAGTGGTGGGGAGTATCGGGGCAGAGGCTCTGGAAGCGGTGGGGGATAAAATGGCTAGGTATACATTCTTCATAATCTTACGTTTATTTAATGTCAGACAAGCCCTTTAAAATACCAATAAAAAGTCAAGTCGACTGTAAATACTGATTTGTTTTGGCCTACAGTGGACAGCAGTTATTAATAATAGAGTAAATGGTTTAAAGAAATAAGCTATAAAAAAAATACTGAATGTGTTCACAAATATTTTTGTTGTTATTTCAGAAATGTATCCGAAGATATTTGAAATAAATTATGCACAGCAAATATTTTCACTTTAAGTATATTAAATCAAAAAAGACATAGTGTTCCTCTTCATCTGATACATCTGGTAACCGAGATAAATGGTCTTTTGTCTGTAAC
This sequence comes from Bufo gargarizans, assembly GCF_014858855.1. Lineage (NCBI taxonomy): Eukaryota > Metazoa > Chordata > Amphibia > Anura > Bufonidae > Bufo > Bufo gargarizans. Next base: position 23,526,986 of record NC_058082.1, read on the forward strand.
CAATAACATCTACACTCAAGAGCAATATCTCAAGATGTTTCTGGGAACATTTTATCAACCATCAGACACATTTGTGTACATTTCACAATATAATTGTTAGTTTAAAGTTGTTTTTGGCAATTTTTTTACAATTGATGGGCATGAAATGTTTTTACAATTGATGGGCATGAAAGGTTCCCTCCGCTTGGCCCTTAAAACTGGTAAGTGAAAATCTGAGGTATCCTATGATATTTTATATATCTTGTTTTTCTCTCTTTTTTTTTCATTTCTTAATTTATTTATTTTGTTCTCTCTCATCCTTCCCTTTCCTTTTACGCTCAATTATGGCACTAACATACTGTCACGGACGTATCGAGACATACGGACGTTCCCACGACAGGTGGCAGGAGATCTGTGAAGACTGGCAACACGTGGTTTGATCTGACATATTTTCCTTTTGGATCAAATGACGTCTGTGTTGTTTCTGGTGCTTGCCACACCTTCTTTCCCCAGGTGTGGCTATTGTGGTCATTTTATCTTCTCTATTTATTGTTGTTTCGCCGACTATTCTATGCAAGTTAATAACTTCTGTTAGACTTGTGGGTGGCTTCTGTTTGGTTCTCAGCTGAGTTCCTGGTGCTACCAAAGCTTCATTGAAGATAAGTTTCCTTTCCCTTTTGTATTTTGTTTATATATATGTGTGTTGCCTTTCTCTGTTATTTGTCATTAGGCCTGAGAGAGACTCCTGTTCGGCCTTTCCTTTGGAGGAACAGGTAGACTCAGTCCTCACATTAGTTCCAGGGTCCTATAGGGTGAGATAGGATTCTAGGTGTTATCAGACAAAAACAGAATAATCATTCTAAAAATTATGCCTTATCGGGAGCAGGTGCCTGCCTGTGTTTACATGCACACACAATAGTTTAAGAAGAAGTAACTTATTCTGAACAAGCTTCCAAAATGATGCCTTAATGGGGCAGATGCCTGCCACTGTTTACATACAGACACATCATGGAAGAACAAACAGTGACTTGTTCTGGACAAGAGTCAAAAAATTATCTTTTTTTATCCATGGCAGATGGCTGCCCATATTTATACACATATATCTTAGTTTTCGAAGAAAGGGTGGCTTGTTCTGAACAAGCATCTAAAAATTCTCCCTTTTTTAGGAGTAGCAACCATATAGTATGGATATGGAACCTCGTGGAAAAGACAGCAGTTGTGTGGCTATATAGGAATAGTAGTAGTAGTGGAAAGTAGTAGATGCGCGGCAGTGTAGGAGTAATGGTCCTGGCAGCAGGTGGAGTAGCAGCTGCTGCAGCAGCCATACAGTATGGGATATGATGGCAGGCAGATAGCAGCAGATGCACAAGTGGGCCAGCAATAAATAGTCATCATCAATAATTGCATATAAATTTGTTGGCCTCTGCCAGAGGTGTTTGAAAATCCTCATTAATTTTGACAAATATGAAGATCTCTACACTTGTCCATTTGAGTGCGATGACACAATTTTCTGTGCTGAAAACTCTTTCTGATTTAACACTGAAGGATGAATAAGACAGTACAGCAAGATCAAAAATGTTCTAGTTCCAGCCACTGTACCAATCTGTCTGCCTGGAAGTCTATGGTGTCATAAAACAAGGTATGTGGAGGCCACAATCCATTTAGGACTGAACCTGATTACTCAGGCTGTATGTATGTATGTTTTCTGACTACATTGAACCTTGCAAGGCAAATGAAAAAACTGCCCCATCAGTATTGACCGCTGCTACTGTGGCTTCGAGAAATGGTGGGAGGTTGGTGACTTAGCATAGAGTGGAGAGGGACCTTCTGGTCAGAAACACAGGAAGCAGGCAACTGTCCACCGAATGCTGCGGCAAGCTAAATACACAGTGTATCCTGGTAACATCTCAAACAGATCCGCTTTCTCCTCCATGGGATTTTGTCCATGTGGAACACCTACAGCTACATTGTTCTTTTTCTACTATTCCTTGTTGCATCAGCGTGAGCGTTTGCTATAATATGAATATCAGAGGGATGACATTGTTTATGCCGCAGTTGTCCCTATTGTAAAATACGGTGGCATTTTCAAAGGGTCTGAGTATGCGTCATGTGTCCCTGTTGAGCTGCCACTGCCTGAGCTAATAATAATTTATGTTCCCTGCTGTAGTGGTCTGGTGCATGATGTAATCATTCACCACCTTAGGCTGCTCGTTCAGATCAGCTGTACGCAGGTGGTATTCCAGCAAGTTGAAAAGTCATGGATCAAGTGGTGCAATGGCAAAACATTCTGTTGCTGCAAGTCCAGGAGGGCATTATTAGCCACATAAGAATGGCTGATATGCGCGGACAGTCTCCTGGATATGGCCAGAAGCTTCTGCAAGCTGCAATACATTTTTAAAAAGCCTTGCGCCACTAAATTTATCACGTGATCATAATTTCCTCCAAAAGTAGCTCCGCCATGATAATGCCATAGACTTGAATAAATCTAAGTGAAGGTGTGGGACTGCAAGACACTTTCTTGTTAAAGAAAACTGACAGTGTCATAATGAATATGGTCTTGGTTCTTCCTAGCAAGACTCTAAAAAGGGCATATGACAAGGCGTTACTTGAAGCAGACAGCCCTTTACAAAAGCTTTCCTATTTTGCAAAGAGTGAAAGTCACATTGACTTACTTGCCCGTCTGCCTACTCTGACCTCACAGAGTGTGACCTCCGCTGTCTGTCTCTATTCTGTATTTATAACATGCCTCCAATTTCTTCCTTCGTTAATACTCACTGTACAGGTGTAGAACTACTGTGTCTGTGCTGCTGTACTATCTGACCGTGGTTCACCTTGAGATCTCCATTAAAATAAAAAAAGAGATACCTTTAATTCATTTGAAAATGTAGTTCTTTCATAGAGTAACGTGAGGATCTAGATGTGGTTAGACTCATGTATGAATCAATATATTATATTGTTTCTTTGTGTCCCCTGTAGCTGTTTAATGTTTTATGCTACATTTTATTATTATTATTATCATTATTATTATTATTACTAGTAGTAGTAGTATTTATGTTCATTTATTAGTGTTTATGGAGAACATTTACTAATATGTTTAGTGTTTAAACAATATGAACTTGGATGGGACTGCCTAAAGATGCACCAAATTTTTCATGGTGGCTTATCCTATATGATAGGTTTTGTGCATGTTGCTAGACATGTTTGTAACTTTAGAACAAAATTTTGGTGCATTTTGTTATATTTTAATCAGTATCCACTCCTGTTCAGTCATACCCTTTTTTCCTCCTTCACTTTCGAGGTACAAAAAGTGTCAAAACACATGACAAATGTGGCTCGAGGCCTGTACAGCCGTTTTTGGGGAGCAATTTTCAGCCAGAATTTTGGCATATTAAGCTAAATGTATCTTCTAATAATAGGGCATGTATCTATACACAATATACAAAAAAAGTATAATCACTACTCAAGGGCCTTAGATGGTTGCAAGGTGTTGTCCAGCTTTATAAACTTTTTGGGCTGAACCCCATCCGCCAGGCCTTTGGAGGTAAGCATACTGACCTGCTCCCCTCTGCTCAGTTCTGGCTTTTTCTGTCCCCCACTGCAGTGCTTGCTTGCATACTTCTGGCAGATGGGAACCACTGGGACTGTCCCTTGGTGGACACATGAATGTTCATTGGCTGTGGAAGGAAATGTAACTACTGTTCACTGGAAGCTTACAGGCACGGGCCAGAGGACAGCAATGGCAGCAATGGACAAATGGAGTCAGAATTGAGTGGTGGACTGCAGGTAAGGATGCTTCCCTCCACAGGCTCCACACGGTGGGATGGTCAGTCAAATAGACTTGGAAGGCTGGAAACGCCTTGAAAAACAATAGTTATGATTGAACTGAAGCTATTGTTTTAATTATTTTTGTTAATTAATAGCTGCATCATCTGCACTCAGAGTTTACATATACTAATATCCCACTGTGTAAGAACATTTTTCATTTCTAAGTCAGTTCTAATTGCCAGCGCTGAGGAAGCCGAGCCCTTGTAAACTAAAGTGAACACTTCCTGCTGATGTGTAGCTTTTCCACTTGCCAGTCTCCAATAAAGCCCCAGGTCATGCCAAGATAAACCCTACCAGTCCTGACATTGCAAGTCATGATTAATTAGTATTAGCAAGAAATCTAGAATGCTCTGCCTAAACATATTAATTGCAAAATGCATTTATTATTAAAGTATCCCGAGAGACGTCGGAAAAGTTGCCTAATTTCTTCGGAAAAAAATAAGTTCAGCTGAAAGCGAGCCATGACTTCACAAGCGGCTGGTGTCTTATCTCTCCTGTGCAATAATACTGCTTAATATCTCTGATCTGTCAGATGCTTTACACCTTTTAATAAAAGGGAATGTTCATTGAACGTCTTTCGGAATACCCAGCGAAACAAACGCGTAGTATAAATCGGCCAAGACGCTAATGATATAGAAAGGTTAAGCTGAGGTTCTAGACCCAGTATTGCTTTAAAGTGACATAATCTAGTAACCAGAGGCCCTGGCAAAATGTGCAATTTGCAGCTGGAAGCGAAGCATTGCATTTGGCAATCCACCTTCCACAAGGTGGAATTCTACCCGAATTTCTGGGAAAATTCGATTCGCTGTGAAGCCGAAATTCCTCGTGCTTCGTGGAAACAAATCGATTTTACTTGAAATGGTGTACAAAAAATAAATTAAAAAAACTATAGTTACCTCATTCATTTGAGCAAGAAGAGTCTTCCGCCACCATCTTGGTTGAAGATCTCGCACAAAATCCCCTGCGCAGTGACGTATGATGTCACCACATCATCTGATGTGATGACGTTATCAGGAGCTACACGAGATTTTGTCTTGGATCTTCCATCAAGACGGCGGTGGCTGGCTCTTTGCGCTTAAATGGATTAAGGTAAGTATGATTTTATCTTTTTTTTTTTTTTTTTGCACCAGATTATTGCTATCAGATGCCGCAATTATGTATGAACAAGGCATCTGAGGGGTACAATGATGGGGGGCGGGTGGTTCCCCTAGTTCCTGAATAGCATACCAGAGGTGTCATGCTGTGGTCACTGAAAAGCCTCATGTACACCGCCGTTGTTTTAGTCCGCATCCGACGGCTCGGATGTGGACCCATTCACTTCAATGGGGCCGCAAAAGATGCAGACACCACTCCGTGTGCTGTCCGCATCCGTTGCTCCGTTCCGTGGCCTGCTAAAAAAATATAACATGTCCTATTCTTGCCTGCGCTTTGCGCACAAGAATAGGCATTTATATTGAATTTATATTGAAGGCTGTCTGTCCAGACGCCATCCGTGTTTTGCGGATCCGCGATGCATGTGGCCAAAAGGTTATTGACCAGGAACAGAGGTTTCTCCACCACCAGCTGTTAGAGCAGGACCTCAGCTGTCACTACATTACCAAGCACCCGCTCCAAATGGCACGGGACATCGGTGCAGGGTTTATTTTACAGTGCTGTAATAATGCATATGACTTTTAGGAGTTAAACACAGTAGTTGTTGACTACTCTAAATTGCACACATGTAATACTAATGAGAATTCTATCGGAGTGCAAAGTCATAACTGAGAACCTGCAAGATCTTGCTGGTGTAATACACTTAGCAAGTGAAGGCAGGACTGATATAATAGTAATTAGCAGCACCATGTGGGAGGCAGGAAATTATGACACCTACCAAATAATGAAATGCTAGTCGTGACTTCACACAAGATTCTGCTAAAAGATATCTAGTTATAAAACAAAATACTGATGTGTCAAGAAGGACCAGCAGAAATCATCCACCCATTGTGATCAGGGATGTATTGACCATAATAGTAGGTAGAAAATAGTAATTCTGTTCCCTTACTGCGGGGGGCAGCATTTTAGCAGGTAAGGCTTTAGTCTCTGCACAGTCCCAATGGGAGTGATCAGTAATAGGAGTTTCCTACTACATAACCAGGAATGCATGTAGCCTAGATAAGTTCTATGCACCTCAAATGGGTACATGAGAAAAGGAGGCCAGTTCAGGCTAACCTTATACTCCTTTCCTATATGATGCCAGGGTCCTCCCTCTTCACAGTTGAAGCAACTTTGCCAAATAATTGAAACAACCCTTTGGTTTTAGAAAAAATAAATTCACATTAACTGGAGAACGAAGAGAACACTAACCTGGTGCCTTCTTTTTCCATCTTTGCAGGTCCAGATCTGTTGATTCCTGTTAAGTCCTCTTCTGCCACCTTTGTCTAATACTACCTGATGCACACTGGGCATCGGTAGACCAAGACACTTCTTACTTTTTTAACCCTACTCTTAGATTGCTGAGAGCTACTTATGTGAGCAATGTTGGCCAATCTGAGGGCAGCAGGAAGTGTCTTGGACTACCAAATGCACAGTGTGCATCAGGTAGCCAGAGAAGAGGTGCAGCCATCTTGAAAGGCAGAAGAAGAAACTTGTAGGAAGCTACCTGCACTATGTTGCCCCATTGCTGTGCCTATGTGTCTCTGCCAGTGGCTTAGTGTGGGCAGGGGCCAGAGGGGCAGTTGCCCATGCCACCAAATTCAAAGGGTATGGCAGAGTTGATGGTGGGACACAGGAAACAATGGTTCCTTTGCCCACTGTTCAGCCTCATAGACTGAAAAACACTAGGCCTGAGGCCTATAAAGCATGGTGGAATGGTGCAGGATGGTCTAGATTACATCATCGCGATCTTCTGCGCCAAGTAACAGGGGCGTGATGATAATGCCATAATATGTAGAGATTGCATTATCGTGAGGTGGGCATCATACGTAGAGATGGCACTGTGGGGGGCATTATATGTAGAGATGGCACTGTAGGGGAATTATATGTGCTGAAGGCACCACTGAGGGGTATATAATGTACAGGAGGCACTAATGGGACATTTTTCTATAGAGGGCAATACTAGGTGGCATTTATACAGAGAACACTTCTAGGGGTCATTATGTGTTCTGTGTGTTACATTATTCAGAAACAAGTTGTGGTCAGGAGAAGTCGTCATAGTGATATGTGCCATGACAAAGAGAAAAAGGAAAGACAACAACTCCAGTCAAAGAAGACATCACCTGTTAAACAACATTATTAATGACTTTGACTAAAATGGATATGGTCATGGTGGAGCAGTATTATTTGGACTTTATATAGTGATAATGTTGGTCTTGGTATACTGGCGGGCAAGGTTCTATAAAAAATCCATAGGTTAGAGGGTGCAATGCTTTGCTTGCCCTGGGTGCTGGCAACCTATTCTAGGCCACTGGTCTCTTACCGACAATAAAAGGCACTTAAGGAGAAAACTGTACGCAATCTCTGCTATTTTGTTAACTCCCTCAATTCTGGAAGATCAATTATTGAAAGTAATAATGGAAAGAGTTAATTCCCATTTTCTGGGTATCCAGACATATTATAATTCTCGTCTTCACTCCATGTGTTTCTATGCAGTATGTCAAATCTGTCAAACACATAGGTGATGACAAAGATCCCAAGGATAAGTAGCACATTTAACTGGAAAAAAAAAATGATTGCATACAATTACACATTCTATTGTAAGTAACCAAAGTGCTTTCATCCATGGTATAAAAAAAAGATACAGCTACGAGTGCGTGTCCCACCGCAGCACCTCCTGTTGTTATTTCTGATCAGTAAAAAAGAAATAGTTATATGGATTGTGGAGCTTACAACTCTCCACGGAATTACATGGTTTATCCAGTCAGTATTTTTTTCCTTTTTTTTTTTATTTCTTAAAGGACACCTTTGGGGGCATTTTTTTTAATTATTATTGCATTGAACTCATTTTGAACTAAAAATCATTTTTCCAATTGGTCTTTATTAAAAATGTTGAACCCCTTTCTTTTTACAGCCTTGGGATTCTCTAATAGCAGGCTTTGTGTTTTCACTCAGTTCTATCAGACAGCTCAGCTGAAGACTCCTTATATCAGATCTCTGACCTCCTAAACAGTCCTTATAGCTCAATTCTTATCATACTGATAACAATGTGGCTTAAATAAGTGTTATTGAGTTATAAGTAATTTAGAGATAAGGGTTACTGGATGACCAGCACAAAGTTAACCATTTATGAAAAAGCTGCTGAATATATTTGATAAAGACCAATTGAAAAAATGATTTTATTTTAAGCAGAAAATGAGTAAAATAATTTCATAAACAAATTGCCCTTGTAGGTGTTAATAGCCTTTAAAGAGTCAGAATAGCTAAACCAATGCCCTATGACTTCCACTCTGATGCATCCCAGGTTCCCTACCAGTGTCTACTTCCCGATCGCCCAAGGGAGTTATCTAAGTTATCTAAGAACGCAGAATTTCATGTATATACATTTTTTAGATTGTAAGCTCTTATGGGCTGAACCATGGGTCTCTCTGAAATCTAAAAACTACTGTGTGCATGGATCGTGTACATGCATGAAATCTCTGAAGGTCAAATAAGGACTCCTTGCCCTGTAATAATGTTTCTCTCTGAGGAACTATATTCTCAGCTTAAATCAGTTCTCCGATATCGAATAGATTTTTATTGTTAATATGCATACAAGCATATATGTTTTTTTTCTTTTGTGTTTGATGTACTTTCACTATTAAAATCATGGTTTTAATTTATCACATGTTAAGAGTAGAGTTGAGCGAACACCTGGATGTTCGAGTTCGAGAAGTTCGGCCGAACTTCCCGGAAATGTTCGGGTTCGGGATCCGAACCCGATCCGAACTTCGTCCCGAACCCGAACCCCATTGAAGTCAATGGGGACCCGAACTTTCCGGCACTAAAACGGCTGTAAAACAGCCCAGGAAAGGGCTAGAGGGCTGCAAAAGGCAGCAACATGTAGGTAAATCCCCTGCAAACAAATGTGGATAGGGAAATGAATAAAAATAAAAATTAAATAAATAAAAATTAACCAAAATCAATTGGAGAGAGGTCCCATAGCAGAGAATCTGGCTTCCCGTCACCCACCACTGGAACAGTCCATTCTCAGATATTTAGGCCCCGGCACCCAGGCAGAGGAGAGAGGTCCCGTAACAGAGAATCTGGCTTCATGTCAGCAGAGAATCAGTCTTCATGTCAGAGCAGAGAATCAGGCTTCATGTCACCCACCACTGCAACAGTCCATTTTCATAAATTTAGGCCCAGCACCCAGGCAGAGGAGAGAGGTCCCGTAACAGAGGATCTGGCTTCATGTCAGCAGAGAATCAGTCTGCATGTCATAGCAGAGAATCAGGCTTCACGTCAGCCACCACTGCAACAGTCCATTGTCATAAATTTAGGCCCAGCACCCAGGCAGAGGAGAGAGGTCCCGTAACAGACAATCTGGCTTCATGTCAGCAGAGAATCAGTCTGCATGTCATAGCAGAGGATCAGGCTTCACGTCACCCACCACTGCAACAGTCCATTGTCATAAATTTAGGCCCAGCACCCAGGCAGAGGAGAGAGGTCCCGTAACAGACAATCTGGCTTCATGTCAGCAGAGAATCAGTCTTCATATCATAGCAGAGAATCAGGCTTCACGTCAGCCACCAGTGCAACAGTCCATTGGCATATATTTAGGCCCAGCACACAGGCAGAGGAGAGAGGTCCCGTAACAGAGGATCTGTCTTCATGTCAGCAGAGAATTAGTCTGCATGTCATAGCAGAGAATGAGGCTTCACGTCAGCCACCACTGCAACAGTCCATTGGCATATATTTAGGCCCAGCACCCAGGCAGAGGAGAGAGGTCCCGTAACAGACAATCTGTCTTCATGTCAGCAGAGAATTAGTCTGCATGTCATAGCAGAGAATGAGGCTTCACGTCAGCCACCACTGCAACAGTCCATTGGCATATATTTAGGCCCAGCACCCAGGCAGAGGAGAGAGGTCCCGTAACAGAGGATCTGGCTTCATGTCAGCAGAGAATTAGTCTGCATGTCATAGCAGAGAATCAGGCTTCACGTCACCCACCACTGCAACAGTCCATTGTCATAAATTTAGGCCCAGCACCCAGGCAGAGGAGAGAGGTCCCGTAACAGACAATCTGGCTTCATGTCAGCAGAGAATCAGTCTTCATATCATAGCAGAGAATCAGGCTTCACGTCAGCCACCAGTGCAACAGTCCATTGGCATATATTTAGGCCCAGCACACAGGCAGAGGAGAGAGGTCCCGTAACAGAGGATCTGGCTTCATGTCAGCAGAGAATTAGTCTGCATGTCATAGCAGAGAATGAGGCTTCACGTCAGCCACCACTGCAACAGTCCATTGTCATAAATTTAGGCCCAGCACCCAGGCAGAGGAGAGAGGTCCCGTAACAGACAATCTGGCTTCATGTCAGCAGAGAATTAGTCTGCATGTCATAGCAGAGAATGAGGCTTCACGTCAGCAGCCACTGCAACAGTCCATTGGCATATATTTAGGGCCCAGCACCCAGGCAGAGGAGAGAGGTCCCGTAACAGACAATCTGTCTTCATGTCAGCAGAGAATTAGTCTGCATGTCATAGCAGAGAATGAGGCTTCACGTCAGCCACCACTGCAACAGTCCATTGGCATATATTTAGGCCCAGCACACACCCAGGCAGAGGAGGGAGGTCCCGTAACAGACAATCTGGCTTCATGTCAGCAGAGAATTAGTCTGCATGTCATAGCAGAGAATCAGGCTTCACGTCACCCAACATTGGAACAGTCCATTGGCATATATTTAGGCCCTGGCACCCAGACAGAGGAGAGGTTCATTCAACTTTGGGTAGCCTCGCAATATAATGGTAAAATGAAAATAAAAATAGGATTGAATGAGGAAGTGCCCTGGAGTACAATAATATATGGTTAAGGGGAGGTAGTTAATGTCTAATCTGGACAAGGGACGGACAGGTCCTGTGGGATCCATGCCTGGTTCTTTTTTATGAACGTCAGCTTGTCCACATTGGCTGTAGACAGGCGGCTGCGTTTGTCTGTAATGACGCCCCCTGCCGTGCTGAATACACGTTCAGACAAAACGCTGGCCGCCGGGCAGGCCAGCACCTCCAAGGCATAAAAGGCTAGCTCTGGCCACGTGGACAATTTAGAGACCCAGAAGTTGAATGGGGCCGAACCATCAGTCAGTACGTGGAGGGGTGTGCACACGTACTGTTCCACCATGTTAGTGAAATGTTGCCTCCTGCTAACACGTTGCGTATCAGGTGGTGGTGCAGTTAGCTGTGGCGTGTTGACAAAACTTTTCCACATCTCTGCCATGCTAACCCTGCCCTCAGAGGAGCTGGCCGTGACACAGCTGCCTTGGCGACCTCTTGCTCCTCCTCTGCCTTGGCCTTGGGCTTCCACTTGTTCCCCTGTGACATTTGGGAATGCTCTCAGTAGCGCGTCTACCAACGTGCGCTTGTACTCGCGCATCTTCCTATCACGCTCCAGTGCAGGAAGTAAGGTGGGCACATTGTCTTTGTAGCGTGGATCCAGCAGGGTGGCAACCCAGTAGTCCGCACAGGTTAAAATGTGGGCAACTCTGCTGTCGTTGCGCAGGCACTGCAGCATGTAGTCGCTCATGTGTGCCAGGCTGCCCAGGGGTAAGGACAAGCTGTCCTCTGTGGGAGGCGTATCGTCATCGTCCTGCCTTTCCCCCCAGCCACGCACCAGTGATGGACCCGAGCTGCGTTGGGTGCCACCCCGCTGTGACCATGCTTCATCCTCATCCTCCTCCACCTCCTCCTCATCCTCGTCCTCCTCGTCCTCCAGTAGTGGGCCCTGGCTGGCCACATTTGTACCTGGCCTCTGCTGTTGCCAAAAACCTCCCTCTGAGTCACTTCGAAGAGACTGGCCTGAAAGTGCTAAAAATGACCCCTCTTCCTCCTCCTCCTCCTCCTGGGCCACCTCCTCTTCCATCATCGCCCTAAGTGTTTTCTCAAGGAGACATAGAAGTGGTATTGTAATGCTGATAATGGCGTCATCGCCACTGGCCATGTTGGTGGAGTACTCGAAACAGCGCAACAGGGCACACAGGTCTCGCATGGAGGCCCAGTCATTGGTGGTGAAGTGGTGCTGTTCTGTAGTGCGACTGACCCGTGCATGCTGCAGCTGAAACTCCACTATGGCCTGCTGCTGCTCGCACAGTCTGTCCAGCATGTGCAAGGTGGAGTTCCACCTGGTGGGCACGTCGCATATGAGGCGGTGAGCGGGAAGGCCGAAGTTACGCTGTAGCGCAGACAGGCGAGCAGCAGCAGGATGTGAATGCCGGAAGCGCGAACAGACGGCCCGCACTTTATGCAGCAGCTCTGACATGTCGGGGTAGTTGTGAATGAACTTCTGCACCACCAAATTCAGCACATGAGCCAAGCAAGGGATGTGCGTCAAATTGGCTAGTCCCAGAGCTGCAACGAGATTTCGCCCATTATCACACACCACCAGGCCGGGCTTGAGGCTCACCGGCAGCAACCACTCGTCGGTCTGTTGTTCTATACCCCGCCACAACTCCTGTGCGGTGTGGGGCCTGTCCCCCAAACATATGAGTTTCAGAATGGCCTGCTGATGTTTACCCCGGGCTGTGCTGAAGTTGGTGGTGAAGGTGTGTGGCTGACTGGATGAGCAGGTGGAAGAAGAGGAGGAGGAAGCCGAGAAGGAGGAGGTGGCAACAGGAGGCAAAGAATGTTGCCCTGCGATCCTTGGCGGCGGAAGGACGTGCGCCAAACAGCTCTCCGCCTGGGGCCCAGCTGCCACTACATTTACCCAGTGTGCAGTTAGGGAGATATAGCGTCCCTGGCCGTGCTTACTGGTCCACGTATCTGTGGTTAGGTGGACCTTGCTACAGATGGCGTTGCGCAGTGCACACTTGATTTTATCGGATACTTGGTTGTGCAGGGAAGGCACGGCTCTCTTGGAGAAGTAGTGGCGGCTGGGAACAACATACTGTGGGACAGCAAGCGACATGAGCTGTTTGAAGCTGTCTGTGTCCACCAGCCTAAATGACAGCATTTCATAGGCCAGTAGTTTAGAAATGCTGGCATTCAGGGCCAGGGATCGAGGGTGGCTAGGTGGGAATTTACGCTTTCTCTCAAATGTTTGTGAGATGGAGAGCTGAACGCTGGCGTGTGACATGGTTGAGACGCTTGGTGACGGAGGTGGTGGTGGTGGTGTTGATGGTACATCCCCTGTTTGCTGGGCGGCAGGTGCCAACGTTCCTCCAGAGGCGGAGGAAGAGGCCGAGGCGGCAGCAGCAGAATAGGCCGAGGCGGCAGCAGCAGAAGAGGTAGCAGGGGGAGCCTGAGTGACTTCCTTGGTTTTAAGGTGTTTACTCCACTGCAGTTCATGCTTTGCATGCAGGTGCCTGGTCATGCAGGTTGTGCTCAGGTTCAGAACGTTAATGCCTCGCTTCAGGCTCTGATGGCACAGCGTGCAAACCACTCGGGTCTTGTCGTCAGCACATTGTTTGAAGAAGTGCCATGCCAGGGAACTCCTTGAAGCTGCCTTTGGGGTGCTCGGTCCCAGATGGCGGCGGTCAGTAGCAGGCGGAGTCTCTTGGCGACGGGTGTTCTGCTTTTGCCCACTGCTCCCTCTTTTGCTACGCTGTTGGCTCGGTCTCACCACTGCCTCTTCCTCCGAACTGTGAAAGTCAGTGGCACGACCTTCATTCCATGTGGGGTCTAGGACCTCATCGTCCCCTGCATCGTCTTCCACCCAGTCTCATCAGAGACGTGCTGAGGTGGTATTCCCATGTCCTCATCATCAGGAAACATAAGTGGTTGTGCGTCAGTGCATTCTATGTCTTTCACCGCTGGGGAAGGGCTAGGTGGATGCCCTTGGGAAACCCTGCCAGCGGAGTCTTCAAACAGCATAAGAGACTGCTGCATAACTTGAGGCTGAGACAGTTTCCCTGGTATGCATGGGGGTGATGTGACAGACTGATGGGGTTGGTTTTCAGGCGCCATCTGTGCGCTTTCTGCAGAAGAATATGTGGGAGATAATGTGAACGTGCTGGATCCACTGTCGGCCACCCAATTGACTAATGCCTGTACCTGCTCAGGCCTTACCATCCTTAGAACGGCATTGGGCCCCACCATATATCGCTGTAAATTCTGGCGGCTACTGGGACCTGAGGTAGTTGGTACACTAGGACGTGTGGATGTGGCAGAACGGCCACGTCCTCTCCCAGCACCAGAGGGTCCACTAACACCACCACGACCATGTCCACGTCCGCGTCCCTTACTAGATGTTTTCCTCATTGTTATGGTTCACCACAACAACAAAAATATTATTTGGCCCAATGTATTGTATTCAAATTCAGCGGGATATAAATTTGAAGTTATTCTGAATGACCCTATGTGCACCTTGAATATTATATACCCTTTTAGGGATAGATTTCAAATAGCTCTGATACAGCAGGAACCACTAAATTATGAAATTGCTAAATTGGGAATTGTATTTCATCCCAGAACAAAAAATGTGCTTTGACGGACACTAAATAACTTTCCCATCCACAACAGGACAGCGGTAACGAGAGATTTAGCGGGATATAAATTTGAGGCCTAGTATTTAGGCGCTGGGTGACCGGTATGGATTTACTCACAGAATTAGACTTGGAAATGCACAGTAGCGTGTGTGTGAAGTTATTCTGAATGACCCTATGTGCACCTTGAATATTATATACCCTTTTAGGGATAGATTTCAAATAGCTCTGATATAGCAGGAACCACTAAATTATGAAATTGCTAAATTGGGAATTGTATTTCAACCCTGAACAAAAAATGTGCTTTGACGGACACTAAATAACTTGCCCAGCCACAACAGTACAGCGGTAACGACTGGATATAGATTTAAGGCCTAGTATTTAGGCGCTGGGTGACCGGTATGGATTTAGTGACAGAATTAGACTGGGATATGGCCAAAAAATAACCACACTATTGCTGGTTAAATGCACTTGGTGTGACAGCTTGACCAACCACACTACTGAGGGTTAAATGCACTTGGTGATGGGCGCAGCTTGCCCCTGATGTAGTATATGGCCAAAAAATGAACAGACTATTGCTGGTTAAATGCACTTGGTGACGGGCGCAGCTTGCCCCTGATTTAGTATATGGCCAAAAAATAAACAGACTATTGCTGGTTAAATGTACTTGGTGTGACAGCTTCACCCTGATGTAGGCTTTAGCCAAAAAACAACCACACCATTGAGGGTTAAATGCACTTGGTGACAGGCGCAGCTTGCCCCTGATGTAGTATATGGCCAAAAAATAAACAGACTATTGCTGGTTAAATGTACTTGGTGTGACAGCTTCACCCTGATGTAGGCTTTAGCCAAAAAACAACCACACCATTGAGGGTTAAATGCACTTGGTCGCAGCTTGGATGCACTTGGTCGCAGCACCGCACAAGACACAAAATGGCCGCCGATCACCCCAGAAAAAAGTGACTGACAAACGGTCTGGGCAGCCTAAAAACAGTGAGCAATTGAATTTCAGCAGCTCAATGATCCACAGCTGCAGATCGATCAATTAATCAAGTGCTTTGGAGGAGTTAATCTGCCTAATCTCGCCCTACTGTCGCAGCCGCAACCTCTCCCTACGCTAATCAGAGCAGAGTGACGGGCGGCGCTATGTGACTCCAGCTTAAATAGAGGCTGGGTCACATGGTGCTCTGGCCAATCACAGCCATGCCAATAGTAGGCATGGCTGTGACGGCCTCTTGGGGCAAGTAGTATGACGCTTGTTGATTGGCTGCTTTGCAGCCTTTCAAAAAGCGCCAAGAAAGCGTCACAAAAGCGCCAAGAAAGCGACGAACACCGAACCCGAACCCGGACTTTTACGAAAATGTCCGGGTTCGGGTCCGTGTCACGAACACCCCAAAATTCGGTACGAACCCGAACTATACAGTTCGAGTTCGCTCATCCCTAGTTAAGAGGCTTTAGTCACCATGTAAACTTCTGATCCAGCTTGATTACTTAGGCACCTGAGTTGTCTCCCCCCATTTAGGGTAGGAACCTTTCCTCCAGGTGCCTATATATACTTCCACGGATCAGAGTCTTACATGGAGTCATGAATAAGAAACGGAGAGTTCGAAACGCGTAGACTGCAAATTACACTAATGGAGGTTGCATCACTGTACGAATAACTTATCACCATAATAAAGGAACCGACGGCTCAAAATTGCTTTGGAGTGCTAGATTGTTTTTTCATTTTTTCTCCTGTCTCAAGAGGTCTTGCCTTGGATTCCTGTGCACCCAGGGACTATAATCTATGCAGCAGGTGAGCTGGTTTGCCTTACAAGAACTATATTCTCCACAAGAACAATGCTTTTATGGCAGAGGGGGGTAACTCCACCATAGGACATTCATTTGATCAAAGCAAGGTTTTTATTGGATGTAAATTCATAACTTGTATTGGTATGAGCCTTTAAAAAATACATCCTAAAGGAGTATTCCCATCCTATAAAATGATAGCAAAACAATACCAAAAGAAACTTTTTAAAAATGCAAAATGAGCTTGAATAGGGAATGACTAACAGTTCAAACTTTTAAAAAAGAGTTTCTGCCTTTACAGTAATGTATGTACGTCCAATGTATAATCCAGAGTGGGTTCACACCCACCCGTGTAGACCAGAAGTATGGAAGAGGAATACCTCATCAGGGGAACCCTGTCTATTGTGGGCTTCATATAAACTGGATGATCCACCATAATAATACGTTAAGGTCGACCATCCAGCTTGTACGAGGCCCATAATAGACAGGGTTCCTGAGACAAGGCCTTCCTCTTCCATTTCCCCTTTCTACATGGCTGTTGCGAATTTCAGGGTACTTTGCTTTGTTTTTTTTAAGTTTGCACAATGGCTGTGCCTCTTTGTACAATAGTAACTGTGGAGGGATAGGTGTTTTTGCTTCCCTAAAACCTCTTTATGCCATATTATTCCCTGTTTCAGCTGCACAACTAGACGCATTTCTCTCACAAGCAGGAGGTGTCTCCATTCTGCGAGTTCTGTATGCAGTGACCTAATTTCCATAACTTCCCACTATGTTTGTTTTCTTTTAGGGATCTCAGAAAGCTAATAAGGAGGGATCAATCACGCTTGCCGTAAGACAGGACTCTCCTATGATGTCCAGAAGCAGTATAGAAGCAGTTGTTTTATCAGGCTCAGGATCTTAGCTAGCTCTGAACACCCCCACTTCCTCTCAGCTGTCTTCTGAGTCTCTGTTTCCAGGGACGGATTTTTGCCAGACAACAGGCCGTGGACTGGAAATTTGGGGGGAGTGAGACCTCTAGTGGCCATGACTTTACGGCTTTTTTTTTCAGATGCATGCAGGCAGATTTCTTTAATTAGGTGATTTAGAAATATGCTAGTTGCACCATTCTCTTTCAAATGAAATGAAACAGTATAAAAAATACAGTGACTCCCTGCTGACTGAGGGAAGAGCGAGCATCGGACGTCACTGGGCTCGGCGCATGCCCAGTGACGAGGATGAAGCTCCTGCCCTCAGTCTCCTGATGATCGCACAGGCGCAGCCCTCAGTGGGTATTGCGCCTGTGCGAAAGTTCGTTCGGCGTGAGGGAGGGGGAGGAGAGGGAGGAGAGGCTGTGGCAGGCTGGGGGCGGCGGTTAGAAAGTACAAGGAAGGCGGGCTGGGCACTGAAAGAGGGGCGGTACTGGGCTCTCTAAGAGGAACAAAACGCCCCTCTGGGCACCTTCAGGATACATTTGCATATGAATAAAAGTCGTTTTTTGCAGAAACTGCTGGACGGATTGCAAGATAAAAGAGCACAGCCTAATCCAGGTAAACTGTGCTGCATGGCTGCTTTTAAATCGTTTTTTGGCTGAGGGGAGGTGACAGAATCCTTTTAAGTTCACTACAAAACTTTTCAGACTCTCATGCTGTGGATATAGACGAAAGAACCTTTCATGACATCCACAAATTCAATACATTATGTCATTAACACGCATGCATTAATACTCCCTATTAATAGGCACAGGTCATGCTACAAGTATGTACATGGGGTACGTTCGCTATTCATTATCTTGTCTCCTTGGAGACTGACACATCTGCTCTGTATAATGCCACCTGTTACAGGAAAACAGACTTTATTCCCTTTTTTTTGTCATTTCTTTTGGCGGCATCTGGATGTTCTATAATTGTAGATCACTGCTTGGATTATGTCTGTGTCATTAACTAAGTTAGAACAAGTTCTCCCTCTGCACCGCTTACACTTGTACCTCATGCATTAAGATGCTATGCGGATGCAAAGATCCCATTTCCATATATTAATTATACAGTCTTTCCCCGAGTAGCTCCGGTGATACAACGCAGACGAGCCTCGTATGTCTCATAGAAGAGAAAAAACTTTGTGAAATATTTGCATGACAAAGAAGTTAAAGGAACCTCTGTTATTATGTCTTTGTCTCTTTAAGTCATTCCCAATAGTAAAAAAATAAATAAAAAATTCTCCAGTTGAAAAATAATATTAAAAAATGCTCTAATTACCAGGAAATTTTATGTTGCACAAGGCACAATGCCATGTAGGGATAGCTAAGCAGAATTTAATGATAGCTTTCACTTACCAATCCATTGCTTCAATTTGGTGAAAAAACACTTTGTCCCGTATGCAAATGAGCAATTAAGTGCACCGAGGGTGGGCCTAAGCCACTCTGTGCACCCTTGCTCTTCCTGCTTCCTCTGCCAGACCCTTCTTCTCCTTCTTGATTGAAAGGGCTAGTCCTGTATAGTCATCTTACCTGGTCCTGTCAATCAGGTAGGAGAGGGAGGGGCTGGCAGAGGAAGCATGAGGAGCAAGGGTGCACCGAGTCGGCTTTGGCCCACCCTCAGTGCCCTTAACTGCTCATTGGCATATGAAGCTCACAGAATACCTAGGAGCTCCATGTGCATATGGCTATTCCATGTCAATAGATCATAAGTAAAATTTATTGGGCTGGAGTCTAGGCTTAAAGGAGTTGTATCACTTCAGTAAGTGGCATTTATTATGATCTGTGATCTGGTTGATAGAGGCAACTGTCCCACAGGAGTTAAAGGGGTTGTGTCACTTCAGTGAATGGCATTTATCATGTAGAGAAAGTTAATACAAGGCACTTACTAATGTATTGTGGTTGTCTATATTGTCTCCTTTGCTGGCCAGATTTATTTTTCCATCGCATTATACATTGCTCGTTTCCATGGTTACGATCCAGCAGTGGTGGTCGTGCTTGCACACTATAGGAAAAAGCACCAACCTATGTGCGGTCCCATGGTCCTGGCCACCAGAAAGGCCGTCATTTTTTCCACTGATGGATCGTAACCATGGAAACGTATAATGCAATGGAAAAATGAATCAAGCCAGCAAAGGAGACAATATGGACAACCACAATACATTAGTAAGTGCCTTGTGGATCCATCAGTGGTGGTCGTGCTTCCACACTATAGGAGAAAATTAAGGTCATAGGTTGGTGCTTTTTCCTATAGTGTGCAAGAACGACCACCACTGCTGGATCGTAACCATGGAAATGAGCAATGTATAACGTGATGGAAAAATGAATCCGACCAGCAAAGGAAGCAATACGGACAACCACAATACATTAGTAAGTGCCTTGTATTATTTTTCTCTACATGATAAATGCCATTTACTGAAGTGAGACAACCTCTTTAACTCCCGTGGGACAGTTGCCTCTATCAACCAGATCACAGGTGCTTAAAAAGACCAGTAAGACCGTCCTGTGGAGCTGTGGAGCCTTCACACGGTGCTAAATCTAACCCTTCAAGTATTTGGAGCTGGTGGGTGAGAACGCTCCGTGGCCCCAGCGGTGAAGCCATCATGACACTTTCATTATTACATAATCTTTAAAGCTGGAAGCAATAATTCTCCGGGAAACGCAACGTCTTGGGAAAGCTAATTCATGCATAAACTTTATAAGGCTGTCAAATAAATGCTATTAATATAAACGGCACAATTAAATGTTCATTTTCCATCTCCGCACACAACAACAGAGCGATGACAACGCTCCAATCAATATGTGTGGCAATACTACATATCGCTAATGAAATGACAGCTTTTCCAATTAAAGTCTATAAGGCATTTCATGAACAGAAAAGGTCGTTAAGTCCAAAGTGCCCGTCTTGTTTTCTTTGCCTATTTTTCATCACCCCTGCGTGATTTTTCATCTTCAATAATGCAATTTCCCCCCATTAAAAATATAGGTAGATTTGCTCAATATCACACAGAGGACAGAATTCATTAAAGATTAATAGGCAGCCCTTAGAAGCAGTGGCTGACAGAATTTCTGCAGGACTCGAGCGTCAAGTGAAACACTGAAACGACTTAACAGGACTGACGCAAAATAATTGAATATTTTTTAAGATTGTACCTGCAAAAGGTTAATTGTTATAATGAAGTTTGATTGATTAAAATGTTTTCTTAGTCAGTAGTGTTGTATGGATAGGTTGGGGTTAACAACCCTGACTCAACCCCTTTAGTATACTAGGAAATGGACCTGGGTCCACTTCCTGGTTGGAGAGTCTTGTTCTGCCTGAGGGACAGATAAGACCTATGTTGTGTGAGCTCCTCAGAGGTAAGCCTCAGTCCCAGAGGACCATCATTTCTGAGACAGTTACAGCTATCCAAAGTGCTCCATAGAGAGAAAAAGAAAGCAGAAGAAGACTAGAAGGTCCAGAATCTGCAGGCCTGTGCACTGGAGTCAATCAGCAATGTACTGTAATTGTTTAAGCCTGATAAAGACATTGCTGTTGTGAGAGGGAACATTGCAACCACACCCTTTCACACTTTGAGATGGTTTGGCCAGCCATATCTTAATTCTGTACTAGGGATGAGCGAACTCGAACTGTATAGTTCGGGTTCGTACCGAATTTTGGGGTGTCCGTGACACGGACCCGAACCCGGACATTTTCGTAAAAGTCCGGGTTCGGGTTCGGTGTTCGTCGCTTTCTTGGCGCTTTTGTGACGCTTTCTTGGCGCTTTTTGAAAGGCTGCAAAGCAGCCAATCAACAAGCGTCATACTACTTGCCCCAAGAGGCCGTCACAGCCATGCCTACTATTGGCATGGCTGTGATTGGCCAGAGCACCATGTGACCCAGCCTCTATTTAAGCTGGAGTCACATAGCGCCGCCCGTCACTCTGCTCTGATTAGCGTAGGGAGAGGTTGCGGATGCGACAGTAGGGCGAGATTAGGCAGATTAACTCCTCCAAAGGACTTCACTTGATTAATCGATCGATCTGCAGCTGTGCATCATTGAGCTGCTGAAATTCAAATGCTCACTCACTGTTTTTAGGCTGCCCAGACCGTTTGTCAGTCACTTTTTTCTGGGGTGATCGGCGGCCATTTTGTGTCTTGTGCGGTGCTGCGACCAAGTGCATCCAAGCTGCGACCAAGTGCATTTAACCCTCAATGGTGTGGTTGTTTTTTGGCTAAAGCCTACATCAGGGTGAAGCTGTCACACCAAGTGCATTTAACCAGCAATAGTCTGTTCATTTTTTGGCCATATACTAAATCAGGGGCAAGCTGCGCCTGTCACCAAGTGCATTTAACCCTCAATGGTGTGGTTGTTTTTTGGCTAAAGCCTACATCAGGGTGAAGCTGTCACACCAAGTGCATTTAACCAGCAATAGTCTGTTCATTTTTTGGCCATATACTACATCAGGGGCAAGCTGCGCCCGTCACCAAGTGCATTTAACCCTCAGTAGTGTGGTTGGTCAAGCTATCACACCAAGTGCATTTAACCAGCAATAGTCTGTTCATTTTTTGGCCATATACTAAATCAGGGGCAAGCTGCGCCCGTCACCAAGTGCATTTAACCAGCAATAGTCTGTTCATTTTTTGGCCATATACTACATCAGGGGCAAGCTGCGCCCGTCACCAAGTGCATTTAACCCTCAGTAGTGTGGTTCGTAAAGCTGTGACACCAAGTGCATTTAACCAGCAATAGTCTGTTCATTTTTTGGCCATATACTACATCAGGGGCAAGCTGCGCCCGTCACCAAGTGCATTTAACCAGCAATAGTGTGGTTATTTTTTGGCCATATCCCAGTCTAATTCTGTCACTAAATCTATACCGGTCACCCAGCGCCTAAATACTAGGCCTCAAATTTATATCCCGCTAAATCTCTCGTTACCGCTGTCCTGTTGTGGCTGGGAAAGTTATTTAGTGTCCGTCAAAGCACATTTTTTGTTCTGGGTTGAAGTACAATTCCCAATTTAGCAATTTCATAATTTAGTGGTTCCTGCTATATCAGAGCTATTTGAAATCTATCCCTAAAAGGGTATATAATATTCAAGGTGCACATTGGGTCATTCAGAATAACTTCACACACACGCTACTGTGCATTTCCAAGTCTAATTCTGTCGCTAAACCCATACCTGTCACCCAGCGCCTAAATACTAGGCCTCAAATTTATATCCCGCTAAATCTCTCGTTACCGCTGTCCTGTTGTGGCTGGGAAAGTTATTTAGTGTCCGTCAAAGCACATTTTTTGTTCTGGGTTGAAATACAATTCCCAATTTAGCAATTTCATAATTTAGTGGTTTCTGCTATATCAGAGCTATTTGAAATCTATCCCTAAAAGGGTATATAATATTCAAGGTGCACATTGGGTCATTCAGAATAACTTCACACACACCCGCTACTGTGTATTTCCAAGTCTAATTCTGTCACTAAACCCATACCTGTCACCCAGCGCCTAAATACTAGGCCTCAAATTTATATCCTGCTAAATCTCTCGTTACCGCTGTCCTGTTGTGGCTGGGAAAGTTATTTAGTGTCCGTCAAAGCACATTTTTTGTTCTGGGTTGAAATACAATTCCCAATTTAACAATTTCATAATTTAGTGGTTTCTGCTATATCAGAGCTATTTGAAATCTATCCCTAAAAGGGTATATAATATTCAAGGTGCACATTGGGTCATTCAGAATAACTTCACACACACGCTACTGTGCATTTCCAAGTCTAATTCTGTTAGTAAATCCATACCGGTCACCCAGCGCCTAAATACTAGGCCTCAAATTTATATCCCGCTGAATTTGAATACAATACATTGGGCCAAATAATATTTTTGTTGTTGTGGTGAACCATAACAATGAGAAAAACATCTAGTAAGGGACGCGGACGTGGACATGGTCGTGGTGGTGTTAGTGGACCCTCTGGTGCTGGGAGAGGACGTGGCCGTTCTGCCACATCCACACGTCCTAGTGTACCAACTACCTCAGGTCCCAGTAGCCGCCAGAATTTACAGCGATATATGGTGGGGCCCAATGCCGTTCTAAGGATGGTAAGGCCTGAGCAGGTACAGGCATTAGTCAATTGGGTGGCCGACAGTGGATCCAGCACGTTCACATTATCTCCCACCCAGTCTTCTGCAGAAAGCGCACAGATGGTGCCTGAAAACCAACCCCATCAGTCTGTCACATCACCCCCATGCATACCAGGGAAACTGTCTCAGCCTCAAGTTATGCAGCAGTCTCTTATGCTGTTTGAAGACTCCGCTGGCAGGGTTTCCCAAGGGCATCCACCTAGCCCTTCCCCAGCGGTGAAAGATATAGAATGCACTGACGCACAACCACTTATGTTTCCTGATGATGAGGACATGGGAATACCACCTCAGCATGTCTCTGATGATGACGAAACACAGGTGCCAACTGTTTCGTCTTTCTGCAGTGTGCAGACTGAACAGGAGGTCAGGGATCAAGACTGGGTGGAAGACGATGCAGGGGATGATGAGGTCCTAGACCCCACATGGAATGAAGGTCGTGCCACTGACTTTCACAGTTCGGAGGAAGAGGCAGTGGTGAGACCGAGCCAACAGCGTAGCAAAAGAGGGAGCAGTGGGCAAAAGCAGAACACCCGCCGCCAAGAGACTCCGCCTGCTACTGCCCGCCGCCATCTGGGACCGAGCACCCCAAAGGCAGCTTCAAGGAGTTCCCTGGCATGGCACTTCTTCAAACAATGTGCTGACGACAAGACCCGAGTGGTTTGCACGCTGTGCCATCAGAGCCTTAAGCGAGGCATTAACGTTCTGAACCTGAGCACAACCTGCATGACCAGGCACCTGCATGCAAAGCATGAACTGCAGTGGAGTAAACACCTTAAAACCAAGGAAGTCACTCAGGCTCCCCCTGCTACCTCTTCTGCTGCTGCCGCCTCGGCCTCTTCTGCTGCTGCCGCCTCGGCCTCTTCCTCCGCCTCTGGAGGAACGTTGGCACCTGCCGCCCAGCAAACAGGGGATGTACCACCAACACCACCACCACCACCTCCGTCACCAAGCGTCTCAACCATGTCACACGCCAGCGTTCAGCTCTCCATCTCACAAACATTTGAGAGAAAGCGTAAATTCCCACCTAGCCACCCTCGATCCCTGGCCCTGAATGCCAGCATTTCTAAACTAATGGCCTATGAAATGCTGTCATTTAGGCTGGTGGACACAGACAGCTTCAAACAGCTCATGTCGCTTGCTGTCCCACAGTATGTTGTTCCCAGCCGCCACTACTTCTCCAAGAGAGCCGTGCCTTCCCTGCACAACCAAGTATCCGATAAAATCAAGTGTGCACTGCGCAACGCCATCTGTGGCAAGGTCCACCTAACCACAGATACGTGGACCAGTAAGCACGGCCAGGGACGCTATATCTCCCTAACTGCACACTGGGTAAATGTAGTGGCAGCTGGGCCCCAGGCGGAGAGCTGTTTGGCGCACGTCCTTCCGCCGCCAAGGATCGCAGGGCAACATTCTTTGCCTCCTGTTGCCACCTCCTCCTTCTCGGCTTCCTCCTCCTCTTCTTCCACCTGCTCATCCAGTCAGCCACACACCTTCACCACCAACTTC
Organism: Bufo gargarizans; assembly: GCF_014858855.1. NCBI lineage: Eukaryota > Metazoa > Chordata > Amphibia > Anura > Bufonidae > Bufo > Bufo gargarizans. Next base: position 23,551,729 of record NC_058082.1, read on the forward strand.
AGCACAGCCCGGGGTAAACGTCAGCAGGCCATTCTGAAACTCATATGTTTGGGGGACAGGCCCCACACCGCACAGGAGTTGTGGCGGGGTATAGAACAACAGACCGACGAGTGGTTGCTGCCGGTGAGCCTCAAGCCCGGCCTGGTGGTGTGCGATAATGGGCGAAATCTCGTTGCAGCTCTGGGACTAGCCAATTTGACGCACATCCCTTGCTTGGCGCATGTGCTGAATTTGGTGGTGCAGAAGTTCATTCACAACTACTCCGACATGTCAGAGCTGCTGCATAAAGTGCGGGCCGTCTGTTCGCGCTTCTGGCGTTCACATCCTGCTGCTGCTCGCCTGTCTGCGCTACAGCGTAACTTCGGCCTTCCCGCTCACCGCCTCATATGCGACATGCCCACCAGGTGGAACTCCACCTTGCACATGCTGGACAGACTGTGCGAGCAGCAGCAGGCCATAGTGGAGTTTCAGCTGCAGCACGCACGGGTCAGTCGCACTACAGAACAGCACCACTTCACCACCAATGACTGGGCCTCCATGCGAGACCTGTGTGCCCTGTTGCGCTGTTTCGAGTACTCCACCAACATGGCCAGTGGCGATGACGCCGTTATCAGCGTTACAATACCACTTCTATGTCTCCTTGAGAAAACACTTAGGGCGATGATGCAAGAGGAGGTGGCCCAGGAGGAGGAGGAGGAGGAGGAGGAGGAAGAGGGGTCATTTTTAGCACTTTCAGGCCAGTCTCTTCGAAGTGACTCAGAGGGAGGTTTTTGGCAACAGCAGAGGCCAGGTACAAATGTGGCCAGACAGGGCCCACTACTGGAGGACGAGGAGGACGAGGATGAGGAGGAGGTGGAGGAGGATGAGGATGAAGCATGGTCACAGCGGGGTGGCACCCAACGCAGCTCGGGTCCATCACTGGTGCGTGGCTGGGGGGAAAGGCAGGACGATGACGATACGCCTCCCACAGAGGACAGCTTGTCCTTACCCCTGGGCAGCCTGGCACACATGAGCGACTACATGCTGCAGTGCCTGCGCAACGACAGCAGAGTTGCCCACATTTTAACCTGTGCGGACTACTGGGTTGCCACCCTGCTGGATCCACGCTACAAAGACAATGTGCCCACCTTACTTCCTGCACTGGAGCGTGATAGGAAGATGCGCGAGTACAAGCGCACGTTGGTAGACGCGCTACTGAGAGCATTCCCAAATGTCACAGGGGAACAAGTGGAAGCCCAAGGCCAAGGCAGAGGAGGAGCAAGAGGTCGCCAAGGCAGCTGTGTCAATGCCAGCTCCTTTGAGGGCAGGGTTAGCATGGCAGAGATGTGGAAAACTTTTGTCAACACGCCACAGCTAACTGCACCACCACCTGATACGCAACGTGTTAGCAGGAGGCAACATTTCACTAACATGGTGGAACAGTACGTGTGCACACCCCTCCACGTACTGACTGATGGTTCGGCCCCATTCAACTTCTGGGTCTCTAAATTGTCCACGTGGCCAGAGCTAGCCTTTTATGCCTTGGAGGTGCTGGCCTGCCTGGCGGCCAGCGTTTTGTCTGAACGTGTATTCAGCACGGCAGGGGGCGTCATTACAGACAAACGCAGCCGCCTGTCTACAGCCAATGTGGACAAGCTGACGTTCATAAAAATGAACCAGGCATGGATCCCACAGGATCTGTCCGTCCCTTGTCCAGATTAGACATTAACTACCTCCCCTTAACCATATATTATTGGACTCCAGGGCACTTCCTCATTCAATCCTATTTTTATTTTCATTTTACCATTATATTGCGAGGCTACCCAAAGTTGAATGAACCTCTCCTGTGTCTGGGTGCCGGGGCCTAAATATATGCCAATGGACTGTTCCAATGTTGGGTGACGTGAAGCCTGATTCTCTGCTATGACATGCAGAATGATTCTCTGCTGACATGAAGTCAGATCCTCTGATACGGGACCTCTCTCCTCTGCCTGGGTGCTGGGCCTAAATATATGCCAATGGACTGTTACAGTGGTGGCTGACGTGAAGCCTCATTCTCTGCTATGACATGCAGACTAATTCTCTGCTGACATGAAGCCAGATTCTCTGTTACGGGACCTCTCTCCTCTGCCTGTGTGTGTGCTGGGCCTAAATATATGCCAATGGACTGTTGCAGTGGTGGCTGACGTGAAGCCTCATTCTCTGCTATGACATGCAGACTGATTCTCTGCTGACATGAAGACAGATTGTCTGTTACGGGACCTCTCTCCTCTGCCTGGGTGCTGGGCCTAAATATATGCCAATGGACTGTTCCAATGTTGGGTGACGTGAAGCCTGATTCTCTGCTATGACATGCAGAATGATTCTCTGCTGACATGAAGACAGATTCTCTGTTACGGGACCTCCCTCCTCTGCCTGGGTGCTGGGCCTAAATATATGCCAATGGACTGTTGCAGTGGTGGCTGACGTGAAGCCTGATTCTCTGCTATGACATGCAGACTGATTCTCTGCTGACATGAAGCCAGATTCTCTGTTACGGGACCTCTCTCCTCTGCCTGTGTGTGTGCTGGGCCTAAATATATGCCAATGGACTGTTGCAGTGGTGGCTGACGTGAAGCCTGATTCTCTGCTATGACATGCAGACTGATTCTCTGCTGACATGAAGCCAGATTCTCTGTTACGGGACCTCTCTCCTCTGCCTGTGTGTGTGCTGGGCCTAAATATATGCCAATGGACTGTTGCAGTGGTGGCTGACGTGAAGCCTGATTCTCTGCTATGACATGCAGACTGATTCTCTGCTGACATGAAGCCAGAGTCTCTGTTACGGGACCTCCCTCCTCTGCCTGGGTGCTGGGCCTAAATTTATGAAAATGGACTCTTACAGTGGTGGGTGACGTGAAGCCAGATTCTCTGCTATGGGACCTCTCTCCAATTGATTTTGGTTAATTTTTATTTATTTAATTTTTATTTTAATTCATTTCCCTATTTGTTTGCAGGGGATTTACCTACATGTTGCTGCCTTTTGCAGCCCTCTAGCTCTTTCCTGGGCTGTTTTACAGCCTTTTTAGTGCCGAAAAGTTCGGGTCCCCATTGACTTCAATGGGGTTCGGGTTCGGGACGAAGTTCGGGTCGGGTTCGGATCCCGAACCCGAACATTTCCGGGATGTTCGGCCGAACTTCTCGAACCCGAACATCCAGGTGTTCGCTCAACTCTATTCTGTACCCCTCAGCCTGGGAATTACAGAACCTATATCAAAAACCTCAACTACATGCCTAAAGTTCTGCAGAGAAATTTCAAAAAGACAGAGGAGTACCAGAACCTTCATCATTGCTGCTACCCATCCACACATTGCTAGTGGGAATGGATTGCACTGTGAACTGCTGTTGGAATTGTATCAGGAACTACTACACTTATTCTGAACTTTGTAAAGTCAGACCTATTAATTTGGACCAAATACCCTGGTCACTAACTCCAATACCATTCACCGACCATTGCACATGCGTCCACCCTCCGGTCTTGCACCCTGCAGAAACACACTTAACACCAACCACACCCCAACTGCCATGAGGCAGGAGTCCCAATGTCAGGGTGTGCCCCGAGGCTCCTTCGGTATGAGGATTCCCACTGTGATCTGTGTGTAAAGGCTCATGCTGGCCGGACTCGTGCTGCAGTTCGCAATGCACGGGCACTGACCGCGGTGCAGCCGCATGCGGATCACAGACCGATTCCCTTGAATGGGGTCCGCAATGCACATCCGATGGTCTGCAATGCAGAAAAGTAGTGCATGCAGTAGTTGCGGAGGCACGGTCAGAAACACCACGGAAGCACTCCGTAGTGCTTCCGTGGGGTTCCAATCCGTGCTTCTGCACCGTATCTCCAGGTTTGCGGACCCATTTAAGTGAATGGGTCCGCATCCGTGATGCGGGGTGCACACGACCAGTGCCCCGTGTATTGCGGACAGGGGCAACGGCTGTGTGCATGAGCCCTTAGAGCTACTACAACTCCCTTCCTCGGCTCATGCTCATAGGTCACATGGTTTATGCACAGCTTAGTCCCATTGAAGTAAATGGGCCTGGGCAGCAGTACCAAGCACAGCCGCATTACAATGTATGGCTCTGTGCTTAACATTCCCAGTGGAGGCTGCACTGCTTATCCAAGCATGTGTCCGAAATTAGAGGCAGCACTTACGTGGATTGCTTGCAAAATTCAGGAATTTATTGCAGTCCCAGCCAAAAATGAATTCATCAAGCACAACCTGTTAGGTGGCA